>NW_025954221.1:0-428842 GCF_022376455.1 Epithele typhae | reverse complement strand
TCTGGTGAGTCATCCACAGCCCTCTCATAGTCCTCTGCGAGCTTAATGTACACCATCTTCCTCACTTTAGTCTCTCTTCAAAGACGGCTTTACGTGCAGCCGTGAGCCCGCTCAATCACGGCCGTCGGGACCCGAGCTACGCCGCCCTTGATTGCCTTGATAGCTCCAGCCAGGTTTGAACGGCTGTACCCTGGTGAGAAGACGTTAACCCCGCATGAACCGCGCAACTCTCGCCATATGCGATGGATCATCGCCACATGACGATTTCATTCCATCTTGGATGCCAGCAGCGCACGAAAGGCGGCGACAGGTGAGCCCCATATGTTAATGTCATCCAGGCGGTGGGAAACTCATCGGGCTTTTCCCGTCGTGCCTATGTCAGCAGATGCCACTCTGGTTTATCTCTAGGGTTCACACCGTACGGATCTTCTCAATGCCGTCGGTTTCGACCGCGTCGAGCCTCGGATATTCGGCCATATAAGCTCCAGACCATTTCCTGCGCTTTTCAGCCCCTCGTCACCAGGCATGGCGGCAACGGGTGTACTTCTCTCGGCTCCCCGTGCTGTCGACCGTCTCCGCCCTGATTGCAACAGCGGCGATTGCCTCATACCTTCGCTCGGTCTTCTCGTGGAGGCGACGATCCCGCGGCCGACCCTTCCCACCAGGCCCTCCAGGATTACCTTTTATTGGAAACCTACTCGATATGCCAATGGTTCGGCCATGGGAGGGTCTGCGAGAGCTATGCCACAAGTATGGTGAGTCTGCGATGCGATTGCAGACTCTGATTTTCTGGATGGCTAACTCACAATGGCAGGCGACATTTTAGGCATGACGATAATGGGCAGTCCGGTGGTGGTCCTCAACTCCGCCAACGATATCTCCCAGTATCTAGACGGCCACTCGGCCACCACGTCAAGTAGGCCACGCTCGGCAAGCCAGGAGCTGTATGTTCCCATATTGGCTGTCTTTCAAGTTCTGAAATTGCTTTGTACCTCAGTCTCGACTTGACCGGACTATTCGCGTTCATGCCGTACGGGCCCGAGTGGAGGCTGCATCGACGCACGATGTGGCAGTACTTCACCCCCACTGCAGTCACGAAGTACATCCCCGCAATACAGACGTCGTCGCGTATAACCCTCCACAAGCTTCTTGAGGCTCCGGACCGGTTCGAAGAACACTTCCAAGAGTGGGTGGATGTGTCCCTGTCTAATCAAGGAACTCGCTGATCTCTCCCTACAGTTCGGTCGGCGCGACGCTGATGAAGGTCGTATACGGCCTTGACGCCAAATACGAAAACGACGAGAGTCTCATGACGATCGACAAAGGGCTCGAATCGGGCCGCGAGTCCCTCGTCCCGGGAAGATTCCTCGTGGACGTCATCCCCATCCTCCGTTTCCTGCCCCCCTTCTTCCCTTCTCAAAAGCGCTTTTCACGACTCCGCGAGCAGACGGCCCGCATGTACGATATGCCTTACTCCCTTCACAAAGCGGCCGCGGTGAATATCTTTCTGTGGCGTATCCGGACCCTCATCCTCAAAGTTTTCACCCCTGATACAGATGCGTGGAGACATGGGTGACTGCATCCTGTCGGATATGCTCTCCCAGTTCACGAGCAAGCCGGACGACAACATCTATGATCCAACGGTCAACCCCGTAGGCGATAGGGTGGCGAGAGGTGTCACTGCAGTCACCTTTGCGGGTGCGTGTGTTCTCTTCTCACTCTGAATCGACGCTGAAGGACTCGCTCGCCTCATTGCAGCGGGATCAGACACAGTGAGTAGCTCACCATATCGTGATCACTGACAGGGCACTAAATTGTCGATGCAGACTTGCGCGGTCCTTAAGACATTTGTCCTTGCAATGTCTCTCAACCCCGACGTCCTCAAACGCGCCCACGCCGAGACAGATGCGGTCGTTGGACCGACGCGCCTCCCAGACCTCGAAGACCGTGACGCTTTGCCGTACGTGTACGCGATGTACCTTGAAACCCTCCGCTGGATGCAGGTGGTTCCACTGGGCCTCGCCCACAACACAACCGAAGACGAGCAGTTCGGGGACTACTTTGTGCCCGCCGGCACAATGATTCTAGCCAACATCTGGTACGCCGTAGTCAGCAGGTCCTTTGTATGAAGACTCTCATGGACAGATCGCGACGTCTACAGGGCATGCATGCACGACCCAAACACGTACCACGAGCCGGCGTCCTTCGCCCCAGAGAGGTTCCTGCGCGACGGAAAGCTAGATCCCGAAGTCAGGAACCCGAACGACTTCGTGTTCGGTTTCGGAAGACGGTCGGTCGCGCGAGTCACGCCCCATCGCCCGACCTGCATGCTGACGACGACCTCGAACGCCAGCATCTGCCCCGGGAGACACTACGCCGAGAGCGACATCTTCCTCACCATGGCGCACATCATCCACGTCTTCGACATCCGCCCGCCCGTGGACGAGGACGGGCGCGAGGTCGCGATCGAGCCGAGGATGGTCAACGGCTTCGTTTCGTGCGTGCTGTCCTTTCGTGCATCCTGTCGTCGTTCGTCTCTGACCTGCGCGATCGGGCCCAGGTGGCCGGAGGACTGCCGGTGCAGGATCACGCCGCGGACGCCCCACGCCGCCACGCTGATCGTGGACGAGTTCGCGCAGCGGCTCAATCAAGGCTGAGCGCGTTGAAACGATGCTCGACGCCACGACGTTGGGCGGAGTTGTACTATGTCGGGAAGGAAATGTCTGCGACGTCGTGCTTCTGTGTGATTCGTGTGATGTACTATAAACCAAATCATTGCTCCTGCCTTACAGGCGGCCCGCGACCTGCACATGTACAGGACACTACGTGGCGAGGAGATCCAGCGTGGACGCTGCTGAAGCACGCCCGACGCCCGACGAGCTCGATCGACTGCCCATGTCGCGTAGGGAAACAGACAACATTGGGTGAGCGAAAGCCGGCAGAAAAGGACGAAAGAATGTTACTCGCGAACGCGCGGACATTCACCGAGGGCACCGTTGCTGCCCTGGTCTCCATGTCAGGCCAGGATGGTGCCGGCTGTGGAAGAGTGCACCATCCGATCGGCACGAAGTGCGCTGCTGCTATGATCGGTTGCTTCTTTGTACCGTGCCGCGCAATTAGCCATCGAACATTCAAGCAATGACAAAAGAGCGGCGAGACGTTAAGTCTCAATATGTGCGTTAAGGGTTCGGCGGACAGATGCAGGCGTTAAGTAAGAGTATGGAGGCAGGAGTAGTGAGACGTAGATTTGAAAAGACGCGAGGCACGATACGACGTAGATGAAGCATAATAAAGTCAGGGACATAGATCGCAACATATTCGCATAGATGTACAACGCTCGCGTGGTTTCCTGTGATGATGTATCAACCAGGAGCAAGAACAGACACCGCAGACACAATGGGGATGAGAAGAGGGGATGCAAGAGAGGAACGGGGACGGAGACGGGAGTCTGGCATCGTGTGTGGGCAAGGAAATCATTCTCGCGCGTTGAGACGCTCGATTCTGCGCGCTTGCGCTTTGTCGATCACGCACTTGCGGTAATGCATGTTCGTGACCCACGCCGGGTTGCCCTGGTCGTTGACGAGCAGCGTATGGGTATCCGCGAGCTGTTTCTTTGGGTGGGTGCTCCCCGGGTGGACCGTTCGCCAGAGATATACGGGTCCGTCGGGGCCCTCCAGCCCGTCCTCCTTGTCCCATATCCACATCTGCCGCTTGTTTTCGCCGTAGTGGTGTACGTAGAGGTGCGCCTGGCGGAGGCCCTCTATATGCGGGGGCCGCTGGATGCGGTCTACAGACCGTGTGAAGTACCACGTCGTGGAGTGCCGCTGGTTGGTGATTGGCCTTGTCTCCATCTCGGGGACCAGGACCGCCTTCCTGCAAAACACGCCGAGGAGTCAGCCGACGGGCCCCGATGCGCACCGAGGACGAAGGAACGCACCTCTTCTCCGCCTTTACTGCCTTTTCGGCCTTCACGCTCTTCTCCGTCTTGACGTTCTTCTCCGCCTTGACGACCTTTTCGGCCTTCACCGCGCGGACCTTCATGCCGTTGCGGATGACGGGCCCGCCCGCGCGGTCCTGGGCACGCGGGATGGGCTCTGGCTTCGCCCGGGCCGGGGAGGCCGGCGGAGTCGTCCCTGCCCTCCCTCGGCCAGTCCCGGTGCTTTCCCCATCCGCGAAGTCGTCTTCTTCGTCTTCGCACGGCGCGGACTCGGGAGAGGACTCGCGCGACCCGGAGTAGGTCCGGCTTCCGCTGGCTTCGGCATTCACTTGCGCACGGCGACGCGGGCGGTCGCTGCTGTTTTGGGACGGAGTCATGGGGTGCGAAGAGGGCATCGACATCGACATCGACATCGAGGGCAGGGGGGTGGGGAGGAAACCGGGCGGGAAGACGAAACCTCCTGGCTGGAGCATGGGGGTCCATTGGTCCTTTTGGAAGGCGAGGGGAGGGGGAACCCCGGGCTGGAGAGAAATCATGGTGAGCGAGTGCGTTAGATTGACCTGCGGGACAGGTTGTGTCGCGCATAACGACGCGTGGCGGTCTTAGTGAATATACCCTTCCCTCTTCCCCTGAATGGCCATGCTCAAGACAAATGTTAAAGGTGGAGGGCCAGGCGACAGGAACCGTGGATCACAAAGAGTGCAGCGCCCGTCTTTGTCGCGGAGGTGACGGGAGTGTGACGACCTTCCTGCTTCAAACACAACTCAGGTATCCAACGCGGTCAGGACACACACTACCTCCATGAACAAGGGTGTTTCCATCTCACTAGCCACGACCTCACTGCGTCACGAGGAGGGTATATGCGCTAATGGGCGGCAGAGAGACGACACTCACTCGAAGACATTGCCATTTTCACCATGCGTGTGTCTGAGCTGAAAGATTGTCTCTCGGGTCTTCCATTTCTGTCGCGCAGAGAGAAAGCGCGTGCGTTGGTGGGAGGCAGGGACGGAGGAAAGCAGGGAGGACGTACAATGAGGAGCTCGGCCCTCTGGTCGGAACAGAAGGCGGCGAGCGCGGAGAGGTTGATCCGGGTGTAGTCGGCGGGGGCGCTCAACTCGTCGGGGACGGGGCGCGCGCCTGGGACGATGTGGAAGGGGTGATTGGGGACTGCATGGTGGTCACTCGGAAGGATGGCGCGGGGACGAAAGGAGTCGCGGGCCCGGGGCAGATAAAGGGGGAGGTCGAGCCGCAAGCGTGACCGGGCGGCTGGCCACTATCTCGCCGTCTTATACGACGATCGACGGCGGAATCTGCGACACATTCAGCCCTCGCGCCTGTGGCAGAACTTGGCTCGCCTGATCCATCTCCCCCACGCGTGTGCCGGCTGCCTCGTTCCGAGCCCATTCAGGGCGCGCCTCGCGCACACGGCACGCTCACCACTCCGCGCGTCTTGCTTTCCTTTCTTGTTGCCGCCCGTCCGACTCGCCTCACCACCGAACCACGATGCCGCTCACTAAGCAACAGGCCGACGACGAGGAAGTTCATCTCGCCAACGTCGTCACGACGTTCAAGCAGTACGGCCCGTATTCCGTGCGCCTTTCCTCCACCGCCTTCCGAACGCGAACGCTCACCAAATTCACGCCAGCTAAACGCAAACAACAGGCGGCGAAAAGACATACACACCCTACCGCTAGCGGACCGGGAACTGCTCAGCTTGTTGCCGTACAAACAACGCATCACGGACACGGACAATGCAATCCTTGCCAACGCCCAGTTCCTGGATGCCGTCATTGCCAGCCCCGAGATCTTCAGCCAAGGGCCCGGAGATGCCGAAGACGAATTCAACGAGGACGACCCTGAGATGCGGGGGAACGACCAGGGGGACGTGGATGACAGCGATCACACCCAACTGTCGCAACCGTCGCAAAGTACTCGCATCCGCCTGCCCTGGCCACAGGCGCTTAATAACCGCAGAAATTTCAGGTCCCCCACATGGCCATGGCCACAGCCACGAACACTCCCATTCTCACTCTCGCACACACGACCACGATCACGACCATGGAGGCCACTCGCACTCTCATGGCCACTCCCATGGCGAGCCGCCGAGTGGCCCAAATGTGCGGAAAGCGGAGTTCAAACCGTCAGAACACGATATGGAGAAGCTTCGCAGTACCCTCAAGCAGCTCGTCCGAGATTGGAGCGCGGAGGTTTATGAATGCACTTTACTCTGGTTATACGCGCTAATCATAAATTTACAGGGTAAGATCGAACGCGATGCGTGCTACGAGCCCATGAAAGATGCACTTCTCCAGCACTTCTCGGACATCCCGCAGGAAGAGAGGTCAGTCTTATATCTCCTGCTCAGAACCCTGCTCTGATGCGCTCAGCCCTTCAGAGGGAACTTCCGCGTTCTCGTGCCCGGCTCTGGTCTTGGTCGACTTGCATGGGACGTTGCAAATCTCGGTCTGTACCGCGCGATCTGCTGCGCATACACTCACTGATCTGCACCATCGGGACAGGTTTCGGGTGCCAGGGGAACGAATTCTCGCACTATATGCTCCTCACTTCGTTCTACATGCTCAACAGGTTCCATTTTCTCTCCCGATGCCCCCGAGCATGACTCACACGTCTCTCCTCAGGACGGACCAGATCGAGAAGCACACAATCTACCCATATGTCCACTCGTTCTCCAACATACCAGACCGCGCCGCTCTCCTTCGCCCCATCAAGATTCCCGACGTCTTGCCATCCTCGCTCACCCCAGACACGGACTTCTCACTTGTCGCCGGAGACTTTGAGGAGATCTACGGCAAGAAGAGCCCGGGCAGCGACGAGCCCGAGGAGGGCCACTGGGACGCCGTCATGACGTGCTTCTTCATCGACACGGTGCGTCACCCGCCTGTCGCTCGTCTCGTGTGGGTCAGCCTCGCGCTGACTTTCGACTGCGCCCAGGCGAAGAACGTCGTGAACTACCTGCGCATCATCCACCACATCCTCGCCCCGGGCGGGGTGTGGATCAACCTTGGCCCGCTGCTCTGGCACTGGGAGAACAACAACACGAACGACCCGTCGGTGGAGCTTACGCTCGAGGAGATCAAGGAGCTCGCGCGCAAGATCGGGTTTGAAATTTCCGTAGGCTTTCGTCGATCGGCTGATACGATAAGGCGCAGCGGCTGACCAAGGCGCTTCTTTGCTGCAGAACGAGCGCACGATTGACACGACGTACACAAACAACGCGCACAGCATGCTGGGCTACATCTACCACGCCGCGTTCTGGACTGCCACGAAAGTGATCTGAGCGGTATGTACGAGCGTGGGTTCTTTCACTGCTATCTTTCGAGCCAAGTCGTTGACGTCACGTCCCCAGAGAATCCTGTAGCGAATTCCAATGTATCCCTACGATAGCCTATGCAGCCGTTCGCCACCTTTGCGCGCTCACAGCGCGAGAAAATCGTCACGGACACTGCACTCTCTCAGACGATGATAGCCCACAACAGAACAGAGACCCGGATGTTTTCGCCGCATACGTCAGCCCATTCGCGGCCCCTCTCAACCCATTCCTGGCCAATCAGCCAAATCGTTGACACGGCTGTCTAAGATGGGCATCCTCGGAACGAGGTCCCCAGCCGACATACGGTTGGCTTCGTGGGCGCGGGCGTGAACCTCTCCGCGTCCGCACTTCCTGATGGCGGGTGCGTCTTCTTGCTCTGGGCCTTCACGCGGACGGCCGTGCACGGGCCTGCTTCTACGTAATCGATGAACCACAGAAGGTCATGGGAGACCTGCGGCCTGAGCCCTGCGGCCTGAAGGGCCCCTGCGTGGTTCCTGGCGGCCACGCGGCTGACCTCTTCGGTCTAGTGTCCAAGCACTCAGCCTCGCCCATCCAGGACCCCGCATCGATGATCAAAGAAGCTCGAAGCAGTCCTCACACTGAGACAAGAGCAGGTATCGACAACGGGACAAGAAACCGAACGCCGTGGCTGATAGGGCGCGCCACCGGCCGGCGCGTGTTCCCATGGACCCACATATCCCCTTGTTCCAGCCTCTGTCAGAACCACCGTGATGGCGATAGGTACACACCCACAAAGGACTTCTGGCTGCCGTTGTGATCGCTGCGCGCATCGGTTGTTCCGGCCTTTTGTTCGCGCGCAGGTATATAACCAGCCCCCAGCGCCTCTCTGTCTCGCCCAGCCTCTCTCTCCTCCAGTGGCGGCCACGGCCCCCATACCGCTCCTCCAAATCGAGCTAGCGCTGATTTTGGCACGATAGCATGGGTCGGTGAACGTCCTCCTTCTCCCGCCTCTACTCACTTGTTGTCACTCACCGCTGACCACGGCACAGCCCACCTCTTCAAAACCCAAACGGTACGACAACACGCCAGAGAAGTTCGCCGAATCAACGCGCATACATCCCGCTGAAGGCATATCCCTGTATACACATGGACGTGCGGGGAGCGCTCCGAGCTGACCATCCAGCGATGTAGGGTTGACTACGTCCGCACCGGTTCCAAAGACGACCTTTGCAGGCCGCCAGGAAGCATTTCAAATTCATAAGTACTGGTGCTCAAACAACCTCCCGGCCCGGATTTCCGTTTAATTTGCGGGGCCCGCGCTCTACATGACAGGAACGACGGGTTTCGTCAAAACCTCACTCCTATTATACTCACGGGATCTGGAGACCCGAC
Source organism: Epithele typhae (assembly GCF_022376455.1). Classification (NCBI taxonomy): domain Eukaryota; kingdom Fungi; phylum Basidiomycota; class Agaricomycetes; order Polyporales; family Epitheliaceae; genus Epithele; species Epithele typhae. Next base: position 420,221 of record NW_025954221.1, on the reverse strand, counting down.
TTGACGGCGGGACGTTCCTTCATCCGCTCGGTCCAAGCCTACCCGAGCGAAGAAAAGCGTCAGCGGACAACGACAACCATCAGACAAGTACGGCCCACCTTGACATCTGGGAACTCGTCCAGGGTCTCAACCCCGGTGAATGCGTGGCCGTTCACCCTGCGATGCAAAAAAATACAAGAGCGTCACCCCCTGTACAAGGACAAGCCAGCAAAGCAAACACACCACGGGAACGCGTTCATGTCGGCAAGACTATACGTGCCCCGCGCGGGTCCCGCGAGCCAGTCGCGGCCAGCCAGGCGGAGCTGGAGCACGCCGAACAGGCGGCGCGTCTCGTCGACGTAGCCTGCGGAACGCCAACGGGTGCCGGTCAGCGTGCGGCGCCCGTGCTTCGCGACTGCAGAGCCCGGACTCACGCTTCTTCGCGTACGGGATGTCTTCAGGTGCGGCGTTGAGGAAGTGCCCGGCTGCGCGACCGCGGATCACGAGGCGATCGTCAGTGGGCGAACGGGCGAAAAGGCGATCAAGACATACCCTGGCCTTGCATCGGACCAAGACCGCCGTGCTGCAGAGGCGAACGGACGGAAGTGCGAGTGGTCAGTAACGGCGTTGAACGCTTCGAAGCGAGCCCACTCACGGCGAAGAAGATCCACTGGAGCATCTCGCTCCAGTCGTCCGCGCGCGTGGCGGGGTCGAACGCGAACTTGGTCGTCGTGTCGTAATGCTGCTCGAGGTAGAGCAGGATCGCGGCGCTCTCGAAGACGGCAAAGCCGCCGCGGTTCGGGTCGACGAGGGTCGGGATGCGGCCGTTCGGGTTCAGCTTGAGGTACCACGGCTCCTTCTGCTCGTTCTTGCCGAGGCTGATGGGGTGTACGCTGCAGGAACCCAGTAAGAAGTGCTGAGATAAACGAGGCCAAGTGGAGGAGCAGGGCGTACTCGTAAGTGAGACCGTATTGGGCCTTCAGCTCTTCCAGGAAGATGTGGGTCTTGCGCCCGTTTGGAGTGCCCGCAGTGTATAGCTGGAGCGGCGTGCTCGACGGAGAGGTGGCGGTGGAGTACTGATGTTTCGACATGGGAGCAGGACCACTTGTGGAGGAACGAGCAAGACCCCTCGCTGCACCGGGAAATGGGTGTGTCAGCCGGAAAGGAGTGCGGGACAATAATGACGTCATCGAACTGTAGGTCGTTTGTGGACGGCTTTTCAGAACCGAAGACAAAGAGAGAAATTGTTGGAACAGGGAATAGAAGTGGATATCTTCTTGCAGAGGGGAGGAGATGAGGAGAAGAGACGTTCAAGGGATGGATATGTATACCAATGGCGCAATTCGCCGGCATTTCAAACTCGATGTGTCAGCGAGTCGAAATCCTTGCGAATCCTTCGCACTCCACCGGGGGTCGTGGGAGGGTATCAAATTAGAAAGACGGGGATTATGCTGCAGGTCAGCGCGCGAGACGATGGATGCATACTGCATGACGTCGAGAAGCCATCCACGACGTGCACAGCGGGGGTTCGAACTCGCGCGCGTCACGGGCGTCAGCCGCATGGGAAAATCCCTCAACGCCACGCAATCTTCACTGAGCTTTCAAGCTTAGCTTCAGATCTCAGATCTCATATGCTCTCGGGCCTGGCCATGGCCATGGCTTGCGCACTTCCTCCAGACTCGATTTGAAATTTCACAATTGCCGTCACTCCCACAGCGTCTCTCAAATGCTGAAGAGACGCGCCTCTTCTTCTCTTCTGCTGTGCCTGCGCACGGGCGCCGCCTCTGCCAACACACCTCGTCAGACACGGCAGCGGTCCTCACAAGTCACCAGGGCACGCTGAGGGGAGCTACGGCCACAAGTGCTTAACTTTGGTGCCGACGGCACTTCCCCGACACTTCGGCGCTCGCCGCCCACGGAAACGAAAATCGTGTTGGATCCGCGCACGGTGACGCCGTGGCGGAGCCCGCTCTAACTGGATGGTGCCTGCCTGCAGCTTCGCTTCCCCGGCTACTACCAATCGTCCTTCGCTACTTACGTTACTTTGGTCAGTACTACAATTCAACCATCTCCACGCAGGCTGACTCTGACCATCCGTCGCACTAGACCCGTGTAGTTGGCTGTAATCCGTACACCCTGAGCTGGCCCATGACAGTGTCCCATGGTACTTTTAGATTCTACCCCTAACGCGGGTCTGGGGATCGCGTCTGGGTCACACTTCGGTTCCCCCTTAAGCGGTCGTCGTGGGGCGGCAGGCTGCTGTCATTGATGTGTACATAACGCGGGCACGATGAGGCTCACAGGCTGTACTCCTCCAGCACCCGTTTCCACTCTCCCGCCCCCGATCCGCTCAGCGCTGCCCTTGGCGCTGCCCTGGCTGCCTGCGCGGTTTGGTTCTCCCTCAAGGTCGCTCGGTAACAGGCGGGAAGGTGGAGGCCGGGCTGTTCAGGAGAAGGCGGTCATGTCGGTCTTGAAGGAAATTGCGGAGGCGGGTGGCGATCAGTTGGAAGAATTGAGGTTGGTCAAGGTGAGCAAGTCCCAGTCACAGTAACCTCTCCTGTGCGACTAACGGTTCTTTCGCCTGACAACAGTATGCCATTGGTACGTGAGCTCGTCGGTGATCGCCCGAAGGAAGTCCAAGTGAGAAGCTCATTGAATCTCGGACGCTAGTTGTGGCCGCTACATGGACTGTGAGTCCCGATCGGGCGTGATTTGATCGTGAATTCCGACAAGTTCATATCATGTGCAGTGGGCAGAGATATGCGTGAAAATGGAGGAAGAGGTGAGCTCTCTCTTTGACAGACATGCAATTCCATCTCATTGAATGCGTTCCTTGACCGGCAGATCACCTACATTTGGCCTTCCCGCATAAGTTTCATGAAGGTCCTTTACTTTTATAATCGTTACTCGCCTGTAGTGGACACGACATTTGCGCTCGCGAGTAGGTCAACGTCACTCATGCACTTGGCTCAGTGTCTTACTCCCAATGATCTCGATGCAGGTTCTCTGAGCAACGTTGGCAATCACAGGGTATGTCTGCGATCCATACTATCCACTCAACGGTCTTCTCATTGCCTCATAGCTGTGTACAGCCGAGTTTACAGTCTTGGCATGTGAGCAGCAGAACTTCATGCCGACAAACACGACTCACTGACCTGCGTGCCAGTCTTTTACGCCACCGGGACATTTGCCTCGGAATGTACGTTCTCGTTTCATTGTCACCACTGCTTTCCGGGGTCCCATTGACCATCGGCACAGTCATCCTGATAGCACGGACTCTCGCTCTCTACAACTTCCATCCCTTCATGATTGCTCTCGCATGCGCTCTTGTTCTCCTCACGGTCGTGAGTTACGCATCTGAGTTTCGTGTGTACGTGCTGACGCTGCTCAGGTCCCAACTACTATAGAGTCCATTCGATTTCTCTTCCCTCTCGCATGTGAGTAGCGCCGTCTGGTGTCTTGCTCTGTTCCGCCCTCATATCGTTGACGAGACCAGATCCTGGTGACGACATCATCAAAATTACCGGATGCGTACCAAGCGTGGACGATATCGGCTCGGCCTGGATATTCTACATCTGCCTCTTCATTTCCGAAACAAGTAAGCGTCATGTGCACTGTGATCCTATGATAGCCACGCTTACGTCGCTTCTTCCCGCAGTCATCGTCTTGTTGACATTCTTTCGACAGTGGCAGACCGGCACGGAGAGAGAGGGGCTGCTCCGACGGCTATTCCGCTGGGGTGGACCGGACACACAAACAGACTCCACCCTGTCTATGCCGCGGTCACACCGGTCTCCGCTCGTCAAGACCATGTATCGGAACAGTGAGCGTCTCGACTTTGACCGCACGTATCCGCTTACGCCGTGTTAGGCTCTATATACTACGTCATCATGCTAACCCTCTCTATCATCAATCTGGTGGCGACGAACAAGGCTGGCGTAAGGCGACTCTCGTCCACCCTGCACAAAACCGCCGCGCTGACCTCAACCACTCCCCCAACAGCCCGCCCTCCGCCCTGTCATCCAGATGTGCGCTCGTGTTTACTTCTGTTGCGCACGGAGCCGCCGTCACTCACCCCGAGCTCCACAGGCCGTTCCGCGCGGTACACTCCGCGCTGTGCACGCGCGTCCTCCTCAACCTCCGCCAGGTCGCCGCCCAAGGCGCCTCGCGCACGATGCCAGACTTTACAGTCGCGACCCTCAGCGGCCTCTCGTTCCGCGATCCCAACGCGGACGGGCGCACACGTCTTGAGGGACTTGAGGAGCACACGCACCGGGGTGGGAGCGACGACGCCGTCCACGTCGAGCTCGAGCTCGAGCCTCTCTCGAGTCGTGGGCGTTCGACAGATCTGTCGCAGGACATGTACATGGAGTAGCTGGAAGTTAATTACTCAAATATAGACGCGGAGGGGCGTACACATCTTGAAGGGCTTGAGGAGCACCCGCGTGACGGCGGCGAGCGGGGTGGGAGCGACACCGCCCGCGTCGAGCTCGAGCTCGGGGCTGTCTCGAGCCATAGGCGCTTGATATCGCAGGACTGAGGGCATGGGGTAGCTGACGTTACTATGCTATACGGGAGTTACAGTGTTTCGTGTGCATGTCTCTGAGGCTCGGGTCTTTCTACACGCGTGGCATTGATTTGTGGATATCACAGACTATTGTTGCCACCCAGCCACTTCGTTGATCATGGCACGGTAAGTACTAGTACTACGTCGCAGCGCGCGGGCCATCGCGATGCTCACGGGGCGCGCAAGCAGATGTCGCGCGCATCGCGCCGTACGGTGGTGTACGAGGGCGCCACACGGCGCTGACCCCCGCTCTACAACTGAACATGACCCCACTCGCGCTCCTGTACGGCAACAGCCTACCGATATTGGTCTATCGGTATTTAAACACGGTTTACACGAGTTGAGTCGCCCGCGCAGCGGCCCGGCATCAAGTCTGAACCGGGGCCTCCAGGGCCAGTGTGTCATGGGCTTGGCTACGCTACATTCTAACACTTTATACTCCGCATTACTCATTCTCGCCGCGCCCATGACAGCGTCCTTATTGGAGCTCCACATCTCCTATCTACAGTAGTACTTAGTCTCCGCATTCGCACTGTCTTACGCTAGCGAGCAACACAGCTCTTTTCCCCGTTTTCGCCCTTCCGCTCCGCGCGCGACCGTCACACAGTGGGCGCCCGAGTGTCACTCCATTTTTCTTCTAGTGCACGTCGACCAAGCTATCTCTCCTTTTCAAAAAATGCAGCAAACGCTCGAGTCGCGCGGGCGATTCATCTGTATTGCAGGCAGTTTCTCCTTGAGTTTCTCGCCGGGCTACGTCTGCGACATTCGACATGTGAGCTAGCTTGGTGACGCATTACAAGCGCCCAATTTCGCACACTGGAAGATCTAGAGCTTGTGACCGTGACCTATCAAATTGTTTGGATTGGTACAGTACTCACGAATCCGCGCATGTGGTGACGCCGTGGCGGAGCCCGCTCTAACTGGATGGCGCCTTGCCGTACTTCGTCCTTCCACTCTTACGTCACTTGGTCAGTACTACGAATCTTTCGTCCAACATTCCCAGGCTGACTCTAATCGTCTGTCCACTCGACCATTGTATATACCTATAGGTACTAGCTATAATCCAGACGCCCCGGGCTGAACATATGACGGTGCGCTATGATGCATTATCCTTATAAGTACTCATAGCCTGGCTCCGAGGATCCGGTCTGGGTTACACTTCGGTTCCCACTGAAGCGGATGTCGTGGGGGGGCATGCTGCTGTCATCGACGTCTACATAACGCGGACACGATGAGGCTTACCGCGTGTGCTTCCCCCCGCACCCGTTTCCACTCTCCCACCCCCGATCCGCTACCCTTGGTGCTGCGCTGGCTCCCTGCGCGGTTTGGTTCTCCCTCAAGGTCGCTCGGTAACAGGCGGGAAGGTGGAGGCGAGGCTTTCTAGAGGAAGGCGGTCATGTCGGTCTTGAAGGAGATTGCGGAGGCGGGTGGCGATCAGTTAGCGGATTTGAAGTTGGTCAAGGTGAGCAAGCCTCGACCGCAACCGCTACTGTATGACTAACACTTCCTCCGCCTGACGACAGTATGGCATTGGTACGTGAGCTCAATGACGATCGTGCGAAGGAAGACCAAATGAGGAGCTCATCGAATCTCGGACGCCAGTCGTGGCCGCTACATGGACGGTGAGTCCCGATCGGGCGTGATTTGATCATGAATCCCGACGAGTTCCTATCATGTGCAGTGGGCAGAGATATGCGCGAATATGGAGGAAGAGGTGAGCTCTTTGACAGACATGGAGTGTCCGGCAATTCCATCTCATTGAACGCTCTCTTTCACCGGCAGATCACCTACATTTGGCCTTCCCGCATAAGTTTCATGAAGGTCCTTTACTTTCATAACCGTTACTCACCTGTAGTGGACACGGCATTCGCGCTCGCGAGTAGGTTAACGTCACTCATGCACTTGGCTCAGTGTCTTATTCCCAATGATCTCGATGCAGGTTCTCTGAGCAACGTTGGCAATCACAAGGTATGTCTGCGATCCATACTATCCACTCAACGGTCTTCTCATTGCCTCATAGCTGTGCACAGCCGAGTTTCAAGTCATGGCATGTTAGCGAAAGAACTTCATGCCGACATTGAGCACGACTCACTGACCCGCGTGCCAGTCTCTTACACCAGCGGGACGTTTGCCTCGGAGTGTACGTTCTCGTTTCATCGTCGCCACTGCATTCCGGGGTCCCGTTGATCATCGGTACAGTCATCCTGATAGCACGGACTCTCGCTCTCTACAACTTCCATCCCTTCATGATTGCTCTCGCATGCGCTCTTGTTCTCATCACGGTCGTGAGCCATGCATCTGAGTTTCGTGTGTACGTGCTGACTCTTCTCAGGTCCCAACTGCTGCAACATCCATTCGAATACTCTTCCCTCTCGCATGTGAGTAGCACCCTCTGGTGTCTCGCGCTGTTCCCCCCTCATATCGTAGACGAGACCAGATCCTGGTGACGACGTCATCAAAATTACCGGATGCGTACCGAGCGTGGACAATATCAGCTCGGCCTGGGTGTTCTTCATCTGCCTCTTGGTCTCCGAAACTAGTAAGCGTCATTTGCACCCTGATTCCATGATAATCATGCTGACGTCGCTTCTTCCTGCAGTCATCGTCTCGTTGACGTTCTTTCGGCAGTGGGAGACCGCCGAGGAGAGAGAGGGTCTGCTCCAACGGCTATTCCGCTGGGGAAAACGGGGCATGCAAACGGGCCCTACCCTGTCTATGCCGCGGTCACACCGGTCTCCGCTCGTCAAGACCATGTATCGGAACAGTGAGCGTCTCGACTTTGACCGCACGTATCCGCTTACGCCGTGTTAGGCTCTATATACTACGTCATCATGCTCATCCTCTCCACCATTAATTTGGCGATGACGGCCACGAATAACGTAAGGCGGCTCTCGTCCATCCTGCACAAAACCGCCGTGCTGACCCGCACCGCTTCCCCAATAGCCCGCCCTCCGCCCCGTCCTGCAGATGTGCGCCCGTGTTTGTTTCTGTTGCGCACGGAGCCGCCGCCACTCACCTCGCATTCCACAGGCCGCTCCGCACGGTGCACGCCTCGCTGTGCACGCGCGTTCTCCTCAACCTTCGCCGGGTCGCCGCCCAAGCCGCCTCGCCCACGATGCCAGACTTTACAATCGCGACCCTCAGCGGCATCGCGTTCCGCGATCCAAACGCTGAGGGGCGCACACGTCTTGAGGGACTCGAGGAGCATCCGTACGGCAGGGAGCGGGGTGGGGGCGAGAACACCGTCTACATCGAGCTCGAGCTCGAGGCTCTCTCGAGCCGTGGACGCTCGAGTCTGTCGCAGGAGATGTAGATGGGGTAGCTGACATTACTTTACCATAATACGCGAACACAGTGTTGAAGTACATCACTATCGTTAGACTAGATTCCTTTTACTTTCACCAGACTCTCGTATACACAGCGCTCGACTAGGCGCGCCCGGCTTCCGCTCGAGGGTATCTGAGGGTTGGCCAGTACCTCCCCGACCCCTACCCTTGCACACCCTCTCCCCCTACCCACAAGGGTAGTGGCCACCCCTGATACGCACTAACCGGCTGAGCACGTACGCCCCGTCGGGCCCCTGGTAGCCACAGGGCCGGCCTGTGGTGCACTACCTGCGCGCAGATGTGAATGTCCGTATTTACCACTCCTGCCTGTGGCAATTCGGTAGTTACGATACTAATCAGGAAAAAAGATTTGCTACGGAGCACAGCCTACAGACTATGTAGGCTCGATAGGCGCCAAAGTCGTTGGTGCGCACTCCATAGCACTCCATAGTACTGTCAAAGCATACCGTAGCAGAGTCTAATGACAGCCAACACAAACCAGATGTAAACATATCAATAACGTGCACAACAGACCTCTTAGCATATCACTGACAGCTGGGAGTGAATGACACTCGTTTCTGGCAGTTGGAGATCACTGCGCGCTCCGAAGTCCAGTGATATTTCAAGGAGATTTCGGTGTCACTAACAGAAGCGATGAGAAGATGTCAAACGTACCATCGGAGACTTCCTTGGAGCTTTGAGTGAAAGACGTCCGGTAAGTGCATCAGTAGCTTCACAACCCTGATGGCAGCAGGGAGGACAAGGTGTGTTGCACGACATGGCCCTCGTACCAATGCTATCATATTAATTTGTGTGGGTGTACTGACTGTCCTGTCTCGTAGCCTGCTCCAACCGAGTGCCCTGAGGACCAAGAGTGCGCCTGCGCGCTGCACGGGGACCACCTCGCACCAGCTCGATGCCGGTCTGTACCTCGTCTCGTCTTACGTGCGCCCTTTTCCCCTCTTCTCGTGTCATGTCTCTCTTTCTACAATCCATCAATACGGCTCACACATTCCGGCAACCCGTTCGGCTGCCAGATCTTCGCCCCCGGCTCGACGGACCTCAAGCTCGTCGCCACACGCCCGACCAAGGCCAGCGACAAGCTCACGATTGGGTTGATGACCTCCAGCGCTCGGTCAAATCAAGAGTCCGCGGGCGTCGCGCGCGTGTGCGCGTCGCATCGAGCTCGCCCACGGCTGGAGGTTCAAATGCGAGTGCTCGCGCTGTCTCGCTGAGGCGCTCGCGGAGCTCACCATAGAGGACGCCGCAAAGAATGCAGTCACCGCCGTCGCCGTGGAGGCCTTGGCGTCGAGGGCGATGAGAGCATCACCCGGCCTGAATGGACACTGGCGCCTGTAGATTCACACGCCTGGCCCGTGCGCAAATGCGCGCTTCTGCCGCGGCCAGCGCCAACCATGCTTTCACCGTCTTCTCTTCCCCCTACATCTCCCATTTCCTCATTCTCCTGTTTACTCAGGTCTTCCAGGTGAATCAACTCAAGAAAAACCCTGCTCTGCCAACAGCTACGAGGGTATGCCTAGGTTTCGCACTTTTCATGCTGCTTACGGACCTTTACAGATTGGTCCGACACGAGCTCCCGTGGGTTTACGTCGCCAACTCCCCGGCTCCTGCTCCGCGATCAGGTGCGCGGGGGTTTGTGTGACGAAGGGCTGCAGGTATGTGTCCTCTGTAGTCGTGTGGTCGAGGTACTTGACAGCCGCCCAGGTTAAATAGCCTTTCTTCCCTGTCTGCGGCCGCGAGGCTGTTGCTGAGAGCACTTGGAGTCCACGCCACCTTACGACGTCATGGACGGCGGGGTAGATTACACGAAGGGCGCGGATGACCAGTGTAGCAACATCTTCGACCGTGAGTACGTCTCCGTTTGTGCGTCCCCCAGCTCAGCTCCTCTCTGACCTCCTCTCCTCCCCCATCCTCACCCACTTGGGCTGGTCTGTGCACGTCGAGCTCGCCTTCGACGATAAACGCCCCGTCTTCTCCCCCGCGCCCGCCAACGAGTCCCCGCTTTTAGCGGTCCCGTTCACAGACAACAAGGACCGGTACACGGAGCTCCCTGGACTCCTCGCCCTCCACGTCAACCGGGGCGGCTACGAGGGCCATTGCGCGCACCTCGCCCGTTGGGGCGCCCACCTTCCTCGCCTTCAACAGTCTCCCCGCCTCGCCGAGTTCATCGCGCCCTCCAGCGAGCCCTAGCCCGGCACGGCGACAGAGGAGGGCATGGCCATCTACGTCGATCGCTGCTACCCGTCGATCACATGTATCATGGAGCGCGCGCGCGGACGGGCTCGTCGCCCCGCGCCCCGCGCCTGACCGCGTCTTCGTCATGGCGAACGGCGACTTGGTGTGAGTCGTCCGGTCGAAGAAGGTGCTCTTCAAGAACCGGCAATTTGGCCGGGTCGTGAGCAGCCGTGACTTCGAGTCTGGTGCGGAGCAGAGGTACGTCAGCCAGGCGGTGGACGAGTAGAGAGCGTCCATACGGGTGGGTTCGGCTTTCCCCATCGTTGTCGTTACATGTTAGTAGTCGCATGTACTCTATTGTAAGGCTTAATACAGTTTTTTGACCGCTATATCAATCATTCGTGCGCTTTGCTGAGTGCAATGGGCTGCTTTGAACAAGCTTTGGACGAACATCATAGACGGTGCATGCTGCTATGCGGTACTATGGAGCGCTTTGTAGACGCCGCGCGCGACTATGGGAGACCCCAAAACGGGGGGGGGGTTTCCTATGGCACTTCGGATGCTACATAGCCCACATAGTGCTCTGGAGCAACCTGCTTTTTTCCTGATTAGTAATGCATTATTTTCCCGCCTCATATCTAGGTTGGAATAGTGAAGCTCTGGTTGGAATAGTGAAGCTCTGGTTGGAATAGTGAAGCTCTGGTTGGAATAGTGAAGCTCTGGTTGGAATGCGGGGCTCTTGTTGGAAATTCTGCACTCATTACCAACTTGTTCCAACTATTTCCAATTTATCGGTTGGAACTTGGCACATCTGCTGGGTTGGAAAGTGTCAGAACGGTTGGCTCTGGCCGCTGCAGACGCCTACAGACCCAATCTGACGCGTGAGAAATTATTGATGGTGCGCTATGATGCTTTATATATCCTTATAAGTACTCATAGCCTGGCTCCGAGGATCCGGTCTAGGTTACACTTCGGTTCCCACTCAAGCGGATGTCGTGGGGGGCATGCTGCTGTCATCGACGTCTACATAACGCGGACCCGATGAGGCTTACCGCGTGTGCTTCCCCCGCACCCGTTTCCACTCTCCCGCCCCCGATCCGCTGCCCTTGGTGCTGTGCTAGCTCCCTGCGTGGTCTGGTACTCCTTCAAGATCGCTCGGTTCCAGGCGGGAAGGTGGAGACGCGGCTGTTCAGAAGAAGGCGGTCATGGCAGCCTTGAAGGAGATTGCGGAGGCGGGTGGCGATCAGTTGGCGGATTTGAAGTTGGTCAAGGTGAGCAAGCCTCGGCTGCAACCGCTACTGTGTGACTAACACTTCCTCCGCCTGACGACAGTATGGCATTGGTACGTGAGCTCGTCGGTGATCGCCCGAAGGAAGTCCAAGTGAGAAGCTCATTGATTCTCGGACGCCAGTCGTGGCCGCTACATGGACTGTGAGTCCCGATCGGGCGTGATTTGATCATGAATTCCGACACTCCTATCATGTGCAGTGGGCAGAGATATGCGTGAAGATGGAGGAAGAGGTGAGCTCTTTAATAGACATGGAGTGTCCGGCAATTCCATCTCATTGAACGCTCTCTTTGACCGGCAGATCACCTACATTTGGCCTTCCCGCATAAGTTTCATGAAGGTCCTTTACTTTCATAATCGTTACTCGCCTGTAGTGGACACGACATTCGCGCTCGCGAGTAGGTTAACGTCACTCACGCACTTGGCTCAGTGTCTTACTCCCAACGATCTCGATGCAGGTTCTCTGAGCAACGTTGGCAATCACAGGGTATGTCTGTGATCCATACTATCCACTCAACGGTCCTTCTCATTGCCTCATAGCTGTGCACAGCCGAGTTTCAAGTCATGGCATGTGAGCGGAAGGACTTCATGCCGATCAACCCGACTCACTCATTTGCGTGCCAGTCTCTTACTCCAGCGGGTCGTTTGCCTCGGAGTGTACGTGCTCGTTTCATCGTCACCACTGCTTTCCGGGGTCTCATTGACCACCGGTACAGTCATCCTGATAGCACGGACTCTCGCTCTCTACAACTTCCATCCCGTCATCATTGCCCTCGCATGCGCTCTTGTTCTCATCATGGTCGTGAGTTACGCATCTGAGTTTCGTGTACGTGCTGACGCTGCTCAACGCTCAGGTCCCAACTACTGTAGCATCCATTCGATTGCTCTTCCCTCTCGCATGTGAGTAGCACCCTCTGGTGTCTTGCGCTGTTCCGCCCTGATATCGTGGACGAGACCAGATCCTGGTGACGACATCATCGAAATTACCGGATGCGTACCGAGCGTGGACGATATCAACTCGGCCTGGGTGTTCTTCACCTGCCTCTTGATCTGCGAAACCAGTAAGCGTCATTTGCACTCTGATTCCACGATAGCCATGCTGACGTCGCTTCTTCCTGCAGTCATCATCTCGTTGACGTTCTTTCGGCAGTGGGAGACCGCCGAGGAGAGAGAGGGTCTACTCCACCGGCTATTACGCTGGGGCAACGGGGCATGCAAACGGGCCCTACCCTGTCTGTGCCACGGTCACACTGCCGGCCCCCTCTCGTCGAGACCATGTATCAGAACAGTGAGCATCTCGACTTCGGTGCACATACCCGCTCACATCTGTTAGGCTCTATATACTACGTTATCATGCTATCTCTCCACATTAATCTGGCGATGACGGCCACGAATAACGTAAGGCGGTTCTAGTCCATCCTGCACAAAACCGCCGTGCTGACCCGGACCGCTCCCCCAATAGCCCGCCCTCCGCCCTGTCCTGCAGATGTACGCCCGTGTTTGTTTCTGTTGCGCACGGAGCCGCCGCCACTCACCTCGAATTCCACAGGCCGCTCCGCACGGTGCACGCCTCGCTGTGCACGCGCGTTCTCCTCAACCTTCGCCGGGTCGCCGCCCAAGGCGCCTCGCCACTATGCCAGACTTTACAATCGCGACCCTCAGCGGCGTCGCGTTCCGCGATCCAAACGCGGAGGGGCGCACACGTCTTGAGGGACTCGAGGAGCATCCGTACGGCAGGGAGCGGGGTGGGGGCGAGAACACCGTCTACATCGAGCTCGAGGCTCTCTCGAGCCGTGATGTACATGGGGTAGCTGACATTACTTTACTATAATACGCGAACACAGCGTTTGGTGTGCGTGTCTCGGCTCATCTGACGGCTGCTGATAGGCTTTGGAGTTTCGTCAGGTTGTGACACGATTGTTGCTGCGAGCGGGATGCGATATGTCATCGTACGACTCAAGCGGCGATTTCCATCTCCAAACCCCCCAGTTACATAAGTAAACGGTGGCACAACGGCCAGCGAGGGTTGAGCGAGGGTGCTCGATTCCTGTCTATTTTCGGAGAGCGGCGCATAGCCACTTTAGGGCAGGTGATAGTAACAAGACGCCGGGCGCCTGCGGATTCACGTCATTCGCAGCGACGACCGCCTGATTTCTCCTCGGCGGTCCCGACTCCCTGCATCTTGTCTCACCACCACCTTCTGGCGCCACGCCATGTCAAATAACTGGCCGGTTCTGTCGCATTCGCGAGATTCTCAAGCAGGCAGCGAGAACGTCGCTAAGGACTAGCTCGTCACCAAGCACTGGGACCCGCGTCAGCGAGCTCGTCCCCCGCCCACAGCTCCCCCGCCTGGGGTTTCGGTGGTCTTGGCTCTCAACAAAACGCAGACATATGTGTATCACCGCCGTCGGTCTGGTCCTCCAAACACGAATGCAGCGCTTCTCGCCCTGCGATCAGCGAACAAGCCCGCACTGGTGGCAATCTACTACGCCTCCCGCGCTCACGCCGCGGGCGGATCGCACACTTGTCGCCACCCTATGTGCGACCCCTCAAGAACCTTCGCCGCTGTGGACCGTTTCTCTCGTCTGTCCTCCCATTTCCTCTCCCCTCCTCTTCGCGACTCCTCAACACGCCCCAGACCGGAAGCACGAAGCTATCCACCGTCTCCACTCAGCGCCGAGAGCTTGCGCCAAACCGAGACCGAGACGACGCGCGGCCATGTCAGCGCTGGCTGCCATCGCGGCGGTCGGCGGGAGGGAGCTCGCGATGCTAAACCTTGTCAAAGTGAGTCCCGCCCCGCCGCCGCCACGCACGCTGTCTTCCTGGATCCGCCACCTCTCTTAGTCCGTGCGGCGCATCTGATTCTGGCCTGTCTGCAGTACAGTTCCAGTGCGTCCTTTCCCGCTGCGCTCGTCTGAGGCCACCCTATCGACGCTGAATGCTGCGGACCGCATTTAGTCGTCTCGGCTACCATCGTCGTGCGTCTCTCGTGTTGAGTTAGCACACAGATCCACTGAAACATGTCCTTGAACGCACGCGGCGCAGTGGCTCGAGATATTTGCGGTTATAGAAGAGGAGGTAGATCTCCTGTTTGTCTTCAGCACGGTGAACTGACGGCTTGGTTCTCAGATCACGTACATCTGGCCAGCACGCTTCAGCTTCATGACGGCACTCTATGTGGTCAATAGATATTCGCCCTTGATAGATACAACCTTGGCGGTGATGTGTAAGTGTGCCCCTCGCTTCGTCGTCTTCTCGACTGTAACGCTTCGCCGCGCGCAGCGACTCTCAGCATGACGAGCAGCCCCAAGGTGGGTTCATCCGGGTTTGTGTTGCTAGACCCGTCTGAATTCAGCTAGGCGTGCTATACGGAATCACAGGCCCTCGCCTGTATGTTGATTCTTCTCGTCCGAAAAATTGACCCAGACAAGTGCTTCAGACGTTTACGCCATTGGATCGTACTGTTCCGAATGTGCGTACCTGGCGCTCTGATTGAACGACAGCGCGCGGCTTGTCTGACGTACGCTTTTTGAAGTCATCTTGATAGCGCGCACGCTGGCGCTCTACAACTTCAACCGGTACATCGTTGCACTCATGGGCCTCCTTGGTGTAGTTATGGTTGTGGGTTATAAGTTCCTTCCCGCCGATGGCGTACGCTAACTTTTCGACCAGGTACCATCAACAGCAACCTTCATCCACTTTCTGGAGAACACGTACTGTATGCTCAGAAATTGCGCATTTATCATGTTTCTATTCAATCGTCGTTCACGCAGACCCAGATGAAACCATCATCCGGATAACTGGCTGCGTCCTTAGCGTGGAGGACCGCGGACAGAGCTGGGTGCTCTTCGGCTGTATCCTTGCGTCAGAGACAGGTGACATATCATTTCGGGGATACCCGCTTCTACAGTCACTAATACAAAAAGTTAGTCATCGTTGTTTTGACGTTCTGCCGCATGTGGAAGATCTCTCAAAGCTCGCTCCGCGCATCGTTGAACAACCTTCTTCCCCCAAGCGAATGGCGGTCCGCCAGGTGTCGTCGCTCTCCGCTGTTGCAGACTATGTATCGTGACGGTGAGTCGCGCCCGACGACTTCGTAATGTCCCCGACATGACGTCGAATGTAGGCCTGTTCTACTACTGTATTCTGCTCGTGTTCTCGGTGATCAATCTTCTCGTCACACTCCTCGGTCCCGTATGTCAACAATTACTCCGCCCGAGTAACGGCGCTCATAGTTCTGTTGAACAGACAGCCGCTCTGTCGTGTTTCCAAACGTAAGCTCACGTCAAAAGGCAAACGGAATTGCCCGTGACTGACTTGTTGACAGGCCACTTCGCGCGGTCCACAGCGCTCTATGCACCGGGTGTTGCTCAACCTGCGGAAGGTTGCAGCCGCCTCAGATGCGCGGCGGTCGCCGAGTTCACTGTGGTACAGCTGACCAGCGTCATGTTCATGGACAATGAAATGTCAGGCGTCTGCTCATCCCCGTCAGAGATGGCAACAACGGACGGGGCAAGCACGGACGTGGCGACACAGGACCCAATTGTATGGTATGTGACCGACCAAAGTTGTGCCGAGAACACATTCACTCATCCGATGTCCACGCAGAGAGGGCTTCGATCTCCTCTGCCATGCGCGAAGGCTCCGCTTCGAAGTTCGGCAAGCCGACGGCACCCCGCACTCTGTATTCGGACGTTGTACTCTACTCCACCCCTCACACTACAGGACCAGAGTGTTGTAGCTCTACACTGTACTTCTAGTACGTCGCCCAGAGATGCTGTACAAGCCCCGCCATAAAATGTACGTGCGTCTTTACCCTATAGCGCCAAAACACGGAACTCAGTGCAGCCGGGCGTACACTGCGCCACGCGCGCCGAAGTCGTCGCCGCCGAGATCAAGTGGGCGAAGGGCGAGCTCGAGCCTGAAGCGGTCGCGATCGCGATCGCGGCAATGAAGCCGTGCACGCAGAGATGGTGATCCAGGCTACGGAAGCGGGCGAGCACGTCCTGTGCGAGAACTGTCTCAACATCCAAGACCGCTCGACGTTCGGTGACTCTCCCACAAATTCTGCATCGTCCGACATTGTCCGGTTGATTGGCCGCCGCCTTCCGATTCGCTGCGCAGTGTTTTGTTCCAGCAACATCCGCGCATTTGAACAATGAACGAGGGCCGCTACCTGCGTCAGCCATAAACCTGGTATGTTCAAGCACTCATCTTCGGTATCTTCATCGGTCGCTGATTACAATTACGTATGCACGGTGGTGGGAGGCTAGAATGACGGTCACGGTCATCAACTCTTCTTTCGAGGATCTGTCGATGAGATTCGGGATCGCGACCGACAGCGCCTCAAACTCAAGTACCCAGGTTGTCTCACGCGGTCAAAGCAGCTGCCGTCAATATTCCAATCTCCGCGCAGGGGTCTATATAGGACTACAGACATCCGCAAGACCTTCTATACTCTCGTCCCTCACCACTCCATTTTCTTACCCTTGCTTTCATCTCTCTGCATCATTCGTCCTCTGTGTTATCGGTTTCGGCGGAGCGACGGGGAAGTATGCCTCGCTTGGCAACCTCCCTCAGCTACTGCGGCGACAGCCCCGAGCCCGGTCTCCCACGATCACCTCTGCGGCTGCAAACCACGATGGAGAACCCGTTTCCCCTAGAAATGATACTGGCAACAACATGGACGTAGACTCGATGGCGCCACGCGTGCGGGAGAGGTCTCTCACCTCATTCACACTCCCAGCACCTCTCAGGAACGCACGGTAACAGTCGTGCGTTGTCCTCGCCCTCTACGACCGCCTCTCGCTGACTCGACGCTTCTGATGCAGGACTGGGCCAACCGGAAGGTCCATGTCACCACGACCTTCGACGCTGACGAATTCGCGTCCCGCCTCTCTCTCTCCGAGGAGCCCGTATCAGCCACGCATCCCAGAGCTGTCACCGTCGCGCGCGACAGCCTGGTCATGCCACCTTCAAGCGCCGTCCCAACGTACCCGCCGCTCCCGCGCCGCCAGTCGTTCCGTCTCCCTACAACGCCCTTGCCCCATTCTCGCCAGCAGACGCCCCTCCCACGCAGGACCGCATCAGAGCCTGAAGCGGACTGCGAGCTCTTTGGCCGACGCGACGACCCCATGGAAGCTCTACCCGCGGACAGGCCCCAAAGTTCGAGGGTGTAAGTACTGCCCTCACGTATGTACGTCGTACCGTGAGCGCGTCGCTGCGGCCGCTCCTTCGTGGCCTGTCTGGTCCGACGCGCATCAGTCGTGCACGTCTAGAGAGGGTTTGGGGTCGCGCAGGCCGATTACACCATTGACAGCGCTCACCGCCTCGCGCTCTCCACCTTGCATCCTAACTTGCCTTTTCCGTCTTCTACCTCTGCGCCTCGTACTCGGCACTGACTCGACCCCCCTTCCATCCCAGGCACGACTTCAACGTCGAGGTGCACCACTTCGTCATCCGCGGCTTCGGCCTCCACACGCGCTGGTACCGCAGCGCCTCCTTGCGCCGGCTCCCGCGGCCCCCCGACAGCGTGCGCACCGCGCGCGGGTGCATCGGCACGCTCTACGTCCACTGGAGCCGCGGCGACGGCGGCGCGCTGCAGGTGTGGGTGTACTGCCCCGCGCAGGCGAGCGTCTTGCGGCGGCTGCGCGTAAGTATGGGCTTCGGGACGGGGGATTGTCGGTGGGGCAAGCGCTTGGAGGGCCAGTGGGAGGAGGCGTACCCGGGCGCGCCGCACCCGTTCCTGTCCGACCATGTACTATTCATCGACGAGAAGAAGGGGGCGCCGCAGTGGGTGAAGGTGGGCACGGCGCGGGTGAAGATGAAGCAGGAGAAGGGCATAGGTCGCCCTGAGGGTGCGGTCACTGGTGACGCCCATGTACAGTACTTGTGGACTAGCGACGTGAATCATGTAGCTGAATTTCCGTTTGTATACTGGCTCTGTACGCTGCGTAATATGTTGTAGATAGGACACTGGCATGACCTGTCGCATCTATGTGGTCCCCTGGCCGCTCGAACGTTGAGGTCGGAGATAGAAGAATCCGTATCTAATCTAATCTCTGCCCAAGGGCTGGTGAACCGATTCACAGCTAGCTTCAAACTCCAGACCACTTCCTTCACCGCCGCCCTCTCCACTCACCTCACACTGAAAGAAGATGGAGAACCCGCACGCAGAGCGCCAGAACGTCCTATTCAGCGCATCATTAAGAACGCGGACAAGTGCACAGAGGCGATCCTCGAGCTCAACCGCTGCCTCGAGGTGCGTCCCGGAGTCCCTTCCTTTCTCTCCCCTCGTCCACCTGATGCGCTGCCGTCTCCAGGAGATCGTGCAGGCGGACACGCAAGTGAAGATAGCCGCGGACCTGGTCACGAAGTACGCAAGAACGTGCAGTACAACCTCGAGGCCACCCGCGCCGCCGCCGCGCACGCGGACGCGTCGGACGTGGCGGGGGACGCGTCTTGAGAGCGCGTGTCGGGGTGCGCATCCGTACGTGCGATATGCCGTCGAAGATGGGAGGGCGTCGCGGTGCCGAGCGGCGAAAGTTGGGCCCCGGGAGGGTCTCAGAAAGTCCTGCGCACAGACCGGCTGAGACCTGTTCCCTCGTAGACCCGGGTGAGTTATGCTTGCTGCTTGCGCTCTCTTCCGTGTTTTCATCGTCGTGGAAGTGCCCTCCTCCCGTCTGGGCGACCCCTCAACCAGCTCCATCCAATGGTACGACAAGTGGTCGCTGAAGGTGGTCTGCTACCTACTACGCTATGCCCGCCTATCCTTCCGGGTGTAGAGTAGGTGGGATCGCGTGGTGGCCCGGTGGCGAGATAGTACGTTCACTTGTCCCACTCTCCATCCAATGCACCACTCTGCCTTGTCGACCCACGAACTCCTCCACGAATATCCGTCGTCCGCGCTATCCTCGTCTAAAGCTCCGCGGAGGCGACACGCTGTGATCCGACGATCGTGGTCTCGGCCAATCCTTGTTCGACATCTTGAACAAGTGTGTCGGTTATGGAATCCCCAATATCGGAGTCGATCACATGCTTTACACGAATTCCGGTTGCGAGCCTTTTGTGTGCCTCGTGGTGCGGTGCACAAATTCTACAAAGCTCATGGTGTATCCGCGCAGGTTGTTACTCCCAGTGCGCTCGGGTGTATCAACAGACGCCAGAGCTCGAGTCGTGGCCCGAACTTCTCCCCAGTTCCTTCGTTCAGAGGCTACCATCTCTTACCGTCTCTTCGTCGCTCTGCGTTCTCATAGCTCCAATGTCTCAGTCGGACTCGTGACGCCTGTTTGGCCTTCATACCACTATTTAGTACGCATACCTGACTCTCCAGAACCACGTCGCACACCCCGACAGGACTAACCGCCTTTTCGGATGTAGGCCCGACCTTCCGAGCCGTGACTTGAACGCGTGCGCTCTGTCGTCTTCGAATCATGAACGCTAATGATTGTAAACTACAGGTCCGAGCAAGCCTTCAAAGCTTCACCGGTCACCATCCTCCCACGTTCTGTTCACAGAGGACCGTGAAACCAACACCAGAGCATTGCGGTCGCGCGTGGAGTCGACAGCGCGACCAACCCGGGGGTTGTTCGCTCCGCGCTGAATGGGCCAGAGTGGCGCACGGGCACACATGACGTCACGCGGGGGAAACCATGGGTACGCGAGCTTTGGCAGACGAGACGAATGTTGGTAGCATTCGGTACTTGGGTGGAAGAGTGTGGGTGTGTTGGGGAGCGTAGCGCCACCGTTGTTCGTCCTTGTCCACCACAAAATTGCGGGCGGCCCGCGCAAAACAGTTTCTAGGCGCCCGAGAAGGATGACAAGCGAAAAATCCTCCGGGCCTTGGTCCGGCCACTTCTGATTTTCCGTGCGCCTCCAGGAAGCTTCTTTCCCCTCCACCACCGCATATAAGCTCTTCACGATGTCCTCAGCATGCCCCGCCCCCCCCGCGCCCTCCCCCCGCATCGCCTACCGCGTCCTCCCCCGCTCTTCCGTTCTCGATTAAGACAGACACGTTCTCCAGGTCCTAGATGGCTCTTGCCAACGGAAAAGACAAGGCGATTGATGCTCAGCTGTAAGTTCTCTGCATTTCAGCCACTCAGCCTCGCATATCTGCATGTTTGCACGTCCTTTCCTTGGTCCTCGCCACCTCAACCATCGCTCTGGGCTAAACCCACCCTTTTCGCAGTGTCGAAGACATCGCTGGTGCCGCTGCTGCTGGAGAGATTTCCGAGGCCATGGTCGCCGCAGAGGGCGAGGACCGCGTGACCTGGTTCGTCTGGCTTCTCGTCGGCTGCTCCAGCATCTCCGGTCTCCTCTTCGGTCAGAATTCTGCCTCTCGTCGGACACATGACCCCCACGCGCTCACGTGTCCAACCTTCTGAACTTAGGTTACGATACTGGTGTCATCTCAGGCGCCCTCGTTACAATTGGTGGAGACCTAGGGCCTGCAGAGCTTTCTTCGGGCCAGAAGGTGCGCGTCCACGCTGATAATCGCGCGCATACGCCAACTCAACGTCGCTCCTGCAGGAACTCATCACATCATCCACTACCCTCGGCGCCCTCCTCGGCGGCCTTGTGGCAGGCGTCATGAGCGACTACCTCGGTCGTCGCTGGGTTCTCGGTATTGCGGACATCATTTTCATTGCCGGTGCGATCGGACAGGCCGTCTCCCATGCTGTTTGGCCCATGGTGCGTGTTTTTGCTTCCTATGTACTCATATCTTATCTCTCGTGCTCACGAGGACTTTTGGAACCGCGCAGATCGGCGGCCGTTTCGTCATCGGTGTAGCTGTCGGTATCGCCGCCTGCGTAGCGCCCGTCTACATCCAGGAGCTCTCGCCCACGCGACTGCGTGGCCGCATGGTCGTCCTAAATGTCGTCATGATCACTGGTGGTCAGGTTGTCGCCTACGGCATCGACGCCGCTTTCCAGCACCTCAAGGTGGCTGGCGCTGGATGGTCGGGCTCGGCGCCGTCCCCGCTGGTCTCCAGTTTATCTTTCTCTTCTTCCTGCCCGAGTCGCGTGAGTTCCCCTTGCTGCTTGCGTATTGAAGGCATGTGATGAAGAATGTGGACTAGCGCGTATAATGATCCTCCGGAACAATTACACCGACGCCCGCGCGATTATGACGAGATCTACGCCTACGCGACCCCGGAGCAGATCGACCTCAAGGTTAACACTCTCATCGCCGCGTGAAGCAGTCCGTAGAGATCACGAAGTCGACCACGTTCCTCCAGCGCGTCAAGATCCTCCTCATGAACCCCGCCAACCGTCGTGCCCTCAGTGCGTAGTTTCTACATGTCCAGCCTTACATTCGGTTGACGTCATCTCCTCTCCAGTTGTCGGATGCGGTCTCCAGGCTTTCCAGCAGCTGTCTGGCTTCAACACCCTCATGTACTACTCCGCCACGCTCTTCCAGGAAGTCGGCTTCGACCAGCCTATTGCGGTCGGCCTCATCATCTCGGCACGAACTTCATCTTCACGCTGTTCGCGCTCAAGTACATCGATATTATCGGCCGCCGCCGCATCATGCTCTTCTCCGCACCCGGCATGGTCTTCTCGCTCGCCCTCGCCGCCATTGCCTTCCACTGTGCGTCTCTTCCCTCTCCGCTGGATCACCCACTGACCTTGTCTCACGCAGTCCTCACGCTCAAGACTGGCAGCGAGCTCATCGCGGGCACGCAATACTCTCAAGCCTGGTCCGCAGTCGTCCTCCTCTCCATGATCCTCTACGTCGCCTCCTACGCGACCGGGCTCGGGAACGTCCCCTGGCAGCAGGGCGAGCTCTTCGCGCTGGAGGTGCGCGGGCTCGGCACCTCGCTCTGCACGTCCACGAACTGGGCGGGGAACCTGCTCATCGGCTCGACGTACCTCTCCCTCATGGACGCCATCACCCCCGCGGGCACGTTCGGCCTCTACGCCGGCATCTGCGCCTTGGGGTGCGCGTTCTGCTGGGCGTGCTTCCCCGAGACCGCAGGTTTGAGCCTCGAGGAGGTCCAGATGGTGTTCAAGCGCGGGTTCGGGATCAAGGAGAGCGCGCGGCTGCGGGAAGAGAAGCGCGCGATGATGTGTGGGGAACGCGGCGCGCAGGACAGCGCGTCCAGCGCGGCGACGGACGAGAAGGCGTAGGAGCTCGTTTCCCGTCCCCTTCCTTCCCGGGACCTGAAGCGCGGCACGCCCGCGGGCCGCGCTCGGTGCCGGTACTGTACGATACGGCGACTCCATAGGTCTTGTGGCACTGGCGTCGCCCCCCTTCGGGCCTGCAGCGGGCGAGGAACGGTGCCGACTGGCATTCGTATATGTACATACTTACGCTTACACTACGGTGCCTGTCGCCCCCGGCAGGTGCACGTCACGACCAGCTAGTTCATTTGTACACGATTTCGCATGTAACGGATATATTGTAGGGGTTTCGTTCTCACCCACCGGTATGATCTAGAGTGCTTGTCAGCAGGAGGAGAGGGGACGGATATACCAACGGCGGAGTTCGCTGGCATTTCAAACTCGATTTGTCAGCCAGTCGAAATCATTTGCACTCACCCGGGGGTCGTGGGAGGGCATTAAAATTAGAAAGACGGGTGTAACACTGCTGTGCGAGACAATGAATACATACTGCATGGCGTCGAGGAGAAGCAAAGTCGTCCGGGACGTATCGGGGGTCGAACTCACGCGGGCTAGGAGCGCCGGTCACGTGGGAAATTACTCAACGCCACGCAATCCCCAATCGCAATTCCTCGACATTCTCCACCACATTTCACAGTTGCCGTCACTCCCACAGCTTTTCACAAATCCCGATGATGCGTGCATCTTCTTCCCTTCTGGATTCGCTGTGCCTGCGGGCGCCGCTACGAACACTCCTGGAGCTTGATCACCTACAACACCTCATTTGCGACGGTCGCAAGATTTTCCTGACACTTCCGCGCTCGCCGCCCGCCAAACGAAACCTGCGTTGTGCCCGCGCATGCCGACTTTACAGCGCGGCTGCTGGAGCGTGGCGGAGGCAACTCTACTGGATGACGCCCGCCTCCAGCTTCGGTGCCCCAGCCATTACGTTACTTGGTCAGTACTACGAATTCTTCGAATTCTGTCCAAAATCTCCACTGGGCCGACTCTGACCATCCGTCGCGCTAGACCTTTGTATTCAGCTGTAATCCGAACGCCCTGAGCCGGCCCATGACGGTGCCCCGTATGCATGATGCTTCATCATTATACGTATAGCAGCGCAACTCCGAGGATCACGTCGGGTTCCGCCCCGGTTCCCACTTAAGCGGTCGTCGTTGGGCGGCACGCTGCCGTCATCGATGCGACGGTGCGTCTACAAAACGCGGGCACGGGGAGGCTTTACCGCGTGTGCTTCCCCCCGCACCCGTTTCCACTCTCCCGCCCCCGATCCGCTGCCCTTCGTGCTGCGCTAGCTTTCTGCGTGGTCTGGTACTCCTCCAAGGTTGCTCGGTTCCAGGCGGGAAGGCGGAGGCGAGGCTTTTTAGAGGAAGGCGGTCATGTCGGCCTTGAAGGAGATTGCGGAGGCGGGCGGCGATCAGTTGGCGGATTTGAAGTTGGTCAAGGTGAGCAAGTTGCGGCCGTAACCTCTATTGTGAGACCAACGGTGCCTCTGTTCGACAACAGTATGCCATTGGTACGTGAGCTCATCGGCGATCGCGCGAAGGACGACCAAGTGAGAAGCTCATTGGATCTCGGACGCTAGTTGTGGCCGCTACATGGACTGTGAGTCCCGATTGGGCGTGATTTGATCATGAATTCCGACAAGTGCCTATCATGTGTAGTGGGCAGAGATATGCGTGAAGATGGAGGAAGAGGTGAGCTCTTTGACAGACATGGAGTGTCCGGCAATTCCATCTCATTGAATGCATTCTTGACCGGCAGATCACCTACATTTGGCCTTCCCGCATAAGTTTCATGAAGGTCCTCTACCTTTATAATCGTTATTCGCCTGTGGTGGACACGACATTAGCGCTTGCAAGTAGGTTGACGTCAATCATGCCCTTGGCTCAGTGTCTTATTCTCAACGATCTCTATGCAGGTTCTCTGAGCAACGTTGGTAATCACAGGGTATGTCTACGATCCATACTATCTACTTAATTTTCTTCTCAGTGCGTCATAGTTGTGCACAACCGAGTTTCAAGTCTTGGCATGTGAGCAAAAGGACTTCATGCCGATCAACCCGACTCACTCATTTGTGTGCCAGTCTCTTACGCCACCGGGTCCTTTGCCTCGGAACGTACGTTCTCGTTTCGTCGATACCTTTGCTTTCTAGGTCTCACTGACTACCTGCACAGTCATTCTGATAGCACGGACGCTCGCTCTTTACAACTTCCAGCCCTATGTCATCGCTCTCATGTGCGCTCTCGTTGTCCTCACGGTCGTGAGTTACGTAGCTGGGTTTGGTGTGTATGTGCTGACGATGCTCAGGTCCCAACTGCTGTGACATCCATTAAATTTCTCTTCCCCCTCCCCTGTAAGGAGCACCTCTCGTGTCTTACACTGTCCTACCCTGATATCTTTAACGAGACCAGATCCTGGTGACGACATTATCAAAATTACCGGATGCATGCCGAGTGTGGACGATATCGATTCGGGCTGGGTGATCTACACCTGCCTCTTGATCTCTGAAACCGGGAAGCGTCATCTGCACTGTGATCCTTTGATAGCCATGCTTACGTCGCTTCTTCCCGCAGTCATCGTCTTGTTGACATTCTTTCGACAGTGGCAGACCGCCATAGATAGAGAGGGCCCGTTCCGCCGGCTGTTCCGCTGGGGTGGACCGAGCACGCAAACAGACTCTACCATGTCTGTGCCGCGCTCACACCGGTCCCCGCTCGTCAAGACCATGTATCGGAACAGTGAGTGTCTCGACTTCGGCTGCACGCATCCGCTCACGAGGTGTTAGGCTCTATATACTACGTCATCATGTAATCCTTCCATCATTAATCTGGCGGTGACGACTATGGCTAGCGTAAGGCGCTCTCGTCCACCCTGCATCAAACCGTCCCGCTGACCCGACCGCTCCCCCAACAGCCCGCCCTCCGCTCGTCGTGCAGATGTGAGCTTGTGTTATTTGCGTCGTGCACGGAGCCGCGTCACTCACCTCGAGTTCCACAGGCCGCTCCGCGCGGTGCACGCTTCGCTGTGCACGCGCGTCCTCCTCAACCTCCGCCAGGTCGCCACCCAAGGCACCTCGCGCACGATGCCGACTTTACAATCGCGACCCTCAGCCACATCGCGTTCCGCGATCCAGACTCGGAGGGGCGCACACGTCTTGGGACTTGAGGAGCAACTGCACGCAGCGAGCGGGTGGGGCGACAACACCCGCGTCGAGCTCGAGCTCGGGCTGTCTCAAGCCATAGGCGCTTGATATTGCAGGGCTGAGGATGTGGGGTAGCTGACGTTACTATGCTATACGTGGGTCACAATGTTTGGTGTGCGTGTCTCGGCTCATCTGACGGATGCTGATAGGCTTCAGAGCTTCATCGGGTTGTGTCACAATCGTTGCTGCGAACGGGATGCTGTATGTCATGTACGACGACACTCGTCCGAACGTGTCTGGGTGCGGAACCCAGGCTCCTGTGCCGAACTCTTTGACTGACGAAAGCCATGCATCAATGTTTCAAGTCCACCTCGCCGGTCCCCCCAGTCTTCGGACGACGGAACGTTCTCATGCATATCCAGATGTCTGCGAAACCCGCAATTGGGCGGCGTGAAGGAGCTCAGCGGTTACCGAGGGTGATCTGTTCCTGTCTCTGTGCGGAGAGCGGCACATCAGGTGAAAAAATATCGTCCAGCAAACAAGACACCGGGCGCGTGCGTATGCACGGCATTCGCAGCGAACACCGGCCACGATCGCCTCGGCAGTACTATCCCTGCGTCCTGTCTCACCAGCACCCTCTAGTGCCGCCACGCCATTTCAAATAACTGGCCGGTTCTGTAGAGTTGCTCTTTGAAGAGAGAGGGGTGAGGATCCATCACGAGAATCGTCGAGATGCACGCTCACCTTCGATGCTCAAACAAGATGCTTGTCTAATGTGCGACTAGCACACGTTAATGGCTTAGGAGGGACGTTCGTGATCGTGTGTACTGAGGGGCCATGAAGAAATGCTTGAAGTGACGCGCCATTGTTAGAAGACAACGATATTTCATCTCAAGTGTGAGGAAGAGGATAGAGATGTATTGATAGCAATGGGGTGCGTGGGGAAAACATGATGCAAGACAATGCCCAGTGGGAGCATACAACAGAGTGGGGAGACCCTGGAGGAACAGACGAACATACAGATGAAGACAAGAGGCGGAAAGAAGTTGGGTAAAGATGTAGGAACATAGGATGCGTATATATACGTGGGTGGGAGCGCATGCGAGAGGAAGGCAGGTTATTACACAATGGTTATTACCGTAGATCGACAATCTCAAGCGGCATGTCCTTCATCTGGACGTGGGAGTCATCGCAATCCTACACGCATCGCGGGATCAGTGAGACACGGAAAGAGATGTATAGATGCACTCACAGTGTAGATTGGGACATCGGGGTGTGGGTGGAAGGCCTCCTTCGCGTGGCACCCGAGGATGGTTTGCAGGCCAGCAGGGTCAGTGAGGCGGAAGATGCCGAACCTGTAGAGCGAAATGTGCATATCAGCACAGGCGTGCGAGTGGGAAGCAGAAAAGGCACACAAAGGATACATGATTTGGCAGTGAGTACGCGACGGGTTCAAAATACTCACCGAGGCGTAGAAGATGGGGCACACACGACAGCAAATGACTCGGGGAGCATACGCTGGAAACCAGAGTGGGTGTGGAGATCAACAGACGACATGAAGCCTGGAAGAGAGCGTTTGAGAATCGTAGACGGGAGAGGTCATTGGATCGGCTACTCACAGGACTGCGTGGGATGTGTGTGTATCTGACAAGTTCGACATCACTTCAGCTAAACGCGGATGTTGAAAGGTAAAATGACCGCTCACCCATCCCAGTGTGATGAGATGCCGGTCCTCGGTGAACTGCAGCACAAGCTCCTCCTCGTCCATCATGCACGTGTCACTTGTCGAGTGCTGCTTCGGGATGAGTAGCGTTGTCACCACGTACTTCGAGCCCTTGTCCTTCCCCAGCAGCAGCCCACACGTCTCCCGGTTCTGCAGCGTGTTGACGCGCGCGATCGACAAGAACTTGTCGAGGCACTCGCGCGGCAGCCGGACAGTTCGCAGCTCCTGTACCGCCGCGTCCTTCGATGACCCGGCCACGATTCGTGGAGCATGGTGGGGCAAAGCGGAGGACGAGGGAGGGGGTGGCGGAGCGGAAGATGGTGTGTACGAGCCACTCGGACGTGAAGGGTTGTAGGTGGCGGGCCGAGCACCGCCAGGAGATGGCCCGCGATGGCTGGACTGCGAGAACGTGTTCGAGTGCTGGGAGGATGTCGGTTGGGGCATTGAGAGAGGTCGGTGTGATTCTGGAACAGGCATGTGCGTGGGATACGGGGGTATGACGGGGGCTGGGGGCGCGGAGGGAGTTGGGAGGATGTTGCCGTACAGGCCATTGCTGGACCCGGAGGGTTTGGGGTCGAAAAGGAGGGACGAGTCGGGAGCATGGGAGGGGGTGGTGGGAGAAAACATGGATTGGAGGGACGGGACGTAGCCTTGCTTCAGCTGGTGCTGGGACATCAAAGTGGGGTACTTGATCGGTCCCAGATCCGGCGGAGGAGGAGAAGTTGTAGTGAGAGGAGGTGGGTGCGCTGCGCTGCGCCGGGAGTCAGACCAAAATTGCATAAGAGAAAATGGAAACGTACGCAGAGACCTGCTTCTTTGTTGGTTGGTCAGATATTCGGAGACGCGACCAGTCTGCAAAGGAATCGTCCGGGTGCTTCGACGACGACTCATACGGTGCCGAGGGCTGCGATGGCTGCGGGCCATATGCTCCTCGTCCCGCAGAACGCATGGCCGAGTCCGGCTCTGGCATGCGCATCGGCGGCGCAGCACTCCCGCTGGGGGGCCCGACCGGAGACGGTGTCGTGCGCATGTAGTCTCGCCTTGCCGAGCGCGCAGCGGAATCCGCCTCCTGCTGTCGCCGGAGGATGCCCTCCTGCTCGTGACGGCGTTTGTCTTCTGCGCCCTTCTGTCTTGCACGTTCCTCCCGCTTTGCCTCCTCCGCTGCGTACCTTCTGTTCTCCTCTTCCCGCCACTGCTTCTCCGTCTGCCCCGCACGATCCGGCTCCTCTCTCCGCCGGGCCTCCTGAGACTGTCGCCACGCCGCTTCCTCCCGCGCGAGCCGCTCTCGGTCCTCGGCCTGCCGGCGCGACAGGTCTTCCTGCTTCCAGGCCTCTTCCATACGGGCGGCCTCCCGCGCATCGCGAGCCCGCTCTTCCGCGCGACTTAGATTCGGATCCCGTGAGGGTGGGGTGCTCGATGGAGGACTTGATCGTTCGCTGGCCTGCCATTTTTCGTACCGGTCGACGAGGATAGGTTTGAGTTGGCTCAGACTGTCAAGGATGTCTTGTCCGTTCTGTAACGCATGTTAGCCTGCAGTCTGAGACTCAGATTGTTCGTGCATGAAAGGCACGGGAGCTCAGACGAGCATCCAAGATGTTATGAAGTCCACAATGCAGCTTCGGCGGAGCGATACTGTTCCGCATATATGCGACCTGAGAGGACTCACCATGCCCAGATTTTGTCTCTGATCAGCACTGAGAAGCTGTCCGTACTCCCGATGTTTGGGGAGTCTCTCGAGTACGATCGTAGCAGCTTTCGCATACTCGATGAACGCAGCTTCATACTGCTGCTCATGAACCAGGCGTTCCGCACTTCGTCTTGCCTTCTCCGCGCTCCGAAGCCAGTGCTTAAGGCCGAGGCTCTCGTCGAAGTCGTATTCTTGTGCTTGATTGGCTAGCTCGGCGATGGTAGCAGGACGGTACTGGGTGGTGCGGGAAGAACTGGGGCCAGAGCCAGCTGTGGGAGCAGGGTGAGCAGCAGAGCTCATGGTGGTCGAAGAGAGAGGAGGAGTCCCCGAGCTCCGCTGCGACCGCCGCAGTCGAGCACCCTCGCGCCGGTGCGGCCTCTGGGGCGCCCGTCACTGCCGACCGGCGCTAACGGGCCATCCCGGCTGGAGGCGCTGGCTGCAGAAAGCGAGCGCCGATGCCGCGCTGGACTTCGACGGTTTGACCTGCGCGCATGCTGCTTCGCCCCCTCTTCCTCCCTCTGCCTCCCTAACCTGTCCACTCTTTTGCGTCACACTGCGTCGCGCCAGGAAGGCGCTAGGCCTCCCCAACTATCCTCTATCTTCTTCCACCGACGCCGCCGCCATGTTCGAAGGCCTCTCGGTGCAGCGGAAGGGCCTCCTCTTCGTCACTGCTCTTGTTATCGTCTTCATGCAAGGAGGTCTCTGGGCCGCGCACAGGCAGAACGCGGTCAGCTTTTCCGACACCGCCCTCGTCTCTGCTACTTCTCGCTATCTTGGCATTTGGAACGCGCGACCAACAATCAAGGAGCATCCAATCCCGAACCTTATGCTCGAGGCCGAGAACAAATACCGCAACCTCTTGCAACGGCAAAGCACGACTCTAGAGGCCGCAATAAAAGAATACCAGCGGCGGTACGGCAGGAAACCGCCGCGCGGGTTCGACGACTGGTGGCGATTCGCGAAGAACAACAGCGTTCTCATGATTGACGACTATGACAACATCAACGAGGACCTCGCTCCGTTTTGGAACATCACGGGCGAGCAGCTACAGTGGAGGGCGGTTCTGGTGAGTCAATGTTGACTTCTTCGTCCGGTTCTCGCGCTCAGCTCTTGCAGGCTGGTCACTTGCCTTCAGTCGACCTCGTACGCGTGCGAGACGGCCAAGGGTCAGCGGTGAACGTGGTGGAGGGGCACGACAGCCCGCACGTGAGTGCGCGTGCGAGCGGGTTTCTGTCCATTCTAGGAGCTTTCATTGACAAGGTGAGTTCTTGCCGTCCATGGAGAGAAGCACAAGGGTTCTGTGGACTGGACCGGGTGTTTTGAAGCCACTGCATGAATGCATGACGTCGACTATTGGCAACGCAGCCTCGCCGTGCTCGTCGAGCTTATGGCAACGACCTACGTTGGTAGATCGTCTTGTCAGATAGCATAGACGCATATGCAGGGCTCGTCCGTCATCGCGCTGTCCTCGCACTGTTAATCTTATTATCCCGTGATGACACGAGGACACAGGCATGGAGACTGAACGACCTCGTGCTATCCCCTCATGGCATAATAAGTCGTCACCAGTCTCACGATTCAGTCGCTAATTTATGAGCACAGCTTCCTGACATGGACTTCCCTGTCAACGCCATGTCGGAAGGCCGTATTCTACTCCCCTATGAGCTGCGACAACCGTCAAACTTCACAGAACAACTCAACACCGGTGCGTCCTGTAGTGCATATGTTGAGACCGAAGCTCACATCAATTCAGAGGCTGTTCGCGCCGAGTTCGACGGCGGTCTCCTTCCCGACTGGCACGGACAGGGAAATGTGTGGGAAGCGTTCCGTCGAACATGCACCCCAGGTACTGCTGCGCGCCGACTATTCAGCTCCTATCGCGCTCTTTCTACCACCAAAACGAGTAACCTCGTCGCACGGAATCAGGAGTTCGTTTTCGACAGCGGTGTGGTAGGCCAATACCCCTTCTGCGACAACCCATGGGCGCATTACATGCAGGGCCACTTTTTCTCCGACTGGCGAACCATCGCCGCCCTCTTCCCTGTCTTTTCGCCAGCTAAGGCACCTGGCTACGGGGACATCCGGATACCGAGCCACTACTACTATGCTCAGACGCGGCGATACACGTACGGCTGGGACCCCGTGCAACTAGAGCTCAAAGATGTCGATGGGATGGAGGCCGCATGGGAGGACAAGAGCGATAAAATCTTTTGGCGGGGCGCCTCAACAGGCGGGGGCAGCTCCCCACCTGGCTTTGCTGCGCAGCATCAGCGTCACAGGTGCGTTCCTGTTCGTCCCGGATCTCCGTGCATGCCCTCATATCCACCCCGAAACCAAAGGTTCGTGCGCCTTGCAAGTGACCAGTCGTCTACAAACCGCACCGTCGTGTTCGCTGATCCGCCAGGGTCAACACATTACGTCTATGCCGATGTGCCTGCCTCGGTGCTCAACGAGAAGATCATGGACGTCGCTTTCCTTAAGGTTGTTGGCGCGGAGAATTTTGTTGGGGGTTTCGACGAGCTCATCCGCACGCACCGTGTCGACGCGAGCGGTGCAAGCCTCGGAGATCACTGGCAGCACAAGTACGTGGTGGATCTCGATGGGATGAGCTACTCTGGGAGGTTCTTCTCCTTCCTGGAGTCGGACAGTGCTGTTCTCAAGGCCACCGTCTACCGGGAGTTTTTCTCAGACTGGATACAGCCGTGGTACGTCATGTTCTCTCCCGTACCTTCGGCTCCACTTGGATCCTGATCCATGCGGCGTGCTTTCAGGCTGCACTATATCCCACTGTCCCAGTCGTACGCCGAGATCTACAACATCCACGCGTTCTTCTCGGGTGCTACGGAGGCGGCGCTCGAGGTGGCGAACGCAACCGCGCTCCACCTCCCGCCAGAGCAACGTAAAGCGGTCGACGGCGACCGAAGACTGCGGAGGATCGCACGTGCTGGGAAGCAGTGGAAACGCACGATGGGTCGACGCGTCGATATGGAGGGTTCGTCCCTCGTCCTTCGTTCGGGAAGAGCCCTCTTCTTGAGGGCCTCGTGCGCTGGTTCGCGGCTGACTCAGCTTTCATCCCCACAGCGTACGTGTACCGGCTGTGCTTGGAGTACGCCCGACTGTGGTCAGAGGACCGCGATGCTATGAGCTTCAGTCTATGAACCACACGATGCGCTATGCTTCTGCTTCTGTTATTGCAGCTGCTCATCTTCTCTTTGTGTGAGTTCTCCTTTCTCATCAACCCTTGCCCTTTCCACCTCCCCCACCTCTTCCCTGCCTTCTTGTCGCCCCTTTCACTTGTCTATAACACGCTTTCCTCGGCCTGGTGCTGACTCCACCTTCACAGCTGTGCTGATTGGGGACACGGGTCACATCTTAGAGCTATCGTAGGACTGTAATAGTACCGGACCCACCCTTATTACCACATCGATAGCGCGGTGTGGTCGTAAATACACTGCGCTTCTGTAATGCTCATCCACACGCCCGCTCCTCCCGGTGTGGCCGCGGTCTGGGTGTGAACAGGGCCCCGCAGATCGTCTCATAGAGGATGATCTGAACGCAATGTTGCCACCGAACGAAGGTTTGGCGCGCAAGAAGACGCACAAAGCATGCGCTGTATTGAAGGATCATCGTTGAAGGATCTGGCACCTGCGTCCCCCTGATATGAACGTCGACGTCCTCGTCAGGCAGGCTGCGAGGTGTTGACCAGCACGTGATTTCGGTGGGCAACGCGTCGCGCGTCGCGTTTTTTGTTGAGCACATCGATCCTTGCACCTCGCCGCTTCGACGTCAAGCCCATGCCCCGTACCTTATCGTCTCCTCCGTCGAATCGCTTGTACCTTTGTTCGATCGCAGAGCATCACCTGGTCATTTCTGAGCTCAGAGGTATCAGAACTACCAAATCGCCGCTGGTCGATCCATCCCTGTCGCGACCTAGGCCATCTATGCCTAGGCACTAACTCCAGCCCAATGACGCAGGAGGTATATGCAGCACCACAGAGGTTGGATGTGGGTTTGATCCCTTCTGTTCCCCGACGGCCATGCAGTCCTTCATGCTCTCGACCCCCTCGGATCTTGGCCCCCGGAGCGCGCCTTGGAGCTCAATATTCTGCTGTCTGGGCTTCCATTACCAAAGGCAACCTGCTCGGAGCCCCTTCCAGCACGACCGCGATGCCACTAGTTTTACGTCCTATCTTCCAGCGAGGCTGACATTGACTTATCCTTGCCAGGAGACTATGGGCTTTCGGCACGCTATCCGACTGCGATGAAGGCATAGCGTGACGATTCCCTCCTCCGCGTTCTCCGTCGACTATGCTCGAGGCGGAAGAACGGCTCAAGTACCGGCGATACTCAGGCGGCACGCTCAACTTTCGGGCCTCCCCTGCGGTTTAGGGAGAACAACAACGCGCCTCGAGACATCAAGCGCCCTGTCTCTCCTTCTCCTCCACCACTCACGACATCGGTACCTCACAGTGCCTCACCTGCCCCCCTCGCGCCGCGTCATGTGCCCACTCAGTGGATCACCCTTGACTGGGTGCGCCGCTTGATGTCGGACGTCGCACGGACTTTGGGTGCGCGAAGGCTTAGTTCTGTCTCCGCCTGCGGGGCACGCTTGTCGCCACCGTCCGCCCAGAACGGGATCTCCTGTGGCCGTGGCCCGTCTTGGGATGGGAAGGTCGGGCGCGCACCAAATGGCATATCCCCGGGACGAGAAGCTGCGAACCGGCGGGACTCGCGGGGCCAATGACGGGTGCGGCATGGGAGCGGATTCCGTCCGCAACGATCTTCCGCGCAACACGCCGCCGCCTCGTGGGCCTCGCGCGAAGGCTTCCCGGAGCGTGGCGCGCGAGTTCACGATCTGGCCCCTGGGGCGGTCGAACGCCCGCGCGCACCTTTCGAAGCCGCTGCGGTCTGGGGCTGGGAGCGGGTCGGAGTGGCAGGGTGGATGCGGTCTGCGGACGTACTCCCGCTGTGTGCCCGCCGACATGCTCGTCCAGGAGTGGCGCCGGTCGTGCGGGCCAGGGCATCCGACCCTCGATCCCCGGGCCACGCCTGGCATGCCACCCGTTTGGCTTGAAACAGCCCTCGCGCATCGCGGGCGGCGCTATCGACGAGCTATCGTGTGCAATGCGCGACGCGCGCTGGGATTCGCGATCGCGTCTGAGCTCCCTCGCCCTGCGTGCGGGGGTGCGCGAAGGATGATGTCCCATCGGAGAAAACACGCAGGATGGGCGTGGCCGTCGATGCGATCGCGCCTGTTCCGGTGCTGTCTGCGGATTGTCGTCATAAGACCGCCCGGCAAGTCCCCCAGGCGCGTCCCTCCCTGATATACGCCCCGGCCGCCTGGAGTCCGCCGCCCGTTCCCTCCTTCATCCATTGTCGTTGCGCCGCCGTACGCCTCTGCGCCGCTCCTGCTTGCTTGCGTTGTCTGGCATCCAAATCGCGCGTCCTCACACACTCCCCCACGAATGAACGCAACCCTGGATCGCACAAAGCAGCTCTCACGGGCCGACTACAGGTCCCCGCCTAATGTCGCCATCCCGCTCGCAGCACTATCTACTCTCTCCTCCATTTCCTCCCCGCCCGCCCCGAGTCGATATCCCGACCTCCCTGTTCCCCGCACGCAGAGTCTCTCCGAATTCGAGGTTGAACACAGCGCGTCGATGAAGCTGCCCCACCCTTCCGCAAAACCGAGGAGACGAGGCTCCGACCCCGAGTACGACAAACAGACGGACTACCGCGCGGCGTTAGCAGGGATTATGAGCTCAAAATCAAGACCTTTCGCGGTCTCTGGACGCGTGCCCATGGACCCCGCGCAGCTCGCGCTCTTCTTCCGAACAAAGGTGCGTGCTCGTCGCGTTGCACAGGGCGTAATGTGAAGGGTTCCTGACCGCCGCGCCCGCGTGCAGGCTGGGATCAACTACTCGCTCGACTTCCCGATCGACGTTGATGTGGACATGCCCCCTGCGCTGGACATGCTCATCGCCTCGTGTCTGTCGCATCCGACGGCAGACGGATACGCCGAGAACGAGTCGCTCTACTTCCCGCCCACGCTCCCGCTCACCGCGACGCTCGAGCTTGCGAACCACCCCATCCTCGACGCCGTCCGCAACTCGCTCTTCCACTCGCTCCCCGTCGGCCACTTCCTCACCGTCGTGCGCGACAAGCTCGAGATCTGGCCGAAGGGAAACGGGCTCGTCGTCCAGGCGCGCGCGCCCGACAGCCGCGTCGCGACGATCCTCGTCACGCTCCCCGTCAAGTTCCGCGGCGGGTCGCTGCTCGTGCGCAGCACGGAGGGGCGCGAGGAGAAGTTTTACGGGCGCGGCGGCAAGGGCGCGGACCTCGAGTGGACCGCGCTCATTGCCGGCTGCGAGTACGAGGTGCAGCCGGTGCGCGCGGGCGCGCGCATCACGCTCGCCTACGCCGTCCACCTCAAGAGCTTCGGCACGGCGGGGATCCAGCCCGACCCGCTCATCACGCCGAGCGACCAGTTCTTGGACATGCTCTCCCCGGTGCTCAACGCGTCTCGTGGGCGCAAGATTGCGTTCTACCTCACTGCCGACTACGGCGTCAACCCGGGAGAGGTCGTCGCGGAGTCGTTGGTGCCCAGCGTGAGTACTGTCTAGCCTGGGCGTGCCGAGACCAAGCGACACGTACTGACGGAAAACGTGTAGCTCAAGGGCGGCGACTCGATACTGTACCACGCGCTCAAGATGTACAAGCTCACGCCGGAGCTGCGCTGGACCGCGGGCGGGTATATCTGGCCCGTGGGCCAGACAGTAGAGATGACGCATGAGAACGCGGACAGCCCGACAGCGTCGGTCGGACGGGGCTCCCTCTCCGGGTCGCACTTGCCGCCGCCGATACGGGGGCCGTTTAGCTCGTCGGCGTCGGAACCCGGGGAGGATGAGACGGACGATCTGCGGCTGAAGGTAGTCAAGAGCGGGGGCATCCCGCTCGCGGCCGCGGACATCCTGCTGCTCTCGGACCACGTCACCTTCCCGGGCGTGATCTCGCGCGAGCGAGTGCCGTTCGTGTCGTCGACGGGGGAGATGGAGAAGCTGGTGGTGAACGTGCTGATGGTCGTGTTTGTCCCGTAGGCCAGCTGGCTGCCCTACGTGCTGTGTTGAGTGGTGCTGGACTCTTGCGTTGCTTGCTTTGCGTAGTCGTATATCCTCGCTTTCCTTGGCTTGTTATTGCTGCATACTGTTGTATTAGTAGCACTGTATTATGCGTGTCCTCTTCTATTTGTGTCTGTGCGCCGATCCCGTCGCGGCTGAACGTCGGACCGTTCAGAGCGTCCTTCGCCCCTTCGGGGTCTGAGAGGAGACCATTGCTCGCATCACGTGCTGCAGTCGACAGACTGGGCGCTCCGCACAGACGCTTTCCAGGCGCCGCCCAATGGGGGCGCGCGGTTTCGCTCGGCGAAAGCCGGAGTCTGGCCATTGCGCTGGGCGGCGAGCGCGTCGTCTTCTACCCTCTCCTCGTCGTGAGCTTCCCGCCGACGTGCGCTCTCTTCTCTGACCCCTCTTCCTCCTCTCTGCTCGGCGGAAGCCATGCTGAGGCTCGTGTCGTCAGCCTCCCGGCCCTCGTCGGCGGGTGTGCTCGCAAAAGTCGCTGCATCACCGTCGTCGACGCGCCCAGGTATGTCGTCCCCGTCTCGTTTGGACTCCAGCGTTTACGTGGGGCCTCTTCGTCGCGTTTTGCAGGCCGCAGGACGTTTGCCTCGACTTCGGCGCGCCAGGCGGACATTACTCTTACTGTCGACGGGAAGGAGGTGACCGTGCCCCAGGGTGAGTTCCCACATATACTCGTCATATGTTCGTTCTCCCTTCTAAACCGCCTTCTAGGCTCTGCTTTGATTCAGGCTTGCGAGGCTGCGGGGCAACAATACCAAGGTATGTGCGCCTGTCATTTCACGCGTCGCCTCGTCACTGACGTCGGGCAAGATTTTGTTACCATGACCGACTGGCTATTGCCGGTAACTGTCGGTAAGTCCGATGGCTGTACGAGGAGGCATATGCTGAAGGCGCATATAGTATGTGTTTGGTTGAGGTAGAACGGTCACCAAAACCCGTCGCGTCATGGTATGTCCTCGCGTCCAACCCAAATTCGTGCCCACCTAAAGGTGTCTTAGCGCCATGCCCGCCATGCCTGGTGCAAAGGTCTGGACAAACAGCCCACTCGTCCACGAGCTCGGTATGTACATCTGTCTTCGAGTCCATACCAGTGCTGACCAACGTATAGTGAGGGCGTCATGGAGTTTCTTCTCTCAAACCATCCACTCGACTGTCCCATTTGGACCAGGGTGGTGAGTGCGACCTTCAAGACCAGTCTATGCGTTATGGCTCCGACCGGAGTCGCTTCCACGAGATTGCCGGCAAGCGTGCTGTGGAGGACAAGGATCTCGGGCCTCTTGTCAAGACGTCGATGAACCGTGTATTCAGTGCACGCGGTGTGTTCGGTTTTCCAACGAGGTCGCCGGTGTGGAGGAGTTGGGCACGACTGGTCGTGGCAACGACATGCAGATTGGAACGTATATCGCGAAGACCATGAACTCGGAGCTCTCTGGCAACGTGGTCGACCTCTGCCCCGTCGGCGCTCTTACGAGCAAGCCGTACGCGTTCCACGCACGTCAGTGGGAACTCAAGTCCACGGACTCTGTCGACGTCATGGATGCCGTGGGCTCGAACATTCGTATCGACTCCCGGGGTGTTGTTGTCATGCGCGTCCAACCCCGCCCCAACGACGATGTCAACGAGGAGTGGATCAATGACAAGACTCGCTATGCGTACGACGGCCTGCGCTTCCAGCGTTTGACTGTTCCCCTGGTCAAGCAAGGTGACCGCTTCGTCACCACGTCGTGGGAGGATGCTCTCGCCACCATCGCCGAGGGCCTTGCGAAGTCCGGCGCGAAGGGCGATGAGATCAAGGCGATTGCTGGCCACTTTGCGGACGCTGAGTCGCTCGTTACCCTCAAGGACCTTGTCAACCGCCTCGGCTCGGATAACACTGCCCTCGACGGCGTCAACGGCCACGCCGCACCCATCCACGCGGTTGACGTCCGCTCCAACTACCTTTTCAACTCAACCATCCCCGGTGTCGAGCAGGCCGACGCCATTCTCCTCGTGGGCACCAACCCCAGGCACGAGGCGGCGGTTCTGAACTCGCGTATCCGCAAGAGCTGGCTGCACACCACGCTTGAGGTGGGCATGATCGGCGAGCGCGTCGACACCACGTACGGCTACGACTACCTTGGCAACG
The DNA here is from genome assembly GCF_022376455.1 of Epithele typhae. Taxonomy (NCBI): domain Eukaryota; kingdom Fungi; phylum Basidiomycota; class Agaricomycetes; order Polyporales; family Epitheliaceae; genus Epithele; species Epithele typhae. Next base: position 381,929 of record NW_025954221.1, on the reverse strand, counting down.
ATGCGAAGGCGGTCGCTGACTTCGTCGCTGGCAAGAGCGAGTTTGCGAAGAAGTTCAAGGCTGCCAAGCGGCCGCTCATCATCGTCGGCTCCTCGCTCGTCGAGCATGCGGATGGTGCGGCGGTGTACAACGCGCTCGCCAAGTTTGTTGACGCGAACAAGGATAAGCTCGTCACTCCTGAGTGGAACGGCTTCAGCGTTTTGCAGCGGGTGGGTTACCTCTTCGTGTCGTAATGCGTGAGTCTATGTTGACGAGATCTGCGCAGGCTGCTTCTCGTCCTGCGGCGTACGACATCGGCTTGTCGCCTCGAAGAAGGCTGCGCCACGAAGCCGAAGTTCGTCTACCTCCTTAACGCCGACGAGGTCGACCCCAAGGATATCCTGAGGGGCCTTCGTCGTGTACCAGGCCACCACGGTGACCTCGGTGCTCAGTACGCCGATGTCGTCCTCCCTGGCTCTGCTTACACAGAGAAGGGCACCACGTGGGTGAACACCGAAGGCCGTTCACAACTGGGCCGTGCTGCCGTGCCTCCACCTGGCGCTTCCCGCGAGGACTGGAAGATCATCCGGTGAGTTTGCCCGTGCTCCGAAGCCCTCGTCCCGCGCTTATGTGTTGCCCTTTCGCAGTGCTCTCTCTGAGATCGTCGGCTCGCCGCTGCCCTACGACGATGTCCTCTCGCTCCGGGATCGCATGTGGGAGATCTCCCCCTCACTCGTCCGGTACGACACTACCGAGCCGACCTCTGTCGACGTCGCGCTCGCTGGCCTTAAGGCTCGCTGCGGGCACCGCCGGCGCCAAGGTCACTGGCGAGGTCTTCAAGAAGCCATCGACAACTTCTACCAGACCGACCCCATCTCACGAGCGTAAGTGCTTGTTCGTTGTTAAGCTTTGGAGCTTCGATGCTAACACACTATGTGACAGGTCTGTGACGATGGCTCAGTGCACGCGTGCGTTTGTAAAGGGCGAGGACTACGCATTCTCGGAACTTCCGGGATCGCCTGAGGCCGCGTTTGCATGATGTCTCCGTAGACTAGTTCATATGAAAACACATTTATTGCCTATCACTACTGCCGAGTGCGGAGTGTCTGGAGTTTCACTCTCAGCGCTATCTTCATGTGTCATATCTTGAGGCCATCTCAGGCATTGCTCTGCGCCTGATGATAGATGCACTCTGCTCGATGTACAGTCATGAAATGCTCCCTGGTGGTGCATGGTGTACAGAATAACTGCAAGTAGCCTCTAGCTCGCGCTTTCAGCATCTCTCGCCGTCCGCGCGGCGCTCGCATATGCTCGAATAAGCCCTTCTGCATCCTCGGAGCGCGGCGTGATCCTACAACGGCAGTCTTCAGGGTATCTACTCTCTCATGAGCACGAGAAGAACCGAGGCACATGCGGAAGACACGCACGAGAGCAACCCGTCCGTCTGGCCGCGCTTGACGTCGACCGGCCGTCCGGCGGCGTCGACGGCGGCCCGATGTCGAAGACGTGCATGAACGACGCGAGGTTGATGAAGAGCGCGTCCATCGCATAGTGGCTCCCCGGGCAGGCTCTGCGGGTCGGCGGGTCGTCGACAATGAGGGGCCGCTGAAGCTGAAGCAAGGAGGAAACACGGACCTCCGCCCGAATCCGAACGCGAGGCTCGCGGGGTCGCAGGGGCCGGGGTCGAGCGCGCCGTTGCGGACGAAGCGCGCCGGGTTGAAGACGTCGGGGTCGGGGAACACGGCGGGGTCGTGCATGCATGCCCTGCCGCCGAAGGATCGGCCGTTGAGCGACGCCTGACCCGAAGAGGGGGAGGGGAAGGGGAAGGGACGCACCACACGTTCGCGAGGACGACGGTGCCTTTGGGGATGAAGTGGCCGCGGAAGACGTCGTCCGCGGTCGTGCGGTGCGGCGCGCCGAGCGGGGCGATGTTGTGGTAGCGGAGGCTCTCGAGCACGACGGCTTGGACGTAGACAAGCGCGTCTTTGTCGGCGAAGGAGGGAGGCGGGAGGGGCCGACTACGGCGTCGAGCTCGCCTGGGCGGCGCGGAGCGCGGCGGGGTGCAGGGAGAGGGCGATGAGCCCGCCGAGGAGGGAGCCGAAGGTCTGTGATTGGGAGGTCAATGGGAGATGGGAAGCTGAGCTGGTTTCTCACTGTTTCTGACCCTCCTGGATGGCGTGGAATTGGTGAGACAAGGTGGTAAGCCGTGACTGGAGGCTCACCTTCCAACGCGACAGCTCCGACGTTCTTGATGACCTCTTCTTCGTCTGGCGGTGCTCCGAAGTGTCTGCGCTGGTTGAAAGCAGCGAGCACGACGGAATCGCGGACGGACGGACGATACTGTGCCGGTCACAGCGTTCATGAACAAACGCAGGGCGGAGGAAGACTGGAGCCTCACAGCTCGCTTTCATTCTCGCGAATGGCAGATTTTTAGGCCTGTGCAGCCGTCTGCCACTTTTTGAACAGCGCATTTGATCCCGGGAAGCCATGTAGGAAGGTGGCGGAGGATGGGGAACAACGATACGAGAACTTACCCGGACCAGCCCTGACCAATGCCTTCCATCGACGATTCGACCAGAGCCATGTACGGATCTCCTTCCTCCTGAGCGTCCAGGCCGTATGTAACCTTCATGATGGAGCCGACGACGGTACTGCGATCAACAGTAAGCAGGAGTGTAGCTGGCAGGACAAGAACAAAGGATGCGCTTACTAGCGAATGTGGGCCTTCAGGTTGCCGGGGTTCGTCAAAACTTTGTCGAGGAAGACGTGCGCAGCCGTTTCCTGAACCGAACGGTACTCCAAGCTTGTGTCGCGATCGAAATACGGGGCAAAGCGCGGCGGTGGCGTCTCCACCACGGGCCGTAGGGCATAAACGTCATGTTGATGTTTGCGCCTGATCTGACCTCCATGTAACCGGGTGGATGTAGCGAGGATAGATGACAAGGCCACTCACAGCTCTACCATGACATCCTGAATGCGGTCTGCGGTTGTGGAAGAGCGCTTCTCAAGGAGGTCGGAAATTGCTGTCGTGCTCCCCAAGACAATGAGAGGATGTCCGAGGATTTCGAGGTAGAGCACATCGCCTACAAGGACCACATTGAGGAGAAAACAACGACGCGCTCAAGGTGGATGCGTACCGTGAACCGTGCTGAGGTCTCTGTATGCTATCCAGGGTTTCCTGGCGGGGGCATTGAGGAGATTTCCGACGAGGGGTAACCTTGTGGGGCCGGGAGGGTATGTAAGGCTTCGGAACGCTTTCGCCGCTGTATGATTGCACTGGCAAGGGATGCTAGAATGGTTGCAATTAGAGCGCAGACAAGGATGGTGGAAACCGGAAGCTCCATTGCCGGTCAGCTAAGTGAGAGACAGAAGGGCGTGCCTTGCACACCATCTCGCCTCTCAATTAGATGCACACACCATTCCCGTGCTCTCTCCACCAGCGCTGATGTCGTCAGTAGCCTGGCGTCAAGCCCTAGTGCATGTATTAGAGTCCGAAACTCATCCAGATGTGATATTGGGTGGTCTTCTACACCCCCCCGAGTCGCTTGCGTGTATTACTTGGACTTCTCATGACGGGTATACGGAAGAAGGGTATGTATGCGCGTTCAAAGGATGATATCGAATTGCTGGACGAGTGGAGGAAGTCAAGTGATGTCAGTGCCGCCGCCAAGGCGGCGCAGGCTCCCAGCCCTTTGCACAGACGCCGGCGGTGGCCAGCGGCGGCTTCTCACATTCTCAGTCCCCTCGCCGACAAGCTCCAAGGAGTATCTTTCCATGGAATACGATCATGGTGTTTTTGGCCGCGATAGCTCGATGCGTCGCGTGCTCAACGCTCGAGGATGACTCTGAAACCGGCGCAAGACCTGGGGCCGGCCCGGCCCGACGAGCGCAAGATTTTGCGGTCACGTGTGCTCGCTGACGTGACTGGAACTCGGCGCCCGTTTCCTCCTCTCCACCTCTTAAGCAAGCACACCGGGGCGTACTGCCCCCTCCTGCGGGCCATACCTGTTAAATTGTCGACGAAAGCCCTTGGAGATCGGAGGCAGTCAGCTCAATGGCGACAACGCGACCTTTTACCCACTTTCAAGTCCCTGCAATGTGCATCCCTCCCTGTCCGCGGCGTCTCCGCCACATGGGGTTCTTGTGGTGGGAGCGCGGTTTTAGTGTCGTGGGGACAGGGTTATCAGGAGGCAAATTGAGCACGGGTTAGTGGTTTCCTCGAGTCTCATACTATTTGCAAACATGTCTGGCGTGTTAGTATCCTCGTGTTGACTATGTCCGGCCTCCATTTCTCAGCGAGTGGTTCATCTTCGACTCCGAGCGTTGCGAGACGGGAAGAGAAAGGCTCCCTAATCCTAAGACTCAGTCATCACCAACGTCAAAGTTTGCCATGATCGGTTTCGAAACATCCTCAGCCCGGCGTTCGGCTTCGAGGTCAACCTTCCGACCTGTCCCTCCTGACGCTGTCCTCCGACCATGGAGTGCATTTCCTTGTCGCGAGCGTCGCCGGACTTCAATACCCTTTCGTGTTGTGTTTATTCCTCCTCCGGGTCTAGTGTCTCTCGAGTCGCGCCGCTTCACTGATGGAGCCATGTCGTAAATTTCCTCGCGTTTTCTCGCATTCACCAAGGTGCTAACTCCATTGCTGTAGATACCCGGAAGACTATACTCCTCGGTCCGAGTCTTACGCGGAACTCATCCGAGCTAGGAGACTTCGGTGCTGGGGAACAGCGGGGAAGGCTTTTCTGACCCCACTTCGGATGACAGCAAGTACTGGTCACCTGCAAGGCACTATCGCATTCTGAGGACAGCGCTCACTGAGGTACGTAGTCTCACTACCCGAATTGTTTAGGTAGGTGCCACGAGAAGTGGCGTGCGGGCCAACTCTGGACCTCTGGCCGCCGGGCCTGCTGCAGCTGACAAATATGGCAAGCACCAAACGTTGCGTTTCTCCCACATACGTCAGACACCTTCCGACAACCCATCGCGCGGCTGATTCCAATGCAGCTGGTGCACGCGTTATAAGACAGCCTTGGCCTGACTTCCCTGAACTCCGCGCTCTCGAGTCCATCCGTTCTACCTCTACCCGTGATAGCAAGGAATGGGCCCCGCCACTCCCTCCCTCATCAGTGTGGCTCTTTGGGTTCTGTGCATCTCTTTGGTTGGATATGCGCTATCCACTCTTCGACGGCGTTCTCGGTCTTGTCTTCTTCCGTTCCCGCCTGGTCCCAAAGGGCTCCCTTTGGTCGGGAATGTCCTCGACTTCCCGACGCGCCAGACATGGCACGAGTTTCAGAGGCTAGGCGCGGAATACGGTACGTTGAAACGCCTGTACCTGCCGAGTCATTCAGTCACCTTGGAGTGCGCTGTTGCACAGGAGATGTATTGCATTTTAGGGTCCTAGGAGAGTCCATAATCGTGCTCAACAGCGCAGCCGCGGTCACAGAGCTCTTGGAAAAGAACTCCGCGAACACTGCAGATCGAGCGCGCAGCGTCGACCTGATGGTGGAGCTGTGAGCTGTGCACAAACGACATATCCATACTATGGCTGACATTCATCCTCATCCAGCACAGGAAACACTCACAATTTCGGCTTCATGCCATACGGACAGCGATGGCGAGACCACCGTCGAGTGTTCTGGCAGTACTTTCACCGGGACTCAGTCCGGGCTCATCATTCAACCCAACGCGCCGTCACTCACCTCCTCTTGGACAAGCTCCTCACCTCGCCGTCAGAGTTCAAAACCCACACTCGAAAGTGAGCGAAAATGTGATTGGATAATGATCTCACTCACGCACCCCACCAGGGCGTTCACAGCTTCTGTCCTTCACTTCGTGTACGGCATCGATTATGCTTCTGATGACGCAGGGGACAAGTACGCGGCGGCGATGGAGACCGCACTTGTCTCCGTCGTTGAGGGAATGATTCCTGGCAGGTTCATGGTCCAGTATCTCCCTTTTCTGCGCTATGCACCGTCGTGGCTTCCCGGGATGGGTTGGCAAGAGCTTCTCGCTCAATGGCGTGCGGACAACTACCAAGCGCTGACGATGCCGTACGAGTACTCACGCGCCAATATGGTACGTTGCTTCTATCGCTCGTACTCCATGGTTCTTATTATCTCGTATCTAAAGGATCGCCAAACGGACGTGAAAGAGTCGATGCTTGGACGGCACATCGCCTCTCGCTCGCGCAATGGCGAGATGCCCGCTCGAGACGAGGAGATCCTCAAGGGAACCAGTGCCATCGCGTTTGAAGGTTCGAGCATGTTGTCGCGCCTCTTGGGAATACAGAGCTGATATTACTACAGCGGGCATGGATACTGTGAGTACGACACGTGGCGATCAGTTTCCAATTGACATCACACAGACGTTTTCACGTTGCAAGGGGGCTTCTTGCACTTTCCCTCTCCGGAAGTCGTCAAGAAAGCCCAGGAAGAACTTGACACGGTGGTTGGACCCCATCGCCTCCCGGAGTTCGACGACGAACCCTCACTTCTGTACCTCCGTGCGGTCATCATGGAGCTCCTGCGTTGGCACAACGTCCTATCGATTGGCGTCGCGCATGCCACAACGAACGACGACGTATGGAGAGGCTGGTTCATCCCCGCAGGACGATCATTCAGCCTAACGTTTGGTACGCTTGCGAGGTCATATCACTGGTTGTTCGTGGGTACTCAGTGGCCTCACACAGGGCATGTATGCACGATCCCCAACTGTTTCCTGACCCGCACGAATTCCGTCCAGAACGGTTCATCAAAGACGGTGTCATAGACACGACCGTCCTCGACCCCACGACATTCGTATTCGGTTACGGGAGGAGGTGAGTATTATCCACCGAAGTTGTTTAGTGAGCGTCAATTTCTCCTAGGATCTGCGCCGGACGTCACTTCGCACGCGCCGGTCTCTTCATCACCATTGCGTCCATTCTGCATGTCTTCGACGTTTCTGCTCCGCTAGACGAGCAGGGAAAACCAATTAAGATCGAACCACGATTCACCGACGGCTTGTTCTCGTATGCGCTTTCCACTTCGTACACGTCTCATTGGAACTGAGTCGTGTTTGTTTGCAGGTATCCTGAAGATTGCAGATGCACGATCACTCCTCGATCCTCTGCCCATGCGGCGCTCATACGAACGAACGCCGCGGCTGTACGGGCTGCGAGGGGAATCTGACGACTTCGCCGACACGGCGTGCCATGTATTAGCATACCCTTGAATCGACTGATTGTAGTACAGACAGGTGCCTTGAAACGAATGCGGGGCGAGCACGGCGGCGGCGGCGCCATCACGATATCGCTTCACTGCTACAAGTCTTCGATGTCTCCTCGAGATTTCCCGCTCTAATTTCGCACGAGAAGAACTCCGCGTGGAGCACGGACTTGACAAGGAACGTAATCCGTAGCTCGCACGGACGGGCAGTGAGAGAACGAAGAAGTCGATGACTCGGACGGTATCGGCCTCACTGCGGGGCGTCCGTGAACGTGAGTGCGCTAGCGTTCTTGTCTAGGAATGCGTTGAAGTAACAGCACAAGTGGAGGCTCAATTTCACCCCGTCGATGCTACCTCCGATAGTGGGGGCACTCGGCTGTGAAAAACCTCTTGTCACTCCACCGGGTCCTCGAAGTTCGAACCTATAGGCGAGTGGTTGGATACTTGAGTATGGCGCGGCAGAACCGCGCCATTGTGGTTGCCGAGTGTCCGCGTGCCTCGAGCGTAGCGCCCATTGTGTGTTTAGATGAGTCGAACACTCGCAATCTCAGAAATGCAAAGTTGTGTCTAAGTCGATAGCTTGCGGGCGCTTCAAAAGCTCCGAGGCGTGGGGACTGATCAGACGCCAGCGACGCGCCTCTGGATTAGGCGCCACCTCCGACTTCGCTCGTGTCTAAGTCCCGCTTGCTTGTCGCTGTGCAAATACTTCCATGGACGCGACTTCATGCAGCACAAAGAACTCGGGCTATCGCACAGGGTGTACAAGGTTTCCGCTGACCCCTCATGGCGTCCACACCCTAATTCCCAGCCTCTCCGCACCTTCGGTGACGTATTCTCGCCGACGTCTTACCCACGCGAAGCACGCTTCACCGCCTTGGCAAGTCTTCGCTTTCTTCGACCGGCCAATTCGTACGGCCTCTTCAAAAACGAATCGCTTCAGCTTTCGCCTCTACCACCAATAGTCTCCTTTCGGGGATCCGCGCACTTACCTTGACGACGACCGTCACCTTCGAAGTCCAGAAGAACGGGAGCACGCTGCGGTGCGGTTCAGAGTTCGACTCTCACTCTTCCCGTAGCTAACCCAAATACACAGGGTGAAGGGTAGAGAAACATGAAAATTTGCGCAGTCTCTTGCCTCGCATACATACACTGTCATGCCTCGTTGGAGGTATGGGCATCCACCTCCAGCTCCTCGAACTCCACTCTGGACCTGCCCATGCCCGGTCCCCCTCCGCGTAACTCCATCCTCGCTCGAATTCGGTTTGTACGATGGTTCAGAGGCATGAAGACCGAAGATGCGCTTGCTCACACCATCACCGGACTCGAGATCGCGAAGGACGCGGTGACGGTCGCCAACGGTGTTCCTTATCTAGTAACGATCATCGGCGGGGTGCTGAGCATCGCTAAGAGCGTCGAGGTCCATCTTTTTTATTCCTGCACTGTCTCCGACGTTGACGCTTTCCCACCAGGCTGTCAATGGGACGAAAGACAACTTTGTTCAAGTTGCGAAGCGAGGGGGAGAGCTCGTGGAACATGTTCGGAAGCATATTGGGGAGGACACGACTGCGATAAGTGAGGAGCTTGAACAGAGTCTAAAGCAGCTGGAAGCGTAAGCGTTTTCTGAGTTCTTGTTTATGATCTGACCAGATGATGGTACAGCACCGTTGCGTCTATCAAGGAGAAAGTCCGCACGGCGTTGGAACATCACTTCTTTGTCAGATACCTCCGAAGGGCGTCGATGGACGCGATTGCCACCGAATGCGGGCGCCAGCTTGACGATGCGTGGCGCTCTTTCGATGTACGTGTGCACCTCCGTATCGTCCATTTTATCGCTCACGCACGTCTACAGTCTGCATGCACCATCTCTACCAACAAGGGGGTTGTGAAGATTGATCTACGACTTCGAACAGACCCCAACCGCGATCCAGAAACTAAGGTGCATCTGTTGCGGCGTCGTGCGTTCTCGGATGGTCGCTTACGCGCCTTGCAGATGCGGTTCTTGTATTACGATCAGGTGGTATGGGGCCGCGTCCGCGGAACTTATACGGTAGTGAACGTTTGCGAAGGCGAAGAGTGGGACGGAAAGTTAGACGGAAGAGACGTCATCGTGCGCACCGTCGTCCGTCGCCCTTCTCAGCCAAAAGTGAGTTTGCATGATTCTGATCCCTCGTAAATTGCCTCATGCGTGCTCAACCCGTCAGTTCGATTTCAACTCGCTGGCGCTCTACAATGCGAACGTGTACGTCGTTCTTGTCGCCGCCCCATGCTCGCTTCTGACCCGCATATAATAGACAGGGTCTCCAGCGCGGATTGGCTCAGATCCTGGGGCGATCGCACCCGTCCCTGGACAGCGTCTTTTATGTGGAAGAAGGTACGCATTCGTATTTTCGGTACTCTATCTTCTGGCCTGACCCATATTGATGAGGATATATACCTCTCATGCATGACTTCACTTCCCAAAGCCCGAGGACGTATGTCATGAACTGGCTTAAACATGTTCGTTTTGTCTTCCCAATTGCACCATAGTATCTAATAAGAAGCCAGCTCGTGGATTATCAGGTAGGGATGTGTCCGCAGTATCCGCTCAAGCTGCGCGCGACTAACACGACGTGGCGTAGCTCGCGTTCGCTTTTGCGGCCGCCTCAAAAGACTTCTATATTCATAGCGTACGTGCCATGATCACGCTCACACTAGTATTGACGCTGTCGCACCGTTACTGACGTGTCCGCCCCGCCTAGCTCGTCAAAGGGAGAGCACACACCCATAAGCAATGTTTACCAACCGCGGGTCTCAATGATTTCGGTCGTCTCATCATCCATGCTCCCGATATCGTCAATGCCAACTCTGATTGCTTCCGGCGGTGTTTGAACCGGAGTTATTGCGAAGTAAGTGGCCATCATTATAAGCCCTGAAAGCACATTTGAACGGTGTTTCCTCCCTAGATAAACCAATTTGCCTACAAGACCGATGGTACTGTCTCCCATGTTGTCCCAATGAGCTCTGAGTCGATATTAACATCCACACAGGCGGCGGTTGGGGCATCTCCTTCCCCACTGGCCCTGCCTCTGACTTGCTCGCGGGTCTCCGCGCAGGCGCAAACGTCGCTTCATATGTTGACGCATTCATTCAGTCCCAGCTCGCATGTTTCTGGTCACTTGCGGTACTTCCCGCAACGCTCGATGCGCGTGTCGGGGAGTACGGCCAACTCACCGAACCCTCACCTGGAACCAACGAGGCGAGGAGGTTCATATCGTTGGGCCACATCAACGAGCTGTTAGGAATGGAGGTTCCCGTGCTTACCAGGCGTTGCTACGGGACGCGCGCGGGCACGCATACCCCGTACGAGACGGTCTCGTGGCCGGACGCGGGAGACGGCGCGTTGAGGTACGTGGCCTGACGCATTCAAGCGGTGCGCAGTTGCGCTGACATCACTTCACGCAGTCATGACTGCAGCGCGTTCGCGCAAGGGGAGGACGCGGCCCACAACACGGTATACATCCAGCGCATCCTCGACGTCTCCGCATGCCGCGCGTTCTTCTGGGACTATGCGTCATCGCTGCGCAACAGCACAATGTTCCAATCAACCAGCTTATCATCGGTGAGTGACGAACGTCCTTCTGATGTTCGGGAAATGTTCACCGTCGCGATGACCGGCGTTTTTCAGTGCACCAAGGGTCATATCGCGCGAGACTAGTTCGCAAGTCGGCATCCGCACCACCAACCCCAAGTGAGCGCCTCTCGATAGGAGCTCTCACAGAGCAGTCTAGCTGATGCATTCCACCAGGCTCTTCTCCATCGCCGTTTGTATTCCACCAATCTCCACTCGGGCAGAATGGTGAACCACAGAAGCCGTGGGGGTTCTGGTCGCGCGATCCGTCCCCGACCACCTCGGGCGTGCTCGTGCCGGACGTCGAAGTGGACGGGGTGACGCCCGAGGTCATGTACGCATCATCTGAGCGTGTGCGTGTGGCTTGCTGACGCAGTGAGGTCGGTTCGTGCGTCGCGGCACTTCCCAGGCAACCACTCGAGTACTCAATCCTCCGCCCGTTCGAGGGCTTGGTGGTCGCGGAGCTCAATCGTGCCCGAGGGCTTGGTGAGGCCGACGACGCGGTGCGGTTCAGCGATGTGAGTGATGGAGATAGCGTTAGCTCTGAGGAGTATCACTCTGCTCAGGAGTGAAAAAACCAAGGTGTATGCTCTGTGCATTAGTCTGTATGTAACACACATTGGTTGAATACATCGGCCGTACGTATAGCCGAAAAAGCCAGTACGTACGTGCTGTGACCTCGGTGGTGAGTCGCACAGCGCAGCGGCTGTTGTAATGTCCTTGGTTCACCGTGGCACGTAGCGCCCGCAGTCCCGACGAGGGGGCCAACTGCGACGCTGATGCGCGTCGTGCCTGTGCAATCCAGGGGCACATCACGCAGTATGAGTGAAGAGTCGACTAGCTACACATTTACAACTAGACGCGTGCTGCTCGAGGCGTGTGGAATTCGAGTGGCGCGCCTCGGTGGGGCCCTGCGGGATCCTATGAGCAGCGCATGAAGTCATGGACATCTGGCCTGGAACCTTATTGCTCACATATATCTCACCTTTCAGCGGTAGAGCTCCAGGCTTCCCCAGCTTCACTATCCCTGACTCAGCTCCACATCATGGACTCGAGAGGTAAGAACATCGATGAGGTATCTTCTGAAGCGACAACTTACAAGACCGTGCAACTGCGTACCAGAGAATCGGGAACATGATATTACAGGCACATCCACCTCGGGCTCAGCGGACCCGCACCCACCAAGCTCGCTGGAGATCCTCCCGCATACTTTCCTCCTCCCCCGGTGCAATGACAAAGATGGCAGCAACTTCTCTCCAATCGCCGAGCGCAAAGCCGCGTCTTCTCTCTCGAATCTTGGTCTATTATACCGAGTCGGAACCGATTGCATGGGGACGCACTGAGCTTGGAAATATAACATACGATGTGAGTAGAGTTGACGTGCCTTTCATCCCGTTTTACGACATATGATCGAAACCACCGTTTACCTGGCCGTCGCTCAGGGCTTTATGCGACTCGTTTTCGGCTTCTACCTCGTCCACTCATCAAAAGCACCCCCACGCGGTTGGGCTTTCACAGCGGAACGCAAGGAGCACAACGCGTGGATGGAGAGGCGCGCAGCGTTCCTGAAACATTTCAGCTCATTCGGACGAGTCATGGCCTCTTTCGCTGCGGTCGGCCCCCCGACGGGCGCCGAGGAGAGTGCGCACGGCGAGCGGCTTCGGTTGATGCCGATTGGACATCCTCCTTGACCTCGTACCACCACCATCTCCTCCAGCGCTACCACCACTCCCCACCCTACCCCTGTACGATGTCGCCCTCCTCGAAGAAGGGCAAGAAGAAAGCACCTCCCCCGGCCGACGACATGGCCTGGGAGGCCGAAGGCGACTACCAACGCGCCTCCAACAGGCCCTCACGGCCTCCTCCACCATCCTCGCCGGCGGCAACCCCGACGGCGCCTGGACGACAGCGAAGACGAGCTCTTCACCGTACGCCCCTCCCGCCGCCGCAAGAGCCGGACCCCGGCCCCGCCCCTACTCCTGCTCCTGCCCCCCTCCCCCTGCAGCTCCTGCCACGCCCACGGTGCGAGAGCTCCTCCTCCACCTGTTTGGGGTCGCGCTCCGGCTTGGCCCCATCAACGAGTCCAACTTCGCGGAGGCCTCCAACCTCTTCAACAAGGCGCCCGGCCAGTCCGGCGACGCCCTCGCCCAGTTCTGGGGCCAGAACACCACACAGTGTGTGCTGGCCATGGACTACGCCAACATCACGGCCCACTACCGTGAGCAGGTTGCCCGCGCGGCCGCCCCCCTCCCCCTCCGGCTGCGGCCGACGCCATGGACGTCGCCCCCGTCGAGCTCCCCCCGACTGCGCCCCTCCCCGCCCCTCCCCTCCAGGCGGCGCCTCCGGCCTCCCCCCCGCCTGCCCCCGTCCTCGAGGCTGCCCCCGTGGCCAACCCCGTGCCCCCCGCTCCCACGCCCGCTGTGCCTACTGGCGTCGCGGCCCTTCCAGCCAGGCCCTTCGGGGCCCCGACCCAACCTGCCCCCGGCCCTGCGGCCCCGGCCAGCGTCCCCGCGCCCACATGGGCAACGGTTGCACGCGCCGGCGCCAAGAGGAAGGGGAAGGGGGTGACCGGCGCGGCCCGCAAGGGTTTCGTCGCGCGCCCCGCGGCAGCCGCCGCTCCCACGGCCCCTGCCCCGCCCCCGCCACCGCCCCCGTCGCCCCGGCCAAGGCCGCGCCGACGGCGCTTCAAAACACGTTGGCCGCGCTTCGCCGCCGCCGCCCAGCCGGGTCCGCCCGGCTGGTCTACCTCCACGCCGCCCACGACCTCACCCACGCCCCCGTGTGGTCGAGCGACGCCAAGGCCCTCGAGGTCCTCCGCCGGGCCGTCGATTTCAAAATCGACCGCCTCTCCTCCAACCCCGCGCGCACGCGGTGGACGGTCGTCCCCGCGATCTGCCCCCGTGACGCCCCCATGACGTGGGACGCCCAGGCCTCCGCCCTCGCGGACGCCCTCGGCCGCCTCCTCTGCAACCCCCTGCGCGCCTCCCGGTACGTCAACCGGGTATCGGTGCTCTACCACCATGTCGAGTGCTCCGCACTCGACGACGCCGGCGCCCCCGTCGCCCTCTCCCCCTCGACGTCCTCCGGGACGCTGTGCACCGCTCCGGTGACACCGCATGGTCCGACGGCCGCGCGGCGCTCCCCGACACCACCACCTCCGTCCGCTGGGGCCCCCACGCCGCGGACGCCACCACCGCCACCCTCTTCGTCGACGTCATCGACGATGAGGACTTCAAGACGCTGCGCGCCCTTAACGGGTCGCGGCTTCTGTTCGACATCGGCCCGCGCGCGTGCACCCTCGCGCGCGTGCCCGACCGCCCCCTCCAGTGCTCGAACTGCCAACAGTTCGGGCACGCGGCCGTCCGGTGCCGCGCGGCCCCCGCGTGCGGCTTCTGTGCCGGGTCGCACCACACCCACCACCACGAGGCGCTCGCCAAGCGCCCGGGTCCCACCGTCCATGTGGCGAAGTGCATGGTTTGCGCAGGCGCGCATCCCGCCTACTCCCCCACCTGCCCCCGGCGTCGGCCGAAGAACGACGCGCGGGCGCCCAAACCTCGCACGCCCAAGGAGCGCGCCCCAACGGGCGCGTGACCTGGTCCCAAGCGCGAGCCCCCCGGAACGTGAGATGCAGCCTCCGGCGCCTGATGAGGCCGGTTCTAGTATGAGTAACCCGAGCGGGGTAAGCGTGGCGGCCAAGAAGCGCACGGACATTTTCTCGGTGGACTCTTGTTTCGGACAAACGCGCGCTCGCCACAGGGGGTGCCAGGCGCCCGCGGCCTGATGACGTCGAAGTTCCGCATCTGCCTTCGGGCGCGGTCCCGTGCCCACGCGGGCGTCAAACGAACGCGGGATACTGACCTAGCGCTGGGTCTCCGTCGCTACGGTACTTACGTAGCCACTATGTGAACCGGCGGGATGGCCTGAAAATAATAATAATAATAATAATGATGCCGATTGGATGGAAACAGCTGGTTACGGAGGACGTGGTGGACATTCACATCGTGTACACGGTTCCAGATGGGTTCAAGGAACTTCTGAAATGAATCAAGGTTGTCGGTGAAGACCAGTCTTCAGAAGGTCATAGCGGCTGGTCAAGGTTTCCGCCAGTGTGTCTGGCGCTTTTGCTGTCACTCTGTGCTCGACGTCGTAACACCCTCGTTGTCGCCTCCGCGGCCTCCCTCGCCGTCGCCGCCACTCCCGCCATCCTTTTCACCATTACTTCCACTCCTTTCACCCCTGCCGTTGCTAGTACTCATGCACCATTGATGGTGGTTTACTGTTACCTGCTCTATATGCCAAGCCTGAGGCCTAATTGCTCGGGCATCGTCAGTCCAACGCTCTCCGCAGTCGATGTTACGTGGACCGTGCGTGTTATGTACCAGTTATGTATGCATTTCAGTGTAGCTTTCGCAGTACGTTTTCATCAATACAACTTTTCCTATATGCTCCTCAGCGCTCGTTACTTGCTAGTTTACTCTCGGGGGTTTGAAGGGCCACAGACTGAGACTGATATATACTTATTCATGCGCAAAGTTGTGCACTTAATGGTGAGCTTGTTAATAAGCGTCTAAATTTCGTCGAGTCCCGCGCACAAGATTTCACGGTCACGTGGGATCGCTGACGCGACGCGACCGCGGGTGTGCCTGGAACTTTACACCCGTTTGCGTTCACGACCTCCTCCGGAGTCCTCCTCTCCACATGTTCTTTCGGCTTCCTCTATTTCACCATCACCTCCAACTTGCAGCTTTTATCCGCCTCCTTTCGCCTCTGGACCATCGTCCTGTATGTGGGCTCGCTTCGTCTCCAATACGGTCCCTATCCTTGTTTCGGACGCCTTGCCTGCTACCAACGCAGCCCACGACATTCCCCTAGGCGTTATCTTCAAGCCTTTCAGCCGCGGCAAATATAGAGCAACGAGGCGGTTTCTATAACGCCGTCGGGAAGGAGCAGCCACACAAGAACAACCTGGCCGATCTACCGACGAAGGAAACGTGGACACTACGGGTTCTGGGAGGGGGCTCAATGCGGCAACGACAGGGTGTGATGGGGCTTGGGCACTGGTGTGTTGTATAGTCATCATCTGTGTGCAATACGCTAATTCCCCTATTGCATCTGCCTAATCTGCTACACAGTGCTTACTGCGCGGGCGTACGGCGCCCCCTTCGCGGGCTGCCCCTCCCGCCCACTTTTCAAGTTCTCGCCTCCTTCTCCAGTAAGTTCTCGTTCTCGCCCCCATCACCATCTTCCGTCAGTCTCTGTTTTCGTTAATTCCTGATGCGGGACCGTCTTCTGCGAGTTAGGGCTTGTCATACATCAGCCGGCTGTCTCGCGCTCAAAGCTCATCTCCGCAAGTAGGATAATCGGGAGCAAAAACAAGGACGGTTCAGTAATCTCCTCGAGCCTCACAGCATTTTGCGAACGAGTTCGGTCACAGGGCTAAGGGGCCCGGGTGTCTGGCGTGTTTGTATGCCCATGTGGACTACGTTCGGCTTCCATTGCTCGACAGGGAGCGCGGGCTCCGGGCGGTTCATCAACACAGACGTCGACTGTCGACACCGACCGTCGCGATATGCGGAAGTGCACGGCTCACTAGGTCGAGAACTCAGTCGTCATCAGCGTCCAAGATCGCCATGTGGTACGCAACGACGCGGGAGCGCGAACCTCGGCATCAAAACGTCCTTAGCCTTGGTCTCGTCCCCAGCCCGGAGTTCGGCTTCGAGGTCAACCTTACTTTGAGTTCGAGGGTCCGCCTGTCTCTTCCGACGCTGTCCTGGTCGGCGACCATGGAATGCGTATCCCCATCGCGAGTGTCGGCTTCGGTGTGCGCAAGCCCCCTTTCATCGTCGTATGCTGGCGTCATCGTCAACCCTCGACTGCCGCACCGTCGCCTTTTCACCCCCGGCTTTGGCCTCCTCGTTCAATGTGCGACTGTGTTGTTGCGCTTGAGAGCTAGGTGAGTACGTATGCCATTGTAGGCGTTGCCATTGCTGATGGCGGCGTGGTTCAGGATGTACATATCTTCAACCGTTTGGGTGCCCTAACATCCTCAGTCTGTCAAAAATGAGAAGTATTCTTCCTGCGCTATCCCGGCGCCTTCGCTGCTTGCGTTCGCTCCACCACTCCATCCTCGTGCACTACAACGGACCCCAGAAGCCGTTGGATAGACTGGTCGCGCGATCTGTTTCCGCCGCGCCTAGTGCGCTCGCGGCGTACATTCATCACGGCTTATCGCCGCGTTCGATCACGCGCGAGGGCTTGGTTAGGTCGGTATTGCGGAACGTTTCGACTAGGAATCCTTGGTGCCGACTTTCCGCACCGGATACCCACTGGCTTTACAGCGACATTGCATGACATCAACTTGGCTGCACCACAGTCCGCTGCACCATAGCGCGAAGGGTAAATCTGAGACCCGGCAACAGGATACCTAGATGCCACGGCCAACCTTTTATCAAAGCGACCATGGCAGGTGTCTCGCTTCTCTGCCATTCGCTGACATATGTTACGTCGTCTGCTCCGGAGTCCATTCAATGCTGCATTCACGTGGACGGAGACCGACGCAGTGGGTACGCATATATTATCTCTGCATCAGTCTCACAGGATGTTCTTCCCTCCGTGCACTCGTCCAGCGTCGCCAGCCAGCCATGATCGACAAAGGCATCTCCCTCCTCAGCATTTCGGGCGCGGTGCTGTGCGTTGTCGGAGTAGGCTATGCGTCTCTCTCCTTGCGATGGCGTGCCCGCTCCCACGGCCTTCCTTTTCCTCCCGGCCCCAAAGGGCTCCCATTGATAGGGAACATATTCAACTTTCCGACGACATGGGCATGGGTCGAGTTCCAGAGGCTGGGTGCAGAGTACGGTGCGTCGTCAATCGACCACCGAGTGTAATAGTACCAACATCTGTCCCCGATCCGCGTCGCAGGGGACGTCCTATACTTCCGGGTCTTGGGACAGTCTATCCTGGTGCTCAACAACGCAACCGCAATCGCAGAATACCTCGATAAGAACACCGTGAATACATCGGACCGCGCACGGAGCATTACCTTGATGGTAGAGCTGTGCGCGTCTCATCCTGAGTTGGGCGCTCTCGTTCGTAACTGAAACGCCCCGCTACACAGCACGGGAAACACCCATAATGTCGGCCTCATGCCGTATGGCCAACGATGGAGAGATCACCGCCGGGTTCTCTGGCAGTACTTTCGCAGTGATGCCGCTCGCGCGCAACAACCTACCCAACGCGCGGTCGCGCACATCTTCCTGGAGAAGCTTCTTACCTCACCCTCGAAGCTCGAAAAACACATCAGATAGTAGGTGGCAGAGTCTCAGTGTGAATGATATCGCTGACGTCAGATCTCTTCAGTGCCTTCGCTGGATCGGCACTTCATGTGACCTACGGTATCGACTACACATCCGACGTCGGCGACAAATACTCTGAGGCAATGAGTACCGCGATCGTCTCTGTCTCGGAGGGCCTGGTGCCCGGCCGGTTCATGGTTCAGTACTTTCCATTCCTCCGTTATGTACCGTCATGGTTCCCGGGCGGTGGGTTTCAAAAACAGTTCGCCCAATGGCGCGGGGACAACCACAAGGCCATCACGATGCCGTACGAGTATGCGTGCGTTGAGATGGTGCGTCTTTTTGGTCAACTCGTACTATTGTTTCGAGACAGAGACTGACTGTTGCGATCAAGCATTGTGACAAGGACGTGCAAGATTCCATGGTCGGACAGCATATCGCACATCTCATCCGAACTGGGGGAGTCTCGCCGCAGGATGAGGAACTGCTCAAGAACGCGAGTGCTATCGCGTTTGAAGGTGGGCGTCACATGTCCCGTAATATCAGCATACGCATGTAGCTCATCGCGACGAATTTCTGTTTCAGCGGGTGCAGACACTGTGAGTACAGCCCTACCTTCGTTCGCGGTGTCGTTCCTCACTACTACACAGACCCTGTCCACCGTAAAAGGCGCTTTATTGGCGCTTTCTCTCCACCCGGAAGTCATCAAGAGAGCACAAGAAGAACTAGATACCGTAGTGGGACCGAATCGCCTCCCGGATTTCGACGACGAGCCTTCTCTCTTGTACGTCAAGGCGGTCATCATGGAGGTAGCGCGCTGGTACAACGTGCTCCCCCTCGGCGCTGCTCATGGTACGATCGACGACGACGAGTGGCGTGGCTGGTTCATCCCCGGAGGCACACTCATCCTGCCTAACGTCTGGTACGCCTCCTGCATCTCAATGTTCTTTTCACTTGTCCGGGAGCTGATCGAGATACTTGCAGGGCTTGTATGCACGACCCGCAGATGTTCCCCGAGCCCTTGGAGTTCCGCCCAGAACGATTCATCAAAGGTGATGCCATCGACACGACCCTCGTCGACCCGACGGTGTTCATGTTTGGGTATGGAAGGAGGTATGTAGGATCCCTCTGAGCTGCCTGAAATCGCTTCGTCCTGACATCGTCCAGGGTCTGTGTCGGGAGGCACTTTGCACGCGCAGGACTCTTCATCACTCTCGCGTCTCTCCTCCATGTCTTCGACTTGTCGGCGCCGCTTGACGAACGCGGCGAGCCTATCAAGATCGAGCCGCGCTTCACTGACGGAGCCCTGTCGTAAATTTCTTTTCGTCCTCCCGCATTTACCAAGGTGCTAACTCCCGGGCTGTAGATACCCGGAGGACTATAGGTGCACGATCACCCCTCGGTCCGAGTCTTACGCGGAGCTCGTTCGAGCGCACGCTGCGGCGGCGCGCGCTCCCCGAAGCAGTTGACGACTTTGCCCTCGAATTACGTGAGCTTCAATTCCATATCTTGTTGTCTGTATTGCAATCTGCTTCTGCGGTTCTGTGAGGTCCTTACGTAATAGTCGGATGCAGAGGGGCTAGCCTGCCAGGTTGCGGGGCGGTATGTCGGTGCGTGTCGCCTAACACAAGTGCACAGTCTGGGCACCCTTCTCGCTACAGTCAAACCCTCATAGCGCATACCTATCATAGTGCATACCCCCACATAGTGCATACCTTTGGCCTCTTCCCGAGTTGGTATAGGGGCATAACGCATACCCCCCGCATACCGCATACTGCATACCTCGGCCGGGGGGTCCATAACGCATACCTGCCATATATAATCAGCATTAGCGCCTCGCATGTATGCCTTGCATGCCGCCCAAATGTGGGATAACCTTCCCATGTGCCCTTCTAGCAGCCTGGAATAGCCACACGAACCATCGGGACTGACCGGGGCTCACGCACGACTTGATCACACCCCGGCCACCTTTGCCTGCCTCCGCAATGTATCCCTCTCGCCTTCCTCTAATCTGGTCTTAAGTGCTGTCCTCGAGAAGCAGGTGAAAGAGCGCCGAACGGCCCTTCAAGCTTCTCTTCAAGGTGGGAAAAACATCTCGCAGTCACTGATTACTTTACTCGTATTTAGTCTATGTAGGGGGGGCGAGGTCAGATAACAAACGGGAGGAATGTGCGCGCGAGAATGCGCGTGTGAGGATCAATGCGCGCGCCAGCCGCCAAAGGCGCGCTGCAGAAGGGCGTCAATGGGTCTCCCACGATGAGCGCTTCTCTCATACTGCATACCCCACATAACGCATACCTCGGGGCCTTCCGAGGGGTATGCACTATGAGGGGTTTGACTGTAGTACGCAGTGAGAATGGGACGATGTACCCCTGCTCAGACCACGGGACGTGCATACTGCATGGCGCGTCATTGCTGAGCAATGAGGCGGCGGTGCGTTGGATTTCCCGGTGACGGTTCTTCCATGTACACATCGGGAAAGGTCTCCTCTCGAGCTTCTTCCGTGACGTCCGGAGCGAGGACAACTGTATGCCCTCTTCAACCCTATCATCGGGCTCCACCTTGCAACTTGTGCGTGTTCTACATGATTTTTATAGAGCTTCACAGTAATTGTGCGCTTCCTGGCCCTCACGAGACCGTCAATTTTACCGCCAATCGTGCCGACTCGCAGGGCTCGGAGCCGACGGTCGCACAGCGGCACGAGATTGACGGGTGTATTCACAGGATGCAGCATATGCACACACTTGATTCCCACTTCCCCTCACTTCTCTCAGTGCGCCCATCTATCGTCTTTCTACAGCGCCATCATCAATCAATGATCCAGAGCAGCATCTCCCTCCTCAACGTCTCGGGCGCCGCTCTGTGTATTGCTGTTGTGGCAGGCTGCGCGTCCTTAGCGCTGCAATGGCGCGCTCGCTCTCGCGGACTTCTTTTACCTCCCGGCCCTCTGGGGCTTCCGTTACTGGGGAATGTGTTCAACTTCCCGACGGCTTTTTCGTGGATCAAATTCCAGGAGCTGAGCGCGGAGTACGGTATGTACTACTATACCTTCAGTTCTCGGGCGTCGACGCGGTTCCTAATTATCAATCACTCATCTCTTGCACAGGAGACGTACAGTACTTCCGAGTGCTAGGGCAGTCCATTGTCGTGCTCAACAGTGCGACTGCTATCTCCGAGTACCTCGATAAGAACTCCGCAAACACCTCGGATCGCGCGCAGAGCTTCGTTCTGATGGTGGAGCTGTACGTTCTAAGTGCATGCTTTCTTTGATCCTTCTCTCCGCTGAGACACTCCGTTAATCAGCACCGGAAACGGTCACAACCTCGGCTTCATGCGGTACGGCCAGCGATGGAGGGACCACCGCCGGGTGCTCTGGCAGTACTTCCGCGGCGACGCTGCTCGCGCGCAACAACCCACCCAACGCGCGGTCGCGCATATCTTCCTGGAGAAGCTTCTTACCTCACCCTCGAAGCTCGAAAAACACATCAGATAGTAGGTGGATGAGTCTCAGTGTGAATGATCTCGCTGATGTCAGATCTCTTCAGTGCCTTCGCTGGGTCGATACTTCATGTAACCTACGGTATCGACTATACATCCGACGCCGGCGACAAGTACTCTGAGGCAATGAGTACCGCGATCGTCTCTGCCACAGAGGGCCTGGTTCCCGGCCGGTTCATGGTTCAATATTCCAATTCCTCCGTATGTGCCGTCATGGTTCCCGGGCGCGGGCTTTCAAAAGCTTCTCGCCCAATGGCGTGAGGACAACCGCAAAGCCATTGAGATGCCGTATGAGTATGCGCAAGCTGAAATGGTACGCCTTCCTGTCAGCCATTCTTATACTTTGAATGAGATGCTGACTACTGTTCGGCGTGGGCCAGCATCGTCAGAGGAGTGTGCAAGAGTCCATGGTCGGACAACATATCGCTCAACTTGACCGGGCTGGGGGTATCTCTCATGACGACGAAGAGGTGCTCAAGCACGCAAGGCCCTTGCATTCGAAGGTGAGCATGATGTTCCACGCGTCTCAACGATGATCACGAAGCTTAATCAGTTGGTTAATGCTCCAGCGGGTGCCGATACTGTGAGTACAGCCTGTATGTGTTCGTGACGATGTTTCTAAATGGTTCGCAGACGCTTTCTATGCTGAAAGGTGCTTTCCTAGCACTATCCCTTCACCCAGAAGTCGTAAGAAAGCCAGGAAGAGCTCGACACGGTGGTCGGAACCAGTCGCCTTCCGGATTTCGACGACGAAGCCTCTCTCTTGTACGTCAAGGCTATCATCATGGAGATCATGCGCTGGTACAATGTCGCCCCCTTTGGTATACCTCATGGTACGATGAAGGATGACGTGTGGGGCGACTGGTTTATCCCGGGAGGAACACTCGTCCTGCCCAATATTTGGTACTTCTTGTGCTTCTTGGACTCTTTTTTTCGCTACAAACTGACGGGGTAAACTCGTAGGGCATGTATGCACGATCCACATATGTTCCCAGCCCCTCGAATTCCGGCCTGAGCGCTTCATTAAAGACGGCGAGATAGATACGACTCTCGTCGACCCCACCGTGTTCATTTTCGGTTTTGGGAGGAGGTATGAGTTCTTTTTTGTGCGAGCTTCAAGCTCGATACCTACTATCACTCTTTCCAGGATATGCCCCGGACGTCATTTCGCTCGCTCAGCAATTTTCATCACCGTTGCTTCTCTTCTTCACGGCTTCGACCTTTCAGCCCCTCTGGACGATCGGGGTGAGCCTATCAAGATCCAGCCGCGCTTCACCGATGGCTTACTGTCGTACGTTTCCCTCTCACTGCGTTCTCGTACGCAACGACCGGTTGACACTGGGACGCCAGGTACCCGGAGGACTACCGGTGCACGATCACCCCTCGATCCGATTCGCACGCAGAGCTCATTCGCGCGAACGCCGCTGCAGCGCGGGCCGCACTCGAGGCGGTTGAAAACCCGACATCGCGTCATGTACATTAGCACGGCTTCCAGTGACTTCACGCGTTCGCCGTTTTTGCTCCCCGAGACGTGTATCCCATTGCCATGGACAGGCGTACAGCGGCGAGCGCGAGCGCGCAGCGCGGGGGCCGTCGATCGCCGAGTGGACGGAGGAGTGGGGGGTTGGGAGCGACAGAGGGAGAGACCAACATGCGTTTGTCGGTTTTCCGATACAGTGATTGCGGTGGTGGGCGCAAAGGCGGAAGAGGGGGAAGGCGAGGATGACGACGAGCTCGGATACTAGATCACTATGTATGATCTCGCCGACAAACCTGCCGGCTTGCGCGGGCGACATATGTGTGCTCCAGCGGAGCTACACCGTGTGGGAATGGAGAGTAGCGACGGTGGTCCGAGCGCTGTGCATGTGCGCGCGAGCCCGCTGGGACGACGTCCACGCCGGTGAAGCCTTGAAAGTTGGGGGAGCCCAGCGTTGTCAACGCCTGTGACGTCAGCGGCGCCTGTGATCCCGGAGTCCGCCGTGTTCCGGAGACGCCGACGCCAGCGGTCTGGTTGGACTGTGAACATGCAGATTAAACGTCGCTTGCTTTCCTCGAAGCCGACGAGTGCCTACTTCTCTAAACCTCGGTGAGGTCTGGCGACTCCCTCGAATGTATTGGAACTGACAACATGGTAGGAAACACCCTGTCGCTCTCACGGAGTCCAGCATGGCATCAGCAGACCTGCCACACCTCGGAGTAAACGCGGCATGTCTGCACGTTATATAGCCTCTGTCAATCGGGTTCTCAGAAGACTTTGATTCTGCACCAACCACGGCGTCGCAGCTCAGAATGAGCCAGCCCGGTATCTCCCTGCTTAACTGGTCGGGCGCGGTTCTGTGCATCGCTGGTGTGAGTTATGCTATCTCTGCGGCGCGATGGTACTCTCGCTCCCGCGGCCTTCCGCTTCCGCCTGGACCGAAGGGACTTCCCATACTGGGCAACGTGTTCGATCTCCCAATGAGCTGGCCGTGGATAGCCTATCAACAGCTGGGCTTGGTGCACGGTAAGTCTTCCTCCGAGACGCGGCGAGAGCACATCACTCATGGTCTTTTGTGCTCCCCAGGGGATGTAATACACTTTCGAGCGCTCGGTCAATCTGTTATCGTGCTCAACAGCGCAGCCGCAATCTCAGAATACCTCGACAAACACACTGCGAACACGGCAGACCGCGCACAGAGCCTGATGGTCGAGCTGTACGCGCTTCCTGATCAGATAATGCTCGCTGTAACAGCCGGACTGATGCCTTGTCCAGCACGGGAAACGGCCACAACCTCGGACTGATGCGGTACGGCCAGCGATGGCGTGACCATCGCCGAGTCTTCTGGCAGTATTTCCACCGAGACGCCGCCAGGTCGTATCAACAGACTCAACGCGCGGTCGCCCATATATTCTTGGAGAAGCTGCTCGCTTCGCCGTTGCTTCTCGAGCAGCACATTCGATAGTAAGAGCATCTATGTAGGGACATGCGATTCCGCTGACGTGATATCCCCCAGTGCCTTCGCAGGATCAGTCATTCACGTCGCGTACGGCATCGACTATACATCCGACGCCAGCGACAAGTACTCGGACGCAATGCGGACTGCCATAGTCTCGATCGTCGACGGCCTGGTCCCCGGGAAATTCATGGTTCAATACTTCCCTTTCCTTCGCCACCTGCCGTCATGGCTTCCAGGAACAGGATGGCAGAGGCAGCTCGCTCAGTGGCGCGAAGAAAACCACAGCGCTATAACCATGCCGTACGAGTATGCACGCAACGAAATGGTGCGTCTTCTCGTATCGATATTGTGCTTCAGGCGAGGCTCACTATCGTGTGCCCATGAAGAACCATCGGAAGGATGTGAATGAGTCCATGGTTGGACGACACATCAATTCCCTCACGCGTGCGGGCGATGTCTCCGCGCAGGACGAAGAGATACTAAAGAATACAAGTGCACTCGCGTTTGAAGCGGGCGCGGACACTGTGAGTTTTATCCGGGATCTCTTTGCGCTCTGCTTAACACCGCACAGACCTTCTCTCACTGCATGGCGGCTTTCTCGCGCTTTCGCTGTATCCGGAGGTCGTCAAGAAAGCACAAGAAGAACTCGACGTCGTAGTAGGGCCCCACCGACTGCCCGCCTTCGACGACGAACCCTCTCTGGTGTACGTCAAGGCGGTCATCATGGAGATCATGCGTTGGCACAACGTCCTCCCACTGGGCGTGGCGCACGGAACGACGAACGACGACACCTGGCGAGGCTGGTTCATCCCAGCCGGAACCCTCATTCAGCCGAACGTCTGGTGCGCGATCCACTTCGCCTCGAAGCTCGCTCATGTGTACTGACCTCGAGCAGGGCATGCATGAACGATCCCCAGATGTTTCCCAACCCGCGCGAGTTCTGCCCGGAACGCTTCATCAAGGACGGCGCTATAGACACGCCCTCGTCGACCCCTTGGTGTTCGTCTTCGGGTACGGAAGGAGGTAAGTCGCGATTGTTTCCACTCCCCTTTATACACCTTTAAGAAACGGCCGGCCTTTATCAGAGTTTGGCGGGGAGACACTTCGCCGCGCAGGCCTCTTCATCAACATCGCCTCCGTGCTCCACGTCTTCGACATCTCCGGCCCGCTAGATGCGAATGGGAAGCGGTGAGACAGAGCCGCGCTTTACCGGGGGCGTCTTGTCGTGAGTTTTATCCTTCTATTCGCTGACCGAACGCACCTGAACCTGTGGCTCCAGGTACCCAGAGGAATACAGCTGCACCATCACTCCTCGGTCCGAATCGTTCGCAGAGCTGATTCGCACGAACGCCGCTGCAGCACGTGCTGGCCGGGTCGGTGAGGACAGGTGTTTTCCCCTAGTAGTGGTAGAACGAGTACTTCCTATCCTGTGCCAACCCGACCTTCATGGGCCTCAAGAAGTCGCAGACGCCGCCGCCGGCTTCGCCGCGGGTCCGGCACGTCCGACGCCAGAGTTCGTTGGGGCGAACCCCGGTGCGAGAAGCTCGAAACCGTTTACGACGTTACGACAATATCGTCCGTGTGAGACAGTGCAGCTGGGATATGTACTGAATGTCGTTCTGGCCACACACATAGTAATATGGACGCACTGATGGGCGCATCAAGACAGATGCCCGGAAGCCTCGCGCTGCCGCGTCGCCTCGATGTCTCCGGAGGCTAACCTCATACTGGAGCACGCCGCGACGACGAGAGTGGCGGAGCGAAGGTGGTGTCATGCAAGTCCATCGTGTGAGTAGTATTGGTGCTATACACGGATTTAGCAAGTATGGTTTCGGAAGTCACATGTTAGGAGACATGACTCCTGGAAGGAATTGTTTTGGGTTGGGACGAGAGGTCGACTCACCATGATAGGAGTGCTGTAAATATTCGCACCAGGAAAATACCAACTCTTCTTGTGTTGTCAGCTTTGTAGTGACTCTTGCAGTACCATTTGAGCAGTGGGGGGACCACTGGGAGTGCACCAGCAGTCTGTTGGAAGTTGAGGACTGATGGATGCGGGAAGTAGAGTTGTTTTTAGCGAAGAAAACCAAAACTTGCAGCCATAACCATGGGCAGGCGACGAACCCCCAAAACGTAGGTGTATATCTGATTATGCATTAAGGGGGAATCGAACCCCCGGCGGGTCGATGGCAACGACCCAGGTTACCACTACCCCATTAATGCTTATGTATCATCATATGTTAAGACAGCTGTAAAGTATGTATTGCAAATACGCTGAGTGCGTTCTCTCCATCTCCCATTGACCAGCTTTGGCGTTGTACGCCATGGCGAAAACTTCCACATCCACACCCGGTCCATCCCAGGTTTCTATGCTTAAAATGACTTCCTCCTCTATCGGCGCCCCGTCTCAACGCTCTCAAAGCAGTCGAAAAGGGAAGCGTGCCTGGAGGAAAAATGTCGACCTGGACGAAGTGGAAGAGGGCCTTGAGGAGCTCCGCACAGAAGAACGCTTGTCTGGGTACGACGCGCGCCGCCTCATGCGTCTCCACCTCCACTCACCCACTCGGCACTTCTCGTAGGGCTGCGTTGCAGAAGAAGAAAGACGGCGAGCTCTTCCACATCGATGTGACCGGCGACAACCGCGGTGCGTCTCCCTCCTCTCCTCTCTCCTCCTCCGCTCCCTCCACACCTTCCTGAACCCCCCTCCCCCTCGCCCCAACTCGCAAACGCAGTCCGGAAGACGCTCCCCAAGTTCTCCGAGCGCGTGCTCACCTCGACCAAAATCCTCGCGCAGCGCTCCGCCGTCCCCGCCGTGCTCTCGCGCGCGGGCGGCGGCGCAGGGACCAAGCGCAAGCCCGCGCTCTCGCACGACGACAAGACCCGGCTGCTCCGCGTCGGCAAGCGGCTCCGGCGCGGGCCCTCGGGTCGTTCGTCGACCCGGACCAGCTCGGCGAGGGCAGCGCGCTGCTCGAGCTCAGCGAGGCCGCCAGCCACGCGGGCTCGTACGACGTCTGGGCGGGGGCGGCCCCAGGGGCGGTCTCCGTCAAGTCAAGGTGCGTGCACCGTCTTCCTGTGGCCTTTGACAAGGGCGTTGTGCTCAGCGAGGTTGTGCGCGTAGGCTCCGCAGACGGACCCGCTGCGTGCGCACATCGCGGTGCCGGCGGTGCCGGCGCCGCACGAGGGCACGTCGTACAACCCGCCGGTCACGGCGCATCAGGAGCTGCTCCGGACGGCGCACGAGGCGGAAGAGGAGAAGCTGAAGGGCGTGGAGAAGCTGGAGAACTTCAAGGCGACGATGGAGCAGGCACGCTGGGTCGCTGCGGGAGAGGCGACGGTCGGGACGGTGCAGGGCGTCGCGTCGGGGATGAAGGTCGCGGAAGTGGTGGATGAGGCGGATGAGGCGGATGGCCCGCAGGAGGCCCTTCCCGCAAAGAAGATGCCGGAGCGCAAGACGAAGCAGCAGAGGAAAAAGGCAGAGAAACTGCGTGCGGAGGTGAGTCCTCGCAGGACATTGTGTGTTTTCTCGTCGTTGACAGGGTCTTGCAGAAACGGCTGCTGGCGGAAAAGGCGGCGCGCAAGCGCTTGCTCGCCTCTGTGGATTCTGCGAAAGCATTCCGGAAAACGATCGCGCGAGACTTGGCGGCACGAGAACGGCTCCGTGAACAACGCCAGTCAGATATGCAGGAGAAGCTCAAGCAGGGTCTGGCCGGGAAGAAGGTCGGCAAACACGTCGTCCCCAATGGCCCCATCGACGTTCAGCTCGGTGAAGAGCTTAGCGAGAGCTTGCGTGGACTGAAGGTATGTCCGGCGTGGAGACTGCGGTCGCGTCTGGACGCTCACGCTCGCCGGCAGCCGGAAGGTAACCTTTTCAGGGATCGTTTCGTTAGCATGCAACATCGCGCGCTCGTCGAGCCTCACGCCCTTCAGCTGTACGTCCGGTGTCTTTATTGCCTGTCCCGCGGAGACACTAATCAGATGTCTAGTTCGAAAAAGGCGAAGACCAAAACAAAGGAATACGAGAAGCACTCCTACAAGCGGTTCGACCGCGAGCACTGAGCGGCACCTCCGAGCTGTTCCCTGTGTCGCTCGTCCTGTTGTATTCTGTCATGTCGTCATCCGTCATCCGGACCCTGGGGCCCAGGGTCTATTCAGCCTCATTGCACCCATGACCTCGCAGTGGCTCTTTTCGCGGGTATGTAGCGCGTGCCCGAGGAACCGCGGACCGGCACACAGTGTCGCGGGAGGTATTTAGTTTTCCCCTTACGTCCATCTTGATTGTCTCGGGTCAGGTGCATCTCTGAAGATGTCCTGACTCCGTGCTCTCCAGGGTCCATCGAGTGCGAGGCGTTATCAGGCTTCCTCAGCGAACCTTGCCTAGGTCGCTCGGTTCGGTTCGCAATGGATTGGCAGATCACAGCTCAGGCTGCCATTTTTGCCTCTCAAACGGCTCACCTTCGCCTGTGCAGGACACTTAACTCCCATTAACTGCGCCAGTGACCATTGGCGAAGGTCTCCGCGGTGAGTACTCAAGTATCGCACCAATCATTCACTCCGTCCGAATCGAACAGGTGTACACTGTCCGCCTCAGGCTGAGCTTCAATCTATGCCCCTGGCTTGACCCGCGCGCATTCGACCCGTACTTCGTACACCCAAAAGCCGTACCCCAGCACCATGCGACCGCCCGGCTGTCGAGAAGCTCTGGAGAAGCTGATCAGCGCGCCTGTGGCGCCATGGGCACTCCCACCGCACGGGCGTCCTTATGCCAGTGTCATGCCCTCACCAAGAGACCGGACGGCGGCTCCGCCGACCAGCAAAGTCGCCGCGCGCTCAGCCTCCGATCACAGCCGGACAGCCTGGCCAGCACGATGCTGCGGCTCCCCAGCGCCCAGCGCGCGTGCAGGTGCGTAGACAGCCGGCGGCGAAGGCCCGCGCTGCGTCGAAGCAACCGTCCCACCTGGGCTGCGACGTCATACAGCGGTGCAGCAGGCCTCGAGCGACGGTCCTTCGCGAGACTTCCGTTTGTTTTTAGAGCGGGCGCGCCGTGGGTCGTCGCGCGGGCTGCCTAACCGGTGCGCGTGGTGTGCCACGCCCAAACGCCGCGAGGGGGCGGGATCGCGACCTCGGAGCAGTCGGCGGTCAGATGGGTGCGCCGTGGTGCGCAGAAGCTGCCTTCCGAGCTGCGTCGCGCTAGTGTTCGCAGCCTTTTCCCGTCCTGTGGGTTTCGTCGTAGATGGTCAGCGTGGTAGGAAACAAATTCGTCGGCGGAAAAAAAGAGGCGTAGAACGAGAAACGGAGTGTCTTCGGCGGCCTTCGAAGGTCGTAGAGATTACTGTGCACCCGACCACACCGGAGGTCGTATGGCACCCGTGGACATTGCGAAAGTAATAGGAAACGTCGCATAATATCGTGAGGTGCGAGGCTGCGTGCTGAGCGCTGACTAGGACTAGCCTTGCATCTCTGTAGTCGCTGGACGGAGTTGTAGTAGGTGGAGGCAATCGTAGCGCTCAAAGGAACAGGCGCCAAATGTCATCAGGCGCCTCGGCGGCTGCCGGGTACTGTACAGTTCCTCTCAGCCACCGCGCGCTCCCTTGAAGGCGAATATACGCGACAACGGCAGCCCACAGCAAGATCAAGCTCAAGGTATACCGTCCTGCTGCTCGTCCTCTGAATCTCCATTCACGCCCATCTTCCAGGCACCCTCCTTGCAGCCCTCAAGAGTGAGTTCTCTGATTCCATGTTCTACGGCGCTCGCAGGCTATCTCGTGTTGGCTGGGCTGGGATGAGATGAGGGCAGAGGATACGGTTGTGGTGGAGATGGCCCAGGGCTGTCGGACGGATGGGTTGGAGGTCGCCGGTCAGTTTGAACGCTTGCTTATTCTACCCCTAGCAATGGCCCAACGCGTCACCCTCCGCAAGCGCACTCCCTACAACACTACCTCCAACCGTCGTCGGGTGGTCAAGACCCCGGGTGGCAAGCTTGTCTACCACCATCTCAAAAAGCTTGGCACTGCGCCCAAGTGCGGTGACTGCGGTATTGCCCTTCCCGGTGTACGTTTGTCTGTTCTAAAGTTTTACTCTCTCGTTTAAACCTGAGTACGTGCTCTAGGTCCCTGCTCTCCGTCCGCGCCAGTACGCGACGATTTCGAAGACGCAGAAGACGGTCCGCCGCGCGTACGGTGGTTCACGATGCGGAGACTGTGTCAAGTCGCGGTACGTTCACTCAGTCGACGCCCCTGTCATCCTGTTTTCATATCTGTATTTCAGCATCCTGCGCGCGTTCCTCGTTGAGGAGGCAAAGATCGTAAAGAAGGTTATCAAGTCCCAGGAGCAGGGTGGCCGCAAGTAGCCGGTTTGCGGACCTCTGTACGACTCTGTATTCTTCTATCTTACGACCCACCGGGAGGCAGACGGGCTGCCTCCGCGTCCCCATCCCACCCTTGCACCACGACGCCATGCCATCTCTGCCAGCTCTCCACCATGCATTTGTACTGCTTATCGTTGCAAACAAAAGATGACCGATGAGGTCGGTATGCGGTACTCTGCCTGTCTGCCGCTGTGTGAATTTATCGTGAGATGGGTTAGCGACGTGCCATCCTCGCCAATGCTGCACTGAACGCCATCGATCTATGGCAGCCAGGGTGTCCGGTCATAAGTGACTGCATACGTTGTCGTGCCAGTGCTGCGTGCTGCGGTCGGTGTTGCACGCTACGGCGTCGACCAATAATTGGAGAGTGGAGAGCGGGGATTGGTCGTCGGTCCGAGGCGTCCGACGAGTGACGGTCTCCTTCCGACGGTACCACAACTCTCACCACGACCCCCACTTGCCTAGAGCCTCGACTGCAATACCCCCCTCGCCTCGACCATAGACGTAGACTGGGACCTCCTTTAACTCTTGATCTAGAAGTTACCAGCCGCCTTATATCCACCAAACTAGACATGGCGGCCCGCCTGAGCACGCGCGAACACTACGCCGACTTGCTGGACAAGTACGACACCTGGCTCTTTGACTGCGACGGCGTGCTCTGGCAGGGCGACCGCCCCATCGAGGGTGTCGTCGAGGTGCTGCAGATGCTCCGGAAACAGAGTGCGTCCTACCGCTTGCCCGGCTTGCGTCTACCTGGACTGAGGCTGACTCTTGGGTCCCCCACGCACCCGCCCGGAGCACAGACAAGGCGGTGATCTTCGTGACGAACAACGCGACCAAGTCGCGCCCGAACTACAAGAAGAAGTTCGACGTCCTCGGCGTCGAGGCGCACGTCGTACGTCCCGCGCTCCCTCTGCGCGCGCATGCATGCTCGGGGCTGAAGGCGCGCGCGGCGGCGGCGGCGGCGGGCAGGACGAGATCTACGGATCGGCGTACGCGTCCGCGGTGTACATCTCCTCGGTGATGAAGATGCCCAAGGACAAGAAGGTGTACGTGATCGGCATGCCCGGGCTCGAGGAGGAGCTCCGCGGGGAGGGCATCCAGTGCGTCGGCGGCTCGGTGCGTGCGAGCCTCGTCTCTCGTCTCTCGTCTGCTCGCGCCCACCCGCTGACCCCGGCCGCACAGGACCCGGCGGACAACGTCCTCGGCGGGTTCTCGCTCGCGGACTGGACGCCGGACCCCGCGGTCGGCGCCGTGCTCTGCGGGCTGGACACGAACGTGAACTACACGAAGCTCTCGAAGGCGTTCACGTACCTCCAGCGCCCCGGCGTCGCCTTCCTCGCGACGAACGAGGACAGCACGTACCCGTCCGCGGAGGGGCTCCTCCCCGGGGCCGGCGCGGTCTCCGCGCCGCTGCGCTTCGCCCTGGGCGCGGACCCGCTCGCGATCGGGAAGCCGAAGCAGGTCATGCTCGACTGCATCAGAGCCAAGTGCGTCGTGGGGCTCTTCAGGGGGAGCGGTGGGGGGAGAGAGAGACTGACGGTGTGCGTTGCGCAGGCACGACTTCGACCCGAAGCGGACGATCATGGTCGGCGACCGGCTGAACACGGACATCGAGTTCGGGAAGGCGGGCGGGCTCGCGACGCTGCTCGTGCTCACCGGTACGTCGCCTGAGCTCCGTTATTCATTCGTCCCGCATGCGGTGGGAGGCTGACACGCCCCTCTAGGGATCACGAAGGAGAGCGAGATCACGGGCCCGAACGCGTCGTCCACCGTGCCGGACTACGTGACGAGCTCGCTCGGCGACCTGCGCGCACTGTTCTAGGAGGGGTCAGCTGGCGGGTGATGAGGGCACGTGCTCTGCCGGCCCGTGTACAGAGGCCGCACTCCAATCTGACACCACTATTGGGGCCGCGAGGGAATATTTTGATGGTATAAGTTAGATGAGAAGACACTACATCGAGATGTATGTAGAACTAGACGTGCAACGGAAGCGACGACTTTACGCCTTTTTGGGCTTCTTCTTCGTCGCTGGCGCAGTCTCAGGCGCGGCGGAGAGACCGGCTTGGGCGAGCTCGAGCGTCCCGCTGACGGCGAGCGCGGCGAGCGAACCTGCGATGTACCCGCCGACGGCGCCGAAAGTGGGCGGGAGCGGCCAGGCCTGCGAGCCCCCCCAAGTGAAACGAAGGTGAGCGAGACGGCGATACGCGGCGAAGCACGCAGAAGACGGACGCACCTGCCACGGCCGCTCCCAGTCGAGGCCGATGGGGATCGCGCCCGCCCAGCAGCCCATGACCGCGCCGACGGCGGGGTACACGAGCGCGCGCTCCACGGGCGTGCGCGGGCTGAGAGCGAGGGTTACGGGTGGGAGCGAAGGGGGGAGCGCGGGCACGCGGGAGAAGAGCTGGGGTTAGAGCGCGCGACGAAGCGGGCGAGAGACGGGCACACGCACGAGAGCTCGGCGAAGAGGCGGACCCAGGTGAGGCGCGACACGAGCGCGGGGCTGTCCGTGGAGAAGGAGGGGGCCCGAGGGCGTAGGCGGGAGGGAGGATGGCGAGGATGGAGAGGAGGAGGCTCATCGTGTAGGTTTGGAGCGGGTGGCTGCGAGCTTTGGCGTGAGCTCGAGCGCGGCAGGCGGGAGGCCTGGGGGATCCGAGTGCGTGACAGGAAGCTCACCTGAGGATGGGCGCACCGAACAGGATGGTGACGATGTAGAACGCGATTGAGCCCGCGAAGGTGGTCGCCGCCGCGCGCCCATACGCCTGCACAGAATGTATGCGTTGATGAAACACAGTGCATGCTGGGGAGAGCGAGTACACGTACCTGTATGCGTTCTGGATCCCATTGCGAGGCCGCTTTGCGCTCCAGCTTGGCCTGGATATCCTTCACGGGCTCCAGTTTACGCAGTTTGTCCTCCGTGGCCCACGTATGCAACCAGGACGCCCACCAGCTCTGAAGGAGGGCCGCGCCAACGCAAAGCCACGCAACCGTACGCACCGGGTTCTCCGTAAGGGATTGCATGATGTCCCGAGGTGGTTTCGCGTCACGCGAGGCCCCTGTGAAGTCCCATCTCGAGAGGATGGTTGAAGGGTTGTGCTCGGAAGCAGGAGCGCGCTGAACGCGAGCAGGGAGGTGTGGACGCCGACGACGCTGGTGTACCGAGCGAAGGGGAAGAACGGCTTCGGTTCTGCCGCTTCAGCAGGTGGAAGACGAGCAGAAGGGTCCACTTGCTTCGTCTTGCGCGCCGGCATGGCGGACAGAGTGCAAGGGTGGTGATGGTGAGGACACAGGGCAAAGACGCGCGGTCCCAGTCGCGACTGTGGCGACGCATGCGCGATGACGCGCTCTCTTTCCTCCACGACTCTTGCTCTTTGCCCACCGTCCTCCGCACATACATCCGACTCAATGTGCGCGTCATCTGCAGCGTCGAAGAGACCCTGCGGCCTGGCTCGGGGGCTGTAGGGGTACGTAAGGCCGTCGCGCGTTTGCGATACGGCATGCATGTTGTCGTGTTGAGGCACTTCGTCTCTCTGACCTCAACGACCACCTCCCCCGCCCCCATCACGCGTCCTCTGACGTCGTCCTGATCGTCTCCCGCGTTACGCGAGGCTGTGACTTTGGTACGGTCCGCACGTCCCAGCTCGCGCAGCTCGAATCAGTAACCCGTAGAAGGAGTGGGCCCAGGGGTGCGAGTGTCGACTGTCTCGTTTTGTCTAGGCTGCTCACCGCGCTGCCCGTTCGTCTGCTAGCCGACTGCACGCGTGCAGGATGTTCTCGCCTTGGATTTGGGTTCAGGCTCTGCCTCTGCCGCACGGGTTGTGAATGAGCCCGCCCACCCGCTCTCTGGGGCTCTGCTGGACGCCGGGGTAGCTCAGGGATCCTGGTGCTCTTGCCCTGGTCCAGTATGTTGTCCTCCCAGCTCGAGGCATCGCCCCAGCGGTGTCGGCCTCGGGCTTCCCATGCCATGGCCACGCCCCCGCGCGAGACGCTCCTCGCCCATGATCTTTGGACCGTGCATTCCTCTCTGAGTCGTATGTTCTGGACTCTGCGACCGCCCGCACTGCGTTGCACGCCAGGAGAGGTTCATCGGAAGGTGCGGAGGAACTGATATCCCCCTTGGTGTCCTAGGTTGGGCGCGGAAAGGGAGGGCATCTGCATCAACACCTCTCCTCCGCCGCGTGGGCAAGTTTGGTGCGCACCTTCGGCGTTTTCAGCTCAGCGCTCCGTTCTGCTTTCGGAGCCATCTGGCCTGCCAGCCAGCCTCCATTGACCTCTCGCAGGGCGCGTCTGCTTAGCGGCGGATGCGTGCAGCCGCTCGTGAAGACTGTGCCGCCAGCGGAAGCACTGTCGGCAGTGTCGTCAGGACGGCGTGGTGAGCACGTTCGCGCTTGATGAGTCTTACCATCCTCAGTGAGCCTGCACACCCATCGTTGCCCCGGTCTGCGGCTGACCCTGGACTAGTGCCTTGGAGCGCGCCCTGGGTGGATGCTCGTGGCCTCTGGCAAATCACATCCGAGGTATGTAGGTCGTGGTTCGCGACTTCCGGCTTCTCGTCGGGGCTGGCCCTGATACCCCAGGTCACCCGCCCGCTCGCGAGCTGATTGGCGAATTCTATGGCACAGGTCGTTCCGGTCATGATTGCACCGAGTCGTACATACGAATAATGGGATCGCTTCATCTCGTTCGAACAGCATTACAATTGATACCAGACAGCGAGCGGCACGAACCCGAGCATCCCGAGGACAACGCGCCTTCTCCGCCCGTCCTAACCTCGCCATCGCTTCTCCAAGGGAAGGCCTTCCTCTACCACCACTCTGGATCGTCCCAGCGACTGCAAGCCACCCGGAATCCAATGTGCCCGCTCCTGCACGGTGGGAAGCGCTCGAATTCGTAGCCCTCCTGCTGCAGCCTGCAGATCTCCGACTGCGTGCTCACGTCCTCCAAATACTCCGCCGCGAGCCCGTCGTCCGGATCCATGTGAGCGATCTCCGCCTTGACGAGCAGGTACTCGCGCAGCGCTGACTCTGCCCGCTGCATGTGTCCAGCCGCCGCGACAAGGCCCGCCTGGAGCGTTGCCCCAGCTACGGAGCGCTCCGCTGCGGACATCGCCGGCGAAAAGCCACCGGCGGCGGGCGTCCGCGCCTGGCGGCCAGGAGGCCCAGGAAGAGAAGATCGCGCGGTCGATGGACCAGCGCCAGCGGCCGCTGCGCCCTCGTCCATCGCCTTCGGCACCCCCGGCATCGGTTTCGCCCGCGAGCTGCCCCCTGCCGGATTGAGATCGAGGACGACGGCGTCGACGGCCTGCAGGCGCTGCGCGGCGCTCAGCTGTCGGCGGGGGAGGAAAGGTGAGGCTCGCGCTTGCTATATGCGGAAAGGAGAAAGGGACGGCCCGGGGGTGGGTGGGGCGGAGAGCGTGCATGCACTCACCTCGGGCACGTCGCACAGGTCCGCGAGCACGATCTTCGCTGCGACGCGGTGCGCGCGGAACAGGTCCGCGCTCGCCGCGATCGCCTCCTCCACGCTGTGGGCGACGGGCGGCTCCGTGGGCGCCCAGCGCGAGCGCATCCAGTCCCACCGCCGCACATAGGCTTCGGATAGCTGGCGCACCGTGGGCGTGGACGTCAGAGAAGGTGCGTGCACCCGCCGCGCGGCGCAGAAGACGGCCCACGGGGGAGCTCACCAATCTGTAGGAGAACACAACGAAAGACGCCCCGGCGCTCGCACACCGCGCGGCGTGCGCGGGCCCCGACGCGAAGCAAAGGCTGGTGCGGACGCCGTGCACGCGCGCGAGCACGGTGCTCGCCTCGAGCCCCGCGTCCGTCGCGGGAACCTGCGAGATCGGGGTGCGTTAGCCCCTTGCTTGTTCAGGACAGACCGCTTCGTGCCCGGCGCCCGGGAGCCCCGCTCACCGTGATCACGACGCGGTCGACGCCGTATCCCCGACCCGCGAAGAGTTTAGAGAGCCGAAGCGCCTGCGCCACCATCTTGTCTACGTCGCCGCTGTTGCGGGGGTCGACGAACGAGAAGTGCAGTCCCTCCGCCGCCTCGAGCAGCTCCACGCCCAGCGCCACGAGCTGCACTCCGGTGAGTACGGTGCATGCACAAATGCGCTAGGCCACGTACGAAGCGCTCCATGATGTCGGCCAGAATCTTCTCCAGGCTGCGTTTCCCGTCGCTGTGCGGTGGGTTCAGTGCCAGGACTGCTCGAAGCATCCACCGCAACTGCGCACCTTGCGTCGACAGCGCGCTCGGCCACCTCCCATGCCAAGTACGTCGTCTCTGTCCGTTCCAACGCTTCCTCTAGCATCTGCGGTGTGATGACCGTGGCGCGCCGCGTCGTCCCCCTGTATCCAGACTCTGCACACCCCAACCGCGAGCGTGGCGACACACCCGAACCGCCCGGCGTCAGCACACACTCTCCGCGGCAGGAAAGATGGAAGACGGCACCGTGACCGTCCCGACACTCACGGTCCTCCCCAAACCGCACGCCCACCCCCATCTCCAACCCCATCCCCGCCCCGATCGTCGCCCACAGCCGCCGACAGTCGTCCTCGCGCCGGCGCCGCTCGCTCGCCTCGCTCGCCTCCCTCCCTTCGTCCTCCCGCCGGCGGCTCGCCTCCGCGCTCATCCACCCCAGACCATGGAGCCAGCTCGCCTCCGCGCGCGGCCGGGACGTGCCCCCGGCCAGCGCCCGGTCGAGCGCGGCGGCGCCCTCCCCAGGCCTCAGCTCCCGCCGCCCCGTCCTCGCGCTCGCCAGGATCGCGACGAGCGCCTCTGCGCCCGGCGCGCAGTGCAGCGGCGTGACCACCGGCGGCGCCGCTGAGCGCTTGCTGCGCCGCCCGCTGCAGCGGGAACGGGGCCGGGAGCGGGGCGGGCGACGGCGGGCTCTGGCTCTGTGCGAACGACGTCGTGCGCCCGGCGGGGCGGGGTGGTGGTGGGGCTCGGGAGGAGGTCGTCGAGCGAGGCCGACGCGCGTAGGGGGGACTTGCGCGGGGGCGTCGACGGCGTGCGCACGGGCACGGGCACGCGCGAGGGCGAGAGGGTGAGGGAGCTCGTGCGCTGAGCGTGGGCGCGGGGGGCGCGGGCGATGGTCTTCGTGGCGGCGGCGGCGGACGTGGGCGGCGGTGGCGCGAGCGCGACGGTCATGGTGGGGGGTCGGGGAAGGGAGGTGGGGAGGGCGAGCGGCGGCGCGCTCGCCTTGTCGACAACGGGCGCAACGCGGGGCACAATGTGCTTGTGGGCCGCCACTCGCTTGCCCATTGTCGTCGTGCTCGCTTGGCGCATCGGCCGACCACAATGCCCTTATTTGGGCATGCCACTGCGGCCCGCCAGTCCAACCACCTTGTCTGAGTCGATGCGCCGCGCTCGCCTGGCGGGCTGTGGTTCGTGCCGTTCGCTGTTGCCTTTGTGGGCCACTGGCTGACCACTCCGCTCAGGAACGCTTCCGACTCGCTCCACTCTCTGGAACACGACGAACCGCTACAAACACGGGCTTTGACCAGTTTTTTTTGCCCGCCGCGCACTAGCTCGGACATCCATCCATCTATCCATCCACTGCGCGAAACGAGTGCTCGTACTAGAAGCCTCGCGCATGTACCACGCCCAACCCTGTACGTACGGCGCTACTCAACGCCGACCTCCGGGTGGCTCCACCGCGCGCCTCGCGCACCCTCTCTTTGCACCCTCACACGACCACGCTGAATGGAGACGATCAGCGGCGCAGGCATGCGCACTGTGTGCACAGCCTGCGCGAGCGGGAGCGTCTCGCGTTTTGAACCCCACCGCGCCCCGTCGCCTATCACCGAGCGACCTCGACAAAGTCTCGAATCGGCCCTGTCGCGCGTTCGCGTGCGTTCCTAAATCGCTCTTCTGACCGCTCTGCTCGTTCCAGCGCGATCCTCACCGCACCGCGGAGCGCGGGTGTCGCACGGTCGTGAGCCTCCGTCTGGACTCGCTTCGGCACGCCACCGAGGACTGTGCTGCCGCTCTGGAGAACGAGAAGCGGGCGCTCGCGTGCCGCCGTCGATACGGACGCAGGGCTTCGAGGGTGGACCTACAGCGGCGCGAAGCGCGGTGCCGCGCGGCAGACGGCGATACCGCTCGAGCGCCGGCCTAAGTTACAAGCGCGCCGCGAACATGTGGCAGGGGGCGAGGGGTGAAGGGGCGGGTGGGCCTGGGTCTGGGTCTGGGTGGTTCAGGTGACGTCGCGTTGCGGGCGGACGGCTTATCTGGCTTCGACGCGCACGCGGGCGTGTGTGGGCGGGGGACGTCGGCTGGGGGGCTGCCGCCGGAAGTGGGAGGACAATTGTGTCGCTGTGGGTCGCGATCGGAGCACGCGCTGGGCAGGGATCCAGGGGACTGA
The DNA here is from genome assembly GCF_022376455.1 of Epithele typhae. NCBI lineage: Eukaryota > Fungi > Basidiomycota > Agaricomycetes > Polyporales > Epitheliaceae > Epithele > Epithele typhae. The sequence continues at coordinate 342,683 of NW_025954221.1, read as the reverse complement.
TTCATGATTCATGAACGCGAAGATCCTCTCCGCCGGCCGCACGGTGCGTACATTCTCTCATCGTTCTGGAGACGAGCGCGTGCTGCTCTGCGAGGCTGCTGGCCGCGGCATCTGCCGTCTGCCCTCGAGGACACGCTAGCGGCGAAGCCGCTCTCCGCGGGGCGTGGGTGCGATATCTGGAGCATATGTGGTACGCACCCATGAAGGCGCGCCGATATTCGGCCACGACTTCGAATACGTACGAGCTCGACGATGAGTGTTGTGCAGATCGGCGCCTCCTTCAGCTAGCGTGGGGGCGAGGACCGAGGACTGCCACCGCCAGGGCCCGCGCCGCTGCGATCCATGTCTTCGCGTCCAGCCAATTCCTAGGCTTCACTCCGACGCTCGTCGGAGGGTACCGACACAACGGGGAGAGCGAGGCTGGACGCCAGCTCGTCGCAGCAGTCGCACCATCGTGCGCAACACCCAACAAGTGGCAACCTTGTCTCTCGAGCGTCTCGCGCTGGCAGGCGTGGGCGATGCACGCTCGTCTCTCGACTCTCGACTTCTTGGGCCGCGGGCGCGGTGCCCCTACTGCTGCCGTCCGCGGCTGTCAGCCGGCAATCACATCGAGGTGCCGCGCAGGGAGAGGCAAAAGAGGCGGCGGACTCGCCCGGACTCGAACCCCCGCGCTGTACGGCATGGGACGAAGACGAGATAGTGGGAACGTTCACGCAGGCAGGGCGCAGACGCCGCGAAGTGCGAACTTCGTCTGCTACCAGTTGAGCTTCTATTTGGTGCTCTTTTGTTGCCCGCCCTGCGGGGCGTAGCGAGCTCAGAGGTGATCAAGTGCCACGCTCAGCCTCAGATGGCTGCGGTAGGGCTGACGGGGCCCGGATTTGCGTCGCCACTTGTCATCCGAGCTCTCCACACCGCGCACGCTCCGGCGGGGCCTGAGCGGTCGAAAGCGCGTGCACCCTGAGCAGGCCACAGGACCTGCGCAGGGCGCCGGCGGCAGCGTTGGCGCGCGGCGAAGCCGCCGCGTTCGCGATCCCCCGCCGCTCGACGAAGAAGCTGATGCGCGCGCGTGTGGAGGGAAACCTTGAGCTTGGGCTTCGCCTGCGACCCAGCCAGCCGCGCTCAGCTGCAGTAGGTATGTACTCAGCACTCAGCACGCAGCCATGCCGGGCTGGCAGCGTGTGCGCGCGCCGTGGCGAAGGCCAAAGACTCGGAGCTCGGGATCAATGAGCCTCAGCAATGCCGACCGGGACGGGCCTAGCGCAGGGCCCGCGGGGCTCGAAATGCGCGCGCGCCGCTGGGTTTGAAACGGGGGTGGGCGCGATCGCGTGCCGCATCTCCTGCGCTTCCGGCGGCGCGGTCGCTCAGGGCCGCGGAGGACGGGATATACGCTTATGGCGCGCGGCGCACCCCAGCTCCCTCCGCCCCCTCGCTCGGGGCGGACGCGCTCCCAGGCACGCCGCCCGCGCGGCCTAGCAACAAATGTCCCCAGATCTCTGTACATCCCCCTCCTCCGCCCGTCGCCCGCCAAGGTTCGCGGACCCAGTTCGCGATCGCTCTCCGCCGCGCAGAGTCGTGCCGCCGCCGAACCGCACGGGCCGCGTGCGCGGGCTCCCGACGGGAGGTCTAACCAGCTCTAACCTCCCCCCTCAGCTCGCGCGAAGGGCACCCCATCCTCTGTTCTCGCACGCACGAGCAGCGGGCATCAGGAGCCGCCGAGTGCCTGCTTCTCGCGCACTCGAACCTGGTGCACAGTGGGCCAGAGTGGGCCCCGTGAGCCGAGGCGGCGCGCCACAGGGAGCCTCACACCGGACGAGTCGGGCCGCAGAGCAGGGCCCGTGCGCCGCGTGCTCGACTCGAGGGCGGTTGTGGGTGCTCTTCCCGGGGGAGTCCTGCGAGCGCGGCCAGCAGGGCTTACGGCGTCGTCTTCGTCGCCCGCGCCAGCGCGGCGGGGCGGGGAAGACCCCGCTCGCCGGCGCGAATTTGACTGCGCTCACGTACCGCTCGTCAAAATCGTCCGTCTCGGTCTGAGAGCGTCGACACGCGTACGAGCTGGACAGGTCCGCCGCGTCTCGGGCGTCGCCGGCCGTCCCCCCCGGACCGTGGACATCTGCGGCGGCGGGACGTGGGATCTGCGACGCGGGCAGCAGCCAGCTGATCCATGACGACTAGTGCCAGGAGCGCTCGCGGGCGCGCGGCGGGGCCTGGATACAGTGCGGCGAGCTGCCATCCCCTCCTGGCTCCAGAGCACCGCGAGCACCAGTCGCGATGCCCGGCGGGCTGGTATTCGAAATGCGCTGGCTCTGCGCGGGGCCGCAGCCCGTGCGTGGGAGCCCCAATTTTTTCCTCGCATCTCCGGCTGGCTCCACTGTTCACGTTCAGGGCGGCTCGGTGCTGCACGCCGAGGGAAAACGAGCCTGCTGCTCGAGGGATGCACGGTCGCTCGCCGGCGGGAGCGCGTGACCGCCCTTCCAATGCCGCAGAGGTTCCACCCACCGCCCTCTCCACTCCCGCGAGCGGCAGCTGACATTAATCAGATCCTGCTAGAGCGAAGCAAGAGCGAAGCCCGCACCCGCGCGAGCGAGTCACGCGCCCATTTCTCCCAGTCGAGTCTCCATGGCCGAGGCCACGCGCCCCTCTCGGGAGCAGACGCCGGGCGGTCCGAGAAGGCGCGGACAGTGCGCCGAGCCCAGCACGCACGCACAGCCGGCTCGAATCCAAACCCAAACGTTCCGCGCGGGGTCTTTTAAATGCTTTCCGCACTGGACTCTCGAGCGGCCCGCGCAGTGCGCATGTGGCCGCCCTGCGCTCGGACGCCGAAGCGGCTGCACAGGACAGCACTAACATACGGCCCCGGCCACGCTCACGATGCAAGCTCGCGTCGGAGTCTCGTAGCTGCGTACGTGATGCGACGAACGCCGAACACTCAGCGGCGCAAGGGGGCTCGGGAGGCGCGGCGCGACGTCGCTCGCCGTAAGCCCTTACGTTGCCGGACGAGCTTCGCGGATGGATCGCGCGTTCCGGATCTCGATCACCACTAGGGCCACCACCGCTGACGGTGGCGGAGGCTGCTTGGCATTGGGCCCGGGGGGCAAGTTGGACGCTGACGCGGACGCTCGAACCCCGCGCGACAGCGGCGGCCCCGTACGGCGTAACTGCCAATACGATACGTATACGGGACGAGGAGTTCTGCCCTGGGCACTCGGCACCGCTGATCCCCGCGCGCGCACCCCGGACCAGGGACCTGCCCAAGTGGGGTTGAGTCGGGACGCGCGGCGTGCGTGGGTTGCGCTGATGGCGGACCGTGGATCGTTGATGGCGCACCTGGAGGCTGAGGGGTGGGAGGGGGGGAAGGCGTGATGGCTGATGCGGCCGCAGAAGGGGAAGGAAACAAAAAGTCCGCGAAGACACGCTCGGACCGAGGCGGAGGACGGAGGGAGGGGGCGCGACTGATCAGTCGGCGTCTGCTGTGTGTGTTCCTCATCTCCCGCCCCCCTCCCCCGGGATGAGTGGATGGCGCTAAGGGGTGGGTGATGTCTGTAGCCGTCGAACGGGCTAGTGGAGCAGAGGAGGAACTTGTATAGATGCGCTTGGATTCCTACAGCATGTACATGTCGCGTAGAGAGTGGGATAACACCGAGACCCAGATCCAGATCCAAAGACAGAGAGAGAGCGAATATAGAGAGAGGAGCGAGGGGAGCGACGGCATCTACAGGGTATGATACAGGTCTCCGCGGGGGGCGACCGCGCGGGTCATTATACTGCGGGAGCGGGACGGCGGACGGCGGGGCGGGGCGGGGCGTAAGGTACGGGCGTCATGGAAGTGTGGGGATGCGAGGGGGTGAGGGTGAGGGGTGGGGGTGGAGTGTATGCAGAGAGGATGACAGCACGACAGCGATGCGAGCGAGCGAGCACGGACACGAGCACGGGTGGGGTATGGGAGACGGCCAACGATACAAGCGGGGACGACGAGCAGAGACGAGCGGGAGAACCATAATACGGGTACGGGCGGGAGGGAGGCAGGGAGGCAGGGCGGCGTCTGTCCGTCCATCCGTCCGGGGCGTGGGCGGTTGCGAAGTGAAGGGTGGGGCCGACGGCGGGCGCGGCAGGCGGTAGCGTGGTGGGGTGGGCGTCCGGCGCGGTCCTGGGGCGGGGGGGCCGGCGCCGCGTTTTCGTGTCGAGGCCGTCGCGGTCACCGCTCGGACGAGTACGGCCAGTGGCCGACGGCGGACTGCGGCGGGGCGTGCCCGGTGTGGATCGCGGCCGAGTAGCCGTTAGGCGCGGAGGAAGCGTGGTGCTGGCTCGAGTGCTGGGAGCGCGTCGAACGGGTCCGCGTCCGCCGTGCGGTCAAGGGAGGTGCCAAACGGGCCGTAGTCAGCCTTGGACAGACTCGTCGGTCTCGCGTCGGCGACGCGGAGCGGGAGGGAGGGGGGCTCACCGTGTAGTGCTGCTCGTCCTCGAGCTTGACGAGCTCGTACTGCGACGGCTGGTGGGAGAACGAGGGGAGCGCGTTGTGCCCGTACGAAGTCGCGAGCGCCCGCTGGTGGTGCGCGTGCGTGTGGAGGGTCTGGCTCGACGCGTAGTCCGACGGCTGTACGGCGCAACGGCAGCGTACGGCAGCGAAGGAGAAGCGGGAGGGGCGGAGGGCGGGGAAGAGGGGGGGGAAAGAAAAAAACGGATGGTCACTAGGATCCCGAGCCCTCAATACGCACACGCCTGCGACTGCTGCAGGGCAGCAGCAGCGCCGGCGGCGGCCGAGACGGAGACGGAATGAACACTCGCCGAGAAAGACGGGCTGGAGGTCGCGGAGGACGTCGGCGTCGCGGGCGGGAGCCCGTTCGGCGCGTACGCGGGCGCGACGCCGTTCGAGTACGCGTAGCCCGCGAGCCCGCGCGCGCCGCCGCCGCCGCCGTACCCGTTGTTCACCGCCGCAGCGGACTGGGACTGGTGCGCGCCGCCGTACCCCGCGCTCTGCGGCGGGCTGTTGGGCGAGTACTGGCCCGTGATCGACGGGATGGAGAGCGGCGGGGGCGGGCTGTGCGTCGTGCCGTTGTGGGCCGAGGACGTCTGTGTGGGTGGGAGGTGTGCGCAATTCAGTCAGCGGCGCCCGGACCCCGTGCCTCGGACCCACGCGAACCCTCTCCTCTCCCCCACTGCCACACCGCTCCCACATCTTCCGCGAGCTCGAAAACGGATAGAAAGAGCGCGAGTACTCACGTATATCGTGTCCGCGGTGCGGCGGCGCTTCACGCCGACGCCCACGCCGTCAAAGTGGCGGTCGTCGGGGAGTGCGGGGGTGTAGGCGTCGCGGCGGAACGCGTCCTGGGCGGCGGCGCCGTTGCGGAGCGCGCCGGCGGGGCCGCCCTTGACGTCGAGCTGGCGGCGGAGCTCGTCGACCTCGCGCCGGAGGAGCTCGTTCTCCTGCTCGAGCTCGCGGATGCGGATCAGCGGCGGGGGGATCGCGGCGACCTGCTCGGGCGAGAGCGCGAGGACGGACTGGAGCTTCGTCACCGTCTGCTCGAGCTGGGCGCGCGGGGGGTCAGCGCGATCGGGCGGGGGGTGGGGGAGCGCGGACCTGTTCGATGTACGCCTTCCGCTTCGCGCGGTGGCGGGCTTGGGCTGTGCGCGAAGGCGGGGTCGGTGGCGGATAAGATAAGGAGAGGAGAGACGGACCTTTGGCGTTGCGGGATCGCTCGGGGCGGTCCTGGGGCGGGGGGCTGGCGGAGGCGGCGCGCTGGGAGGCAGGTGGAGAAGTGGAGGGCGTCATGCGCGAGGGGGATGTACGGTAGAGGTAACGTAAGGGCAGGGGAACGAAGGCGATCGGGGCTGGAAACAGGACGGCAGACCAGGATGCTTATATCTCGCTCCCGTGCACGCTCGAGCGCCGGCACCGCGGCGCGAGGCCCACCCGGCGGGAGGCGGGCGCGGGTCGGGCGGAGAGGGCGTCTGTTCCCCGGGTCGATTCGACGCGATCCACGGCGAGGCAGGCGCGCGGAGGGGATTGTGCGGGGAGACGACGTCCAAAAGCGAGTTGCCGAGGGTAGATATTCGCCGGGGGACGCTGGCCGAGCGGCGGCCGCGAAGGTCATCAAACGAATATTCGCATTCATTCAGTCCTCTGCGCCCAGCTCCTGCCCCTCGCGACTCCTCGGCAGCCTGAGCCACGCTGAGAGGCACACGAACATCCTCTTCGGTGGCGGCACAGTTGTGCCCGTGCAGGGTGTGCGCCAGCTGGGAACAAAAGCGGGAGGCGGGGTTGATGCAGGGTCGGAGCCTGGTCCGCGCTCGCATTCACCCGCCATTCGCACTCCGCGTATCTCTCCTCCATCGCCCTCTCTACCTCCCTCGCGCGCCCGCGCCCAAAATTCCAACTCCAGCGCAGCGCATCGCGTCGCCGCCTGTACAGCACCCTTTCGACGCGGACGGGCCCGGTCCCAATCTGGACCGTGCGACCCCCGCCTGGTCTCCATAGCGGCCGCACCCTCCGTCGAGCAGGTGCCTCTCCCAGCCAGGCAAAACGCCTTTCCTCGCTCCACCGCCAGCCGCGGCTCCGCCCCGTGCCCCTGGCCACGCTAGTCCTTGCCGGCCCACAGAGGAATCCACACACCGCGCTAAGACGATCGTCCCCAACCTTGGTCCCCGCTTCCTGCGCCCAGCTTCAAGCTTGGCCAATGTTCTCATCCTCTTCACACGTCCACATTCGCTTTAAATACATCCCTGCGTCAACTCGGCGCAGCTCCGTCTTTCTTCTCTGCACGCTATCAGCATTCGAGCCGGCCTGGCCCGCACTGCGCGCGGGAACTGAGTGCAAACAAGCAACCAACTCTCCCCCTTCCCGCTCGCCGTTTGTCAACCGCGCCAGGGTCACGCCCGAAGCTCCCGGTCGAGCGCCACCAAACCGCTCGCTGCTTCTGCATGCATTGCACCGCGCACCGCGCACCATGCACGAGTCCAGCCTCGCGGCTCGTCTCCGGCCCACGCTTCCGCCGCTCGTGGCGCCCCCGGGCGTCCCCCCAGATCCCCGGAGGCGCACGCACCTCGTCTTCGAACTTCCTCCTTCCTGCTCGCTCGCTCGGCCTCTCGGTGTCCTACGCGCGCCCCCTCGTGCCCCGCGCGCGATCTGCCCACTCTGACCCTGAAGTTTCCCTTAACCCCCATACGATCGGACGACGCACGACGGTGCCTCGCGCCCTCTCCCGACCCCAGTTGCAGCCGCAAGTACTTACTCTATCTAGCAGTACGTGATGTTTGGCCCCGGAAAAACAAACGCGGCGATCTAGGGTGCGCCGCGGCGCATCGCGCGCGATCTGGCGGCGCGCGGCGGGCGCTCCCCGGGTCGCGTAACGGCCCTCCCGCCTCGAGAATGGTCGAAGAGTCCAAAGCGGCCGCGCGAACGCGCGAACGTTCGAACTCTGTCGACTTCGTCGGAGTCGCGGGCGAGGGCTTCTGGGGCCACGCCGCCCGCGCGCGCGTCGCTTCGGGCGAGAGGCTTGCGCTGTTCAGCGGGGGCAGCCACGGGTCGTCAATCCTGCGCCGCGCGGCGACGTGCGGCTGGGGCGGCGCGATCGCGCTCGTGGGGGCGCTGGCGCTGCGCCCCCCCGCGACCTGCGCCCCGTCACTGGCCAGTGCCTCCGCGGCGGCGAATAGCCACGAGCTCTGGATCCCGTCTCCGAACTGGGCGTGTCCCCACGTCCCTCTCTGGCGATTCGCGGCGGGTTCTCTCGCGAAGCGGGCGGCCCTGCTCCTGCGCGATGCCGGGGCACAAGGCGACTACTGGCCCCGCGCGCAGACCGTGGTGCCGGGCGCGACCGTACACCGCTAGCGCGCCCGCCGCCGTGCACGCCCGCGCTGCAAAGTTCGCTGAGCGCGTCGTCCCTGGCCCCGGGGGCGGCCGGGGGCGGGGCGTGATCGCTGCCGGTGACGGCGGGCGGCGGGGGCGACGGAGAAGTGATTTTGATGTGCGGCGCGCAGGCCATTCAAACGGCGGGTGTCTGGGTGATGGCCCCCGGGATCGGTACCCCGGGAGGTGATTCGTACGATGCACACATATGGAGAGCGAGCGCGCATATGGGTCCTGTGTGCAAGTCGGTCAGCAGGTGTTTTGTGAATCGCATCGCAGGAACGGGAGGGCCGGACCCGGCCGCGATTCCGGTCGCGCTAGTCCGCTGCAGCACCTCGAACTCGGGCGAGGCGACGTCATCGTGCTCCTCCAAGTGATGCGTATGACGCACTGACCAAGGACCTGGGCGAGCCACCGCGCATGACATCAACGCACGACTGGCTGCAACGGCGAGGCTCAGGCTGGCCCGGTGCGCGAACGCGACTGGCAGCCCGAGTCGAGCCGGCAGGACAGGAACCCTCCGAGGCCACCCGGATCGGAATGGCTTCGACGACTGGAGTCGGAGTGCCACCCCGGCCTGCGCACGCGCAATCTGCACGCCCCCACTCGCCCGCTCGACGGGGCGGCGGGGCGGCACCGCGAGCGGCCCTCGCTATTATTGCTGCACCGTCGCGCGGAGCGTCGAGCGTCGAGGCAACGCCTCGACCACCCTGCGGACGACACCTCCAGCGGAAGCAGACCGGATTGAGAACGTGCAGGGTCGCGGTGGAGCCCCCAGTACAGGCGCACGGGCACCCCGGGCGAGGAAGCCTGAGAGACGGGTCGGGTCGGTCACCGCGCGCCGCCGCCGCCTGTAAGCACCGACGGAACGCGAGCGGTGCGAGTGTCCTCCGGAGGCCGGCGCGTGAACGCGCGAACAAATGAAATGGCCGACCGCGTCGGGAGAAGCAGCGCGCAGCGCACGCCCGCGCGGGTGGTGGAGTGTCGACATCGAACCCGTGCGACCCAGTGCTGTTGTCGAGTTGCTGCAGAGCAAGACGAGGGGGAGCGGATAACCCCACGCTGGATGTGCGTCGTACCGCGGTGCTACGTGCCCAGTGGCACCCACCAACGCTCCCGCACGCCTCCCGCACGTGCCCCAGGGGCGGTGCACCCCTCCACGTTCCCCCCTCGTCCTGGCCTCCCGGACCTGGCCCGCCGCTTCCTCGACCCCGCGCGGCGTCCGACAGATCCTGCGGGACGTCAAGAACCCCCCGCGAGGCGCGCGTTCGATCAGATTCGCGTCCGCCTCGCTGCATCGCCAGGGAGCGCCCCCGCCGGGTTCGGGTCGGGTTGGTTGGAAAGGGGGCGCCTCGAGGCGTGCAATGCGCCGCGACTCGAGCAGCGTGCGTGGGGGGCTCGGGGCGCCGCCGACCCGCGGCGGCGGACCCGGGGACGCGCGATGTGTCGTCGGGGCGTGCGGGGCGTGCGCGCATTCGGGTGCGTCCTTGTTCTCCTGCCAGATTTGTCCAGACTCCGCGGGCAGCGGGGGGAGAACGAGGCGGGCGAGACGGGCGCCGCGGGGGGAGGTGTGGCTAGCGGAACGTCGAGGACATCTGACTGTCGTCCGCGTACAGCACGGTGTGTTCTCTTGAGTCTCCTCAGAAACTCCACTTGCCACATTTCGCTGTCTCGTGCCGGCTTGAAGTCGCAGAGTCTCCGAGCACGTCGGAGTCCTGCGGATGCCACGCTGGCATCCGGTGAGAGAACATTAGGCGCAAGTGAGGGGCGCAGTCCTGGTCGGCATACCTCTAACACATGGCGCCTTTTGGATTTCTCAGCCGGATGGCGGTGGGCGTGCGCGGGATAGAAGTTGCTCAGAGCAGGACGCGATCCGAAACGCAGTGCGCCACTGTCGGCCTGCGGAGTTGCAATTCGCGGCCCGCCCCTGCTCGCGTTGGGCGCTTTCGGGTTCACGTTTCAACTTCCACCGGCTCGACGGTTGTTCAACTCCTCGCCAGCCTTTTTTGAGTGCTACTTCCCGCTGGAGCATACTCGGCACTTTCGCGCTGAGAACAAGGTGCCAGAAGTAGGCGCACCGCATGTCGAGTTTCAGCCACGGGTCCGGTGGCAAAACGTGCCAGGTGGGGTTTGACGTGTCGCCGAACACTAGCAGCGCTGACGCCTCTTAGTCTAGGCAATTCGCCATGACATTCACCCAAATTCCAATTGCCTAGTAAAATGGCCGAGGCCTCGCGACTACAACTGAGATAGACTTGGGGGGTGCCATCAACAATTCATACCCACTGTACACTGGAGATATTTACATGGCTCTGTCAGAATAGTGCGTGCATTCAAAGATGCTGATCCGACTTGTGAAGCACACTGAATTATTCCCCTACATGCACCAGACTCGGGGGGGTATCCCATCTGAATCATCGTTTGTGAGTTTCCCCGTCATATGGGTAGTCACTAGCCACTTGAGCTGCGGGTAGTGACAATCGTTGGTTGAATTCGCGATCGGCAGCACGTCTTCCCGCAGCATCTTGTAGAAGCTGCATCGCCCTTTGTGTCTAGGACTGTCCTGCCCCGTGTGAGTACCTTCGTCCGTCCACATGCACTTACCTCTGATCCTGATCTTCACGCACGCCGCTCCGACATTAGACGGCGACATTCAACCCCGTGCCCGCAGCCATGTCTCCGTCCTCGTGTTTCCCGACATACTCGAGCCGTCCAGCTCCACTGAGCCGCAGGTGGACTCAATACAAGCACCGGCGTCGTGTATTCCCCGAGCCAACGTGAGTTATTCGATTTAAACGGCCTTACTCGTTTCGCACCATCTGACGGCTAGCGCGCGATACATCTAGGTCGCGAGATCCTCGTCTGTGGCCTTCGTAACAGCCGCAACTAGAGCATCCGTCGTGATCGTCTCGGCTCGGGCGCTCGGGTTCCGAGGCCTTCCGTGCGGATGCCGTACTACCACGGAGATCTGGTAAACCTCTTCTCATATGATTTTGATAGTCGCCTGCACGGTGGGGCTATCCCACTTGAAGAGTTCTACCCTTATTTCACGTCAGTGTCTGTGCCCGAATGACAGGGTCCGTCTTCGTTCTACTTCGAGTCGAGTCAGGTTCCCGACTGAAACGAGTGAGTGCACAGAAACGTTTCCTAATGCGATACCTGACTTCGTTCTTTCCCAGGAAAAACCCCAACCACGCATACGGGGTCCCAAACGACTCGCCGCATGGAGCGATCACGCCTAAAGCGCCGCCTCCCCTTCCAAACGCACAATGCTCGGGACACATCAACTCGCCCGTTCCGCGCTCCGAGTCCGACTCTTGTCTCACCCACCGGTTCTTGCCGATGTCGTACGTCGAGTGCGGTGACGAAACCAGCGATCGCCCTGCACAGCTGTTTGCGACAATGCCGTGAGCGGTGTCTTGGCCCGGGTGCTACATGTCGGCACAGGCCCAGAATGAGGTGCGTCCGGCCGCCGGCACCGCGTGGGACCCACTGATGGCATTGCGTTTGACGTTGGGCACGCGAGCGCACGACGGAAATGTTGGGAGCCTAGCTCTCGTATCTTTCCCTACGAATGCGACCGAAGATGCATCGCGATGCCCCTGCATGTCTCACAGACTATAGTCTCTTCTGGCCCCCCGCTGGGCCAGATCTTACAAAAACGGCACCGCGAACGAAGGCACTTTGCGTGAGACCATCGAAGATCGCACTGCTGTGCGCGTCGTAGTCCGTACTCCTATCCCGGTGAGCGCGCTCTTCGGATCCTGTTTTGTCCTTTCCCGCTTCTTCAGTCCTCAGAGGCGTCACGCATCCACATCGCACCACTCTCCCTGTTGTTGCCACGATCGCCGTGCCAAGCGGCGCGCGATGTGATAACTATGCACCGCTCGGCATGCCGGCGCCTACCGGCATTCAAGTTCAACTTCACGGGGGTGAATCGTCGCACGTTCCAGGGCGCACGATAGGGTGGTTCGTATGTCCAATCAGGACGCCGAACGCTCGGCGGTGGAAAGCACGATTTCCGAGGCGAACGGGCCTCCGGAGCACGCCCGCGGAAGAACGGACTGCACTGTGAGTTGCTCTGTCATATGTACTTTTCGAGATCCTGGAGGAGCTGCGCTAACCGAGGTGCGTAGGAATTCAGCGACGTTGACATGGGTGTTGTTTTTCCCAGCATAGATGCCGCGCAGCAGCCGCGACGGGCTCGGATGTATCAAGCCCCATGGAGTTTGCGTCGTCATAATACACACTAATGTATTGGGTAGCTGCTCGTTTCGCGCCGCTTTGGACTAACGGCACGTTTATTTCAGCATCGGAGAGCTGGTATGGCGAGTCGACTATGATGAAGGTCGCCTTACTCCTTAGATCTCAACGAAATGATGCTAGGATATTCCGCCATCATCCAGCTCTTCTCAGAGAACAGATAATCTTGAAACTTCGTGCAGGCTATCTGTGTTGCCCCTAAGATACTTACACGGGAAGACGGGATCCGCAACTACTCGCCGCGCCAGGTCAGTATGGGACATAGTGCTCCTCTAGCTGCTTTCGGTCATCCTAAGGCGATAACCACGTCTCATCGCCACACTTGGAAGACGAAGGTGCCCACAAAACCAATCGATCGCTTCGGACGCTCGTCTCCTGCTTCCTTTCCCTCTCCTCGGCGGCCGCCGCCCGTGAGCCATCCCAGCTACCTCACAGGTTCGCCGCTTCTATCGCAGCTCTCGGGGCCATGGCCCGACCATGAGGCGCAATTCAATGTGCACGGCGCAAACCGCCCTCACCTCTAACCCTCGGAAGCCACCCATCGCAGCCTAATAGCTCCCCGTGAGTGATCAAAAATCCACAACTCTGTGCGGGGCATGCCGACGCAGGCGGACAGCCTCCCCGCCCGGCCTTTAACTTGCCCTTCGCACTTTCATCCCCAAGTTCTCCTCGGCGGCTGCCCGGTCTTGATCCTCGGAGCGCCGCCCACAGCTGAACGCGGGAGAAGCGGCGAGATGAGGTGAGAGCCGAGGGTCGGGCTAGATCGCCGAAGTCCTGAAATGGTATAGGTGGTGCCGGCCTTCTTTCGGCCTCAGCTGAACCGGAAAACCCTACATTCAGCAATGTTGCGCCCGCACGGAATCAGAAATGTCTGCGAAAGCCTGGGGTGAACCGACGTTCTCGTCTGCGTATGTCTCTCTCGAGTTCCCATTGCGATCAGAGTGATCCGCCTTTCAACTAAAGCTTCTTCTCATGCTAATCCACTTGCTTCTTCCCAGAAACGCACACATACCCGTGCAATCGCACCGCCACTGCACGTCATCGACCACGACAAAAGTTCGGATGCACATAAACGACCGAAGACGCCGTGCATCCCGCTGAGCCGTCTCAGAGCCTATTCCCCGACGAAGTGCACGGGGGTAGCAGCAACACGCTTCCCGCACGAGATGCACCCCCGCGCCCCTCTCGAAGCGCTCCGGAACACGCAAACCCAGCCAATCTGACCACACATATCTGGCAGGACCAAACCCAGGACCGGAACGCGCCCCTCACCTGCCCGGCGGCATTCCGTTCCTCCAGGGGCCCGGCGCGCGCTGCGTTCTATACTGTCCCCGAGCGCGCGCACAAAGACAACCGTCGACCGCGGCGAAGCGGTACGCGGGACGGCGCGCGCGCCACCCAGTTCCACCAGCCCCGGGTCCCACCGCGCTCATACATGCGCGCGTCCCGTCGACTCGGATCCCCCTCCCTTCTCCTTTCGAATGCTCAGCCCGCTCATCTCGTCGGATCGCGACGCGTCCTCCGACGATGAGTCGCCAGGCGCATCCCGATGGACGACCGGCGCCGATTGTGCGGCCACTGCAGGCGATTCGCGCGGGGGCTTCGGACGACGGACGGCGCACGGGTCGAGCTGCTCCCGCCGGGGACGCGGGTGCGGAGCGTGCGACCGGGATCTGCCTCCGCCTTGCGGCTAGCGTCGATGCAGGGCCGCGCGCGGACGTCGCCGCCGGTGTCCGAGCCCGAGGATCACCGCTCGAACACCGGTGAGTAGGACGATAGGCATAGGCATAGGCGTGGTCGGCGGTGACCGCAGTGCTCGAGCCTCGTGCTCGCGCGCGCTGCTGTGTCGCTGGATACCGAGGACCGAGTGGTAGCGACGCTGCGATGCGACGCCGCCCGATCCCCGCGGCCCGCGGTCGACCTAGACTGCGCCGCGGGGTGCGTGCGTGCGTGCGTGTGTGGGGCTCTGGTTATGTCACGCGCGCGGGTGGTTGTTATGGCGCGGCCCCGAGTGCGACCGCGACTGGCGTGCGGCGCTGGAGGGGCGCGGCGCGGCGTGGACGGGGGCGCGCATGCTTAAGACGTATAGAGTGTGCGTGGGGCGATGCCATTAGTAGCGAGCGCGCGTCGCATCTGTACTCGTGTGCGTGCTCGTGCTCGTGCTCGATGCGAGCGACCGGTCCGGGCATGTGCGTACTACAGTACGCGCGAGCTTATCCAATCTTAACTAGTACGGTACACATTCAAGACGCACGCCGTTTGCGGGCTGTGCGGGACACGACGGAGAGCGATGCGGACGAGGGCGGGAGGCAGAGCAGCTTTAAGTAACGTAAGGCGGAGACGGTGGCGGGTCGCGTGCGTCGCGCGGGCTCGGACGCCGCGGAGCCAGCGCGCGACGGCGGTCAGCGTTTGCCCTCGGGCTCGCGGACCATGCACCAGAGCGGGAAGCCGGCGGAGTCGCGCGAGCTGAAGTTCTTGACCGCCCGGTGGATGAAGCCGGATTTTCGGAACCAGGAGACCTGTGGGAGCGCGGGTGTGCCGAGGACGCGAGAAGCGGATGGCAGCAGTGGAGAGCATGCGACAAAGGGACGAGAAGGGGGAAAGGGGAGAGAAGGAAGAAAGGAAGAGAGGGAAGGGTCAGTGCCGGCGGCGAGCGCGTGGGGGGAAATCTGGGTGCTTACGAGAAATGGGCTCTTGACGTCGACGACCATGCGTTTCGCGGTCGCGTCGGCCTGGATCCAAGACGTAAGCGAGGAGTCGGGTGGGAGTGGAGAAGTAAGGGGCGAGCCGGGCGAGGCCCTCGATGAGAAGCAAGGCCCCAGGGACGCACCTGCTTGCAGGCGAAGCTCAGTAGCTGTTTGCCAATTCGGCGGTGCTGGTGGTCTGGATGTACGGCGAGGAAGTTGAGGTAGAGCGCATCGCGGCGGGTGCGCTCTCCGGCGGAGAAGGCGGTCGCATATAGGTCTTCGTACGTAGGTTGGTACTGTGGTAGGGTGGAATGGGATGTCAGATACGTCGCTATTGGATCCGGGCTTCCGCACGCGTACATGGTACATATACCATTCATTCAGATAGGACGAGAGGTTGGCCATGAAGTCGGCTTGCTGGCTGCGGGGGAAGACGCGTAAGCGATCCGCACGAACGTCATCTGATGGTTGTCACATTCGCCAAATCCGCACGGATCTGCGACGGAACAAGTGAAGGTTGGGCAGAGAGGAAAACCTACTAGCACTGCCAGTCCTGCCCGGGTGCTGTCCAGGCCACCACGCTCTGTATCCGCCCGTCGACGAGGCCAACGTGGACCTCGCCGACTTTGGAGCATGCGCGCACGGTTCGTCTGCAGATGTCGGCGAGCACGCGAGTGGAGTTGCCGCTCAGGGAGGACATGCCGACGTCTGCAGAAGCGCGGGCGATTGGCGGTCAGCTGGCGGATCTAGCGACGAAAAGCAGGGCCACACACCGTCCTTGAACGCGGCGAGGAGCACTTGGACGACCGCATCGAGCTCGTCCTCTGGAAAGCGTGGAGCGGCGGGCAGGTGTGTGCCACAACGCGTCAGCGCACCGTGCGGGGTGGCGGCGGGGCGGGGGGAACACGGTACCTGAGAGATCGACGAGGCGGCGGAAGGAGACCATCTCGGGTCCGGGTAGGCTGGTGGAAGGAAGGGCGGGGAGATCGCTGGGTGCGGCGGCGGGCGGGGCGGGGCAGGCCTCCCCGACGGGAGGTCTATTATATGCCTGCGCATGCTGCCCGCGCGCGAGCACGAACGGCGCGACGGGGGGCGTCCGCGGGGCCCGCGGATCAGGGCCGGCCGCGCCCGTCCGCCGGGCACGCCTGCTCTTTCCAGCCCGGCGACGAGCTTTGTCCCCCCCCCGCGCTCTGCGCTGTCGTCGCCCCGCCTCTTGACGTCTCCGGCGACCGCCCCGCGGCCCACGCCTTTGGGAGCGCACCGCGCGCGCACCATAGCATGGCCAGGCGGGGAAGACGCGGCATGTGGCCCGTCGTTCGTCAGTGCGTGCGCGTTCGGACGCGGGGACGGAGACGTGCGCGCTGGGCCGCGCGCCCACAGACGGATATCGGGCCGGAAAATGGACGGGCGCGCCGGCCCTGCGTGTCGCGCGGGCGGGCCCTGCTTGCCGTGCATGTACGGAACTGGGAACTGGGCGCGTAGACGGGGTGCGTTTGCCTTTGGGGCTAGGGCGATCGATGCACGATGACTGGTGGATTCTGTAGCCTGCCAGGGTATAGAGCGAGCGCGGTGGACGTTCGTCCCAGCCCCCGTCCGCTTCCCCGCCAGGCTCGTCGATGATCGCCCACCCATCGCGCCTGTCCTCCTCCCCTACGGCGTGAACGGCGTTTTGCGAGCGGCGGGGCGCGGAGACTTACCAGCTTCGGCTACTTTCACTGCGCGAGTGCGAGCCCATTGTCCGCGGTAGTTGCGGTGGCAGTCGAGTGCAGAAAGCAAGCGGAACCGCCACTTGCCGACTCGCATCGTACAGGCGCCCGTGGCCTGCTAGCCATGTGCATTGTGGATGATGCATGATCGCTGCTTTGCGCGAGACCAAGAGGGCCGCATGGGACCGTCCTCTCGCACCGCCGCTCGCCCGTCTCCTTTCATCTCCGGTGCGGACGACGCCCATTGATTGTCGCCACCCATCAACTACCAGGGTCCCACCTGCCTCTAGTACGGCCGCCCACGCTCGGAGTTTGCAGTTTGCGCCCCCGTCCCGGTCTCTACATACCTCCCTCGCTCGTCGCTTTGTTCACCGGCTGCATGGCGCGGAGAAGACGAACAGAAGCACCACTCAGGAGCCCTGTCCCCCCCGGGCTGAGATCCACACCTCATCTGACCCGAGAAGCAGCAGGGGGCAGCAGGGATGCCTAGTATGCCTCTACTTCGGCCGTCTTCCTGGCTTCCTACCAGCGTCAGGCGCCGCGAACCCGCTCCTGAACATGTCGCCCGCCGTGGTGAGTCCTATCTGGCATGCTCTGCTCCACCAGTGATCACCTTCAAGTTGATCCGCACGGGGTTCTCAGAGCAGACAGCCAGACTGCTGAAACGCGAGTGCCCCGTGCTCGAGAACGAAGAAGCTCGCCGAAGAGGGCGATTCGCGACTTTAGCTCATGCTTCAGTATTCATGCTACGGTTCTCGACATGACCGTGGGACGGCTCCGGCATTGGCCACGGTGTCTTCCTGTTCGATACAATAGCCGGCGAAGACCTGGGACGTCCCTTCTTCCTTTGATCCCTCACGGTGCGTCCTGGGACAATGTGCCGCCGCGAAGTTTACAAGCATCTCCAGGACTGACGTCTTTCCATCAAGTGTCAACTGGCTGCTGCATGCCCGAGAGACTTCGGGGGAGTCATGAAGGAATGCTGTAGACCGCCTTCTCCCAGTAAGATCACGTCGCGTTCTCCTCGGATCTCCCAGTTTACAGCCACGGATGGGGAAGCATAGATATCGATGACACTGCCGCCTAGATATCTCACTGTTTCCTCTCAGCTGGTCTAGCCGCCGTTGCGCCCGGTAGAGCGCGTGCACCATGCGCATGACCCTCTCGACTGCCGACGACCCGACACCTCCAGCTACGCCGCGGGGCGTATTCTTTCTTCAAGGAGAAACCCCGCTCTCACACGTTCGCCCCGGCGGACGTTCCGGCCCAGGCTTCGAGGGGTACGGGCCTGTTCACCTCCATACTCCTGTCAACTCTACCCGACACAAGGCTATTCGCCGGCAGCGTGTCTGCGTCCTGTCGATCGAGGTTGCGTTATCGCCACATACCCGTCCCACCCAAAGCCTCTGTCCACACCTCTTCAAAGCTTCAACGCCAGCCTCGCCCGCACACGGACTCCGCGGACTGGGACACGTCCGGTGCTCTGGCCCGCGCCCGCCGCGACTCGATCGCATCACCACCGGGGAGCCGACATCGACGCGCGCCGCACGACGCGAGTCCGTGCCCGTGTCAGTTACACATATCTCTGTACGCACCGCCGGCGCGACAGGGATGCCTCCGGCGTCGAGTGCGGCTGGAGGCGGCGCTCAGATCTTCACATACGCTCGCGCTTCGTCGCTTCCGCCCGCCCCGCGGCGAGTCTTCTTCCGCCGTCGAGCAAGGATTTTCGTGCGCCTTGCGCCCGATGGTAGCGAGAAGCACCCCCGCGTTCCGTCCCGCGGCGACGTCCCCGCGCGCTCCGCTCTCGTTCATTGCGTCTGTGGCGTATTGGGGTCGACACTCGGCGCTCAGCGCGCGAGTGGCGGTGGGCGGTGGATGCGCGGGCGCGGCGGTGTGGTCGTCCCAGGTGCCGCACGCACCGCACCGCACCGCACCGCACCGCAAGGCGAACGTCTGATAGGCCTGTGTGTGTCCTGCAGAACTCTTCTTCTCGGCGGGGCGCGTATGCTTGGGCCCACTTTCTAGCGGGCCTTCCTCCAGAACTCGTGAGCCCCCAAGCTCAAGTCCCAAGACCACAGGCTCATCACGGCGCGCACGGCTCCAGACGTACGCTCCGCGCACCCCCGGGCATTCCTGCGCCGCACGCCCCGGCACCCGGCTGCGCAGGGCCGCCAAGGTGAGTACTCGGGACCCAAGGAGCCCCCGCGTCCGCATCTCCGAGGCGACCGCCCGCCCGCGCTCCGAGTACCGACGCGTGCGCCCCGAGGATCTAAGCAGCTGCAGCTGCCAGATGCCGTCCTGCCCTCCTGAGAACGTGCGCATGCGTGTGATGCGGACCGACGCGGGCACGCGACGTCACCGCGGCCCACACACAGACGCACCCGGATCGGGCTGCACCTGGGGGCGGTCGGCGTGCCCCGGCGAACTGGGGGGGCGGCAGAGGCGTACGTACGGAGGACGTGCGCGCGGGCACGGACTCAGGCCCCAGGGCGGTGTGTGCCCACCACAGCTGGGTTCTGGCAGCCTCCAGACTCCAGAGCCTTGCGAACATCACCGGCCGCGGCGGCCCGGGCCGGCGGCGTGCCTTCGGGTCGCTTGGGCCTCTCATCGACGTCAACGCAGATTCAGGGTGGGTCGATGGCGAGACCCTGGGCTCGAGCAATCGGAATCCACTATTCCGAGCCCGCGCGGCCAGCTCGCGTACGCGTTGGGACAAGCACGGTGCTTGAGCTTCGGCGACGTGCGGGTGGGTCTAGAGCGGGGGCCTCGAAGGACGCCGGTACCAGAGCTCGATGTAGCAGCTATGTCACAGCCTACGAAGACTGGAGCTCGCCTTCGTCGCGAGCGCGCAGCCCGAGTCGGACCGTCGATCACTAGCGACCCCACCCGGAACACTGCTCCCTTGAACCATACATAGCCAGTCCCGACTCCGACTGAGCGCCCCCCAGCTCCGAACCCACCGACATAACCTGAGAAACTCACCCCACCGCACGCGTGCTTCCCCGTCTCCAGCTGGGCCCGCGCATCTGATCTTGGCGCCGAACGCAGATTGTCCGCGCGAGCTGCCGTCCAAGGTTCGAGCGGAGAGGGCCTTCCGCTTCCCTGGCCTTCTCCATACGAACATAATGAAAAGCCCAGGGCGCGCGCCCTGCACGAGCAGCGAGCCCGCCCGAGCTTTAAGATGGGCGCCGCGCGGGCTCGGGCCCGGCCTTCGGGCTCTCAAAGAGTGCGCGCCGGGCTTCATCTCACCAAATCTCGACCCCGACCCGCCCACGCCCCCGCGAGTACCCTGACCGGCGCCCGTTGGGCTCATCGGAGGCAGACGCGCGCGCGGGCACCGACATGAACGCTGCAGCTCTCGACGCCGAACAGCACACGCACGCCGCTGCGCTGGTCGCACACTCTCGCTTCCATGGACTCCCAAGCGCACGCCCCGCCGCACGGAGCGGACGCGCGCGCAGTATATAGAACAATAAGCAGTACGTTGGGCCTAAGCGCTGAGGGTGGGGCGCAGCAAAACGAAAGGACGCGTGCAAACGACTGGCGCAGGCGAGCCGACGACCGACGACACTGAGGTAGGAGGGGAGAACAGAACAGAGGAACGGACGGGAGAGACGAGCAGCGACGTCGACAGCGTACAGTCCGACTTCTTCGAGGGCGACCCCGCGATGGGGCGCGCACCGCCTGTGCCTGACGCGCGGTGTTTAGAAGTTCTCTGTAGGAGAAGGGAGGGAAGCGTCAGCACGCGGGACATCGACAGGAACGAGAGCGGGGTCGAAGCAGAGCAGGACGCGGCGGCGGCGGCGGCGGCGGCGGCGAGGGCTGCCACGCTGCGCGCAGACGGGGAGGAGAACGAGAAAGGAGACGCACCCTTGCCGAAGAAGAACTTTGTGCCCTTGGGCGACGAGTACTTGTTGGACATGAGGTGGAGCTGGCGGGAGAGGACGGAGGGACCGCAGAAGAAGACGCCGACATCAGTCTCGGGGTGCTTCTCGGCGATGGACGAGAATACGCGGTCCCAGTTCGGCCGACCAAAGTGGGTCGGGGCGCGGAGGGAGGTGATGGCGTCCTTCTCGGCGCCGACGTCCTGGACGATGATGTTGTTCATGTCCTCCTCCTTGATCCTCGCGGTCAGGTAGATGTTGATCTCGATCCGGTTCTGCGTGTCCTGCTCCTCGATCGCGTGCAGGAGCGAGTGGAACCACTCCGCGGAGCCGAAGTCACGGATGACCCAGGTGAAGTACACCTTCGAGAGGCGCGTCGGCTTCGAGGTGTTGAAGTTGTTCATCCGGTACCAGATCGACTTCAGGATGGACGCGAACGGCGTGACACCGATACCGGCACCGACGAGCAGGACGGTCTCGTAGTCGAGGAAGTCCTCCGAAGCCGAACCGAACGGACCGTCGACCATGACACGGGGGAGGACACGTTCACAGGCCCGTTCCCAGCCGTGCCGACAACACGGCCTCCGACATCGCCGCCCTTGCCCTTCTCACTCTTGCCCAGACGGATGTCCGAGCCGACGGCCTTCGCAAGAGCAGCGGTGAAGTCACCAACGACACGGATATGGACCGAGATGTAGTCCTCCTCGGGGGCGCTGTGCCAAGGTCAGCCCACGTTTCGACAACATCTAGAGTTTTAACCTTACCTCGTGAGAGTGAAGGGGTGCCACTGGAAGTAGGAGATCTCGGGGCAGCACAGGAAGATGTACTGGCCGGCCTGGGTGGTCGTCTTCTCCTTCTTGATCTGAACCTCGAGGACGTTCGACGGGTGCTGGATGACCTTGGAGATGTAGGTGCGGTGGCGCGAGCGAACCTCACGAAGGATGCGCTCGTAGATCCAGATCACACCGCCAACGAGCCAGTAGCGCTGATGGGCGAGGCGGGGCGAAACCGCATCAGAACAAATTCGCGGGAAAAGGGCTCAAGCGGGGACTCACCCAGAAGACACCAATGGTGTTGAACGAGCAGTACGGCGGGCGGTCGGGCTTGATCATGCAGAACATACCGTGGAGCTGCCAGTTGATGAAGAAGACGATGAAGAGGTGGTGCGAGTACCAGAACCACTCGAAGTGGGCACGGCGACGCTTCTCGATCGCGAACCAGACCATGATGCCGAGCGCGGCGGTCATGATCCAGCCCGTGGCTCCGGGGCCGGTGATAAAGTTGGCTGCGACGAAGGCGAAGAGCTTCTGGGCAAGCGTCTTCGCGTCGGGGTCGACCATGACAAGCTCCAGGAAGTTAACCATGTGAGCCATGATGTGGATGATGGAGAAGGTGACGATGGACCAAGCGACGGCCTTGTGGAAGGTGATGTTCTTGTCGAAGGGGATGAACGAGCCGAGGGGGGTCTTGCGTACGACCGAGATGAAGTTGCGGCAAATCGGAAGCAGGATGAAGGCGACGTCGACGTGGAGCACGAGCGCAGCGGTACGAGCCACCGCTGGGAGACGCATAGACAAGCTTAAGGCGCGGCGCTGGGAGGAGGGTAAGGAAGAGACTCACGGAAGGTGATGCCGAACGTAGCACGCGCGCCGACGGAGTTGTCCTTGATCTGGTAGTGCATGAAACCGAAGGCGATGACGAGGGCGTGGAGGAGGAAGAAGGCGTAGAGGAAGAGACGGCGGCCACCCTCGTTGATCATCCAGTGGTTGAACTTCTCCATCGCCGTGCGGGGCACGTAGGGGCCGACGGGGACGGAGACATTGGAGTTGGTACGCTGGAGACCCTGGAGGCGGCGGCGCTCGGTCTTGTTGCGCTGGAGGTGGCCAGGCTGGTTTCCGTTGATGACGATGTCGGGGTGCTGCTCGATAGAGGGAATCTTGCCGTCGGAGAAGTCCATGTCTGCTGAACGACGCCGCGAGTTAAAGGGCATAGGGTAGCCTGGCGGCGTGTGTCGGTCGGGTCAGGTCAAGGGCGAAGTCGACGTCCTGCGCAGAAAGAGGGCCGGCCTGAGCGAAGGACAAGGACGGGGCTGGGGAAGAAGGAAGAAAGGGAGTGCGAGCACGTCGTGGTCGGGGGGCAAGCTTGTTTTGTGATTCGCGCGCGCCGCCCGCCTGTGCCCAGCGCCTGTGCGAGCCCCGGCCTGTTGCCGTCGCAACCCGGGGCGAGGCAGCCCTGGTCTCCCCGCGGTATCAGTCCGGTTGTCCCTGGACGCCTGTCTGTCCTCCCTCCATCTCTCGCATGTTCCTCCTGACGTCCTCCGTGCACAACCAAGACGTCCGACGGCCCTCGAGTCGCACACCTCTCACACCTCGAGCCAGTCGGCACCCGGCACCCAGGCCTGCCACCACCTCGTCGCGTTGCTGCGGCCGTGATCAGATCTTTGATTTAATCCAAACTGTTCTCGCCCAAGGACGCCGGAGAATCACTAGTATCTTTCTCGCCCCTTGCCTTCCCGTCTGTTTCCATGTCCAATCTCCCTCGAGCCGCCTCACACGCCGCAAGCCGTTCGACGCACATTCGTGACAGCCGCGATGGCGATCGTGCGCCATATATAACCGGTCGCAGTCAGAAGCCAGTATGAATGGCAACCAATGGCCTCTCCTCCGCCCGACAGCCCCGTCCTACACCACTGTCTCCCCATCCCGGCACCGCGAGCCCCACGTCGGCGGACGCGATGTCCGTGCACGGCGCCGCGGCGCCGCACGCAAAATCAGCCACTGCAATGTTGCATCGAATGCCGATCACCGATGTCATCAGCGCTTGTACGCCATTGAACAGACCGCAGGGTGCGGGCCCCGCTGCAGCAAAGGAAGCGCGACGCACGGCTCGCCGTCTCTGCCGTCCTGGTGACGTTCTCGAATGTGAGTTCGGTGAATAACAGCCTCGACGGTGCTTCGCCGCTGCGTACGCGGATGTATCACCGTCGGGGAGGCTAGTGCGGTGTTCAGGAACGCATGGCAAGTCAGCATGTCGCCTCCTCGATCGTGGCGGGACGTACGGATGTCCCAAGGTGTTCTGCAGGATCAGGAAGGGTGTGGGCCATGCGGACGTTGCGTATTGTCACGTTCGACACCCAGCCTGTGGGCAGGAGCAGTTGGCATCTGACATGTAGTCTTTCCGTGTGCGTCCTTAGCTCTCTGATACGCTCAAACAAGGACACGAACCCATGCAAGTTCTCTCATCACATCCTATCCCAGAGCAGGGATTCCTCCCGCGACGCCTGTGCCTTGCAGAGGAGCTGCGGAGTGCACGGAGGCCGTCAGCTCGAAGGCCAGAGCAAAGCACTGGCAACCAGTCGCCCGAGATCGAATCAGGAGTGCACGCGTACGTACCGTCAGATTGTCGGCAAGCACGTCACAGACCAAGTCGGGCTGCGCAGCACTGGGATCAGGTCGACGATCTCGTCGGCACGCGTCGCTGGGAGTGTAATACAAATACCCCTCGGAGACGGGCGACGGGCGACGGGAAACGGCTGCGCGTCGTCGTTCCATGGAAGGAATGCTCCGTCACACTTTCGAGGGGGCTTGCGACGAATGAAGGATTCATCATGTCGGCGCATTGGCCCAGGGAGCAAAGCGCGAGGCCCTCGCCGCCACGGCACGTGATGTAGTGTGCGAAGATGTTGATCGAATTCTTCGTTTCCGTTGGACGGGGCCGATGGGGATGCAAGAAATTAGCGGTGTTTTCCGATCAACGTCCGAGGTGGCCAAGGCGAACCTGGGTTTCGGAACCCTGTCCCCGGCGCCCGAGGGAATGGAGCAGGTACATATGTACTCCTTTGATCGCCAAGCAACCATCCTCGGACGTTATCTCTCGCAGGCGGAGGGACGGGCCGGCGGGTCAGCAACACTACGGGTGTGGATGGAATAAATCGTACGGACGTCGAAGTTGAACGAGGACAGACGTCCCAACTCCTAGCTTGCGCCAACATCCGTCCTTACTTCTCCTCGGCGGCCGCCAAAATGGAGGGCTAGACTGCGTACCTACGCTCGCCACCGTGCAGTGCTCGACGACGCGACAACTTAGTAGCTCGAAGCGACCGACGCTCGCGAGGCCTGGTGCTCAATAGTACTCGGTGCCGTCGCCCGTCGCCTTCGGGAGACGGCATGGAGCGTGACCGTTTTCATACCGGACGTCCGCCAAGGGGGACCGTATATTCCACACCACGGGACCCTCGCGAAGGATGTCGGCGTCCCACCAACATGCAGCCGCGCAGCTGGAAGAGAGCGCCGGGGCAGAACCTGGCAGAACCGAGCCGCATTTACACATGGAAGGAACTGTTGTCTCCATGCGCCACCACCAGCATCATAAATGATAACGTAGACGAACATACCTTCTGACCGCATATGCATTTTCGTTTAGTCGCATGCACTGTGGACAAGTTGATGCTGGTTGCCAAAAACATGGACACTCAGAGGATTGAACTCTGGACCTCACGCATGCGAAGCGTGCGCGCTACCACTGTGCCAAGTGCCCAGTGACACAGTTTATTATAATGCGAGGATCATGTTCTCTCCATGATCCTTTCTGATCTTCACAACCTCATCACGAAAATGGCGGTGAGAGGATCATAAGCGGAGCATGCGAGATCGAAATAAGTCTGCGAGATCATCAGTTGTCTGCCCGGCCTTCTTGTGACGAATAACGACCAAATATCATCGAGCATGAGCAAGTATGATCAGTGGTCAGTGGGAGAGGGATCGCGGATGGTCTTATTGCAAGGCTGGTTTGATCCCGCCAGGTCTACTTCACGGGGGTCCCGGGCCGTCTATGAGCTGACAGGCAGGGCAGTATGGTCGAGCATGGTCAGACTTCGCGGAGCTTCTGGTCATGCTCGGTCGAACGGCCACAGCCATTTGGTCGACACTGATCGGACCGAGCACACGGTATGGACAGCTTGAGCATACATATGGAGCCATTCAAACGACATAAATTGGAGAGACAGAATTATTATTGTACCATTAACTAGAGTGTATATTACAATGACGTCTGACGACACAACATACATCACAACGACAACATTGAACAGAGACGCACGAATACCTGCGGCATATGATAAGATCCACCATGACGACCAGCTACCGGAGAAATGCAATGAGATGGGAGTGGAGGACGTGCTGTACAGGATGCCGTACGCGGAGTCGATGAAGAGCAGCTAATAGTCGTCGCCTGCAGCGCGACGTTGAGGTTGCCCTTGGAGAGCGAGTAGTCCGCCGCATCAGTAGTCCGCCGCATCGACAACAATGGGGGTGGGGGAAAGTGGTCGGCACATATCGCATGAGACGGAAGAGAGAGATGGACGCACCCGTCTTCGCTCATCCAGGACATCTCGATTTCAAACGTCAGGACGGAGTCGACCAGGCCCTTCACGCGCAAGATCGGGTTCGTTGCGCCGTTCACACGCCGCGTCCCCCGTGGGCCTG
Organism: Epithele typhae; assembly: GCF_022376455.1. Lineage (NCBI taxonomy): Eukaryota > Fungi > Basidiomycota > Agaricomycetes > Polyporales > Epitheliaceae > Epithele > Epithele typhae. The sequence continues at coordinate 316,823 of NW_025954221.1, read as the reverse complement.
CACATTGTTGCATGGACGTTAGACGAGGAAAGGGGCAATAAAGTGCTGTACATACCGTGAGCTTGCGGGGTCCTGTCGTAATTCGCCTCGGGTCAAATACAGAAGGAATTCGTACACAGTAAAACCCACTGTTACCCGACAGGGGCTTCTGGAGAATCTGTGAGTGTCGGAAATTTTGTGCTAGAAGGAAATGCATACATGCGGGTGTAAATTGAGTGCGCATATAGCAGGCAGATACTTACAGAGCATCAGCAGCAACAGGTCGGAGTCAATATGACAATAACGGGCGACTCCTGCTTGATTTTGGGCTTAGACCGCGTGACCTGCGGTCGAGGGAGTGGATATATGCGCATAAAATGATGCATTATCACGTACCAAGGCTTCAGAAGTGCTCTGTTTAGCATTGGCGGGGTGTCGGGTCCCTGGAAGCATTCAACGGGGAGCCTGATCATAGTGAGCGAGTAGACTCGGCAGGGCAAGTCACGAGGATACGGGCTGGGCTATACAGCGAGCTGTGTTGGAGCTGATCACGCGAGTGTGGGAGATGGTGGTACTGGTGGAAGGGAGAGGAAGACATGAGGAAGTTCGCGCTTTGGCATTTTTGAAACGCCCAGGGCCACGGTCACGTGGGTTAGACGTGCGTTGTGCCAAAGACCCGCGCAGCCATATGACCTCGTCCAGCATGTTCTTAATAGTTCTAGTGCTATCTATGAACATCTATAGTGTTTATCCAGTGACAGGGACACAGACAGTGGAAGAGTGTATGGGGGAAGTTTGCATATGAGGCCCGCATGGCCGCGCACATCAAGCGCACAACTCCGAACTACTTAGTACAAAGCGACGAGACACAAGTTGTCTCATACAATGAAGCAGACGAGCTCATCGCCTGCCTTTTTCCCTGCAGGTGTTTGCTTTGCTTCCGCGGTCGGTGCACGGTCAACTGCAGATCTCCAAAAGGTCGCGCATCGTCATCTTTCAGTCTGTGTCAGGTCTCGCTCGGTCGGACGACTGCTGCCGGGCCGGACATGGCTGACCGTCACGCCTGTGTCATCAGACCATGGTTGACAATTACACCCCTGCCGTCAGACCATGGTCGACCATAAGCCTGTCTGCGCGATCATTGTCTGTCCTCTCGACGGCATTAGACCTCAACGCGTCTCTCCGTCGAATGTATGATCATTTGTCGCTCTAAGGCAGTCTGCATGATCACGCCTGGTGCCGTTAGGTCACACTCTGATCTGCGTCCGTCCCCGTGACCGTGCGGGATCGTCCGACCGCAAGTTTCGTGATGCTCTAGAATTGATGTGAGCATGATCGCACATGGCTAGCAGCATTGCATCGGTAGTGCATAAATCAGCGGCATCCCGTGCTTCAATACTACGTGGTCTAGCTGCTGAAGTGTTCGGCCAGAAAGGTTTTCTACATGAGAGGACTGGAATTCCAATTGTTTGCACAATAGTGCAGACTGTGCGATGTCGGTTCAAGGAAGCCTTCCAATAATATCAGGTCATAGAAGCTGACCCAACCGACCGCCGAACTGTGACGACCAGTGAGACACTTAGTGGTGTACATGAATGCCATCATCCTAGAGGCACTCCAATGGCACACCGCCCTCGCAATTGGACTCACAGTCAACAGCGCACCACCCCGACGGCTCCCGGAACCGCATCTGTTCCGTCCGGAGATGCTCATCAGAGTTGAAGGGAAGCGGCCCCAGCGTGGGCTTCGGCCATAGCGTCGGGGTTAAGCGAAGGAGCCAAAAAGACGGATCGCAGCCGCGTTGAGTCGGACTGAATAACTGGGTCAGTGTTCACAGACTTAATTGAGGAATCTCAGCGTATCGTACCCGGCTGATGTACAAGTAGATAGCGTCATCAGAGCGTTTTATACCTTGATATGCAACCCCGTTCTGCATCAAGCTGACCGTATGCTCCTGTCGCAATCTCCTCCTCGCGTTCAACGAGCAGCCGAGTTACGACAGACTCGATCAGACAGAATATCGGCATACCCACTGGTCGACGAGATGAGCGTATGTTATGCTCAGCATACGCGCCGAGGCAGTCCGCCACTTCGTCCACCGCTCGTGTTGGGCGTGCATACCCGGTATTCACGGGGACGTGTCTCAGAGTCAGCGCGGGTACCACCATTCTCTCAGTAGGAGACTCTCTGCTACGGTCTGGTAACAGTCATCGGCCGTTTCAACATACTCACCGTTGTGCTCCTTCACGGTGATGCCGTACATGATTTTCAGGATTGTCGCCACAAAGGTGCCGGAGCCAAGCTGGAGCAGCGGGAGAGCGTCGGTGGCTGCTCGGCGGGGCCAATGGGAAGGAGGATTACGTCAGGGTGTGAAGTCGACCCGGATCCATAATTCAAGCTTGGGAGCGGCTTCCGGCATCTTCTCCCTCTCCCACCTCTCTCTCCTTCCCCCGCGACGTTCCTGGCGACCCCTCACGTACTACCCGTCCCGCCAGTCATGCCCGAGTCCTCCTCTTCCTCGGCGCCATCCGTTCCTCTTCCCCGACGCGGCAGCTCGGAACACGTCCCCGGAAACAAGCCACCCGTTTGGTCAATCAACAACGCTGAAGGTCCTGAAGTCGCCCCTCTACCCGCGAAATGCGACCGACACGAGCCGGTGCGGTCGGGAGTATGCTGCAAAGAGCTGAAGGGAGACGACGAGCGCACACTCATTGACCCAGATGTTGTCCGCGATGTGTGAGTCTCTTTCTTCCCGTGCACGTATCCCACACGTTCAGCTTCGCACCGCCGAAGTCCTTCTTTAAGACTTGGTGCATACACGTCTGCCGCGTTTTAGGGGATGGGCTCTGCGGTTGTCGCCACAAAATGCTGCTCTTGCTCTCCGCCAAACGGGAGTCGATCGTCATTTGGGCAGATCCTCCGCGCAGCTCGTCCAATCGCGTCGCCCGAGGAGTGGCCGCGTGAACCACGGCCCGGTGCTGACGACATTCGCCCCCTACAGCGTGATCGGCCTCTCCGACGGCCTCACCGTCCCCTTCGCGCTCACCGCCGGCCTCTCCTCCCTCGGCGAGTCCAAGCTCGTCATCCTCGGCGGCATCGCCGAGCTCATCGCCGGTGCCATCTCCATGGGCATCGGCGGCTTCTCGCCACTCAAGCCGAGCGCGACCACTACCGCTACCTGAAGCGCGTCACCGCCGCGCGCGTCGTCCGCTCCTGCGACGGCGAGATGGAGCGCGAGGTCCACGCCGTGCTCGGTCCTGTCGGCGTCGACGAGAAGATCTCGCGCCAGGTCGCGCGTGCCTCCGCGACGTCGAGTTCAGCACGCACGGCGCCGACGGCGCGCACGCGCACGCGGGCTCGAGCCCCGCGCACAAACCGCGCGCCAGCACCTCGTCCGACGTCACCCTCGCCGAGGACGGCGGCGCGCTGCGCTGGGCGGGCGACGTCGGGCTCACCGCCTTCCTCCTCAAGTTCGGCGAGGGCCTCGAGGACGTGACCACGCTCCGGATGTACGCCTCCGCGCTGACGATCGGCCTCGGCTACCTCGCCGGTGGCCTCATCCCCTCCTGCCCTACTTCTTCGAGCCCGTCGCGCACATCGCGCTCATATACTCTTCGGTCGTCACCGGTATAATCCTCCTCATCTTCGGTGCCGTCAAGGCGCGCATTACGGGTGCGGGTGCGGGCTTCGGGGATTATGTCTGGGGTGCGATATCGACCCTTTGTGTCGGCGGTGCAGCAGCAGCGGCAGCATATGCCATCGTTGCAGCGTTGGAGGCGAAGGAGTAGATGTTGGTTTTGCCGGACATGTGTTATATCCTGTACTATAACTTTCATAGCCTTAATTGTGAATTCGTGAAGAATTCGAGGAAAAGCGCCCGGTGAAAATCCCGTTGTTCACGGAAGCCGTGCCTCTGGATGGAAATCAATGACACTTCGCGCATTAGTTTCGGTCCCTCGACAAAATGACTGGACGTTAAGGGGCTTGAACCCTTGACCTTATGCAGGCACTGACGATTATACCGTCGGATGCAAAGCATACGCGCTACCACTGCGCCAAACGCCCTTGTTCTCATATTATTACTATACACCATAGGCTAATAAAATATCCAAAACGACGCCCAAACTCGTGCCAGAACTGTTCAGTGAAGTTTGAACTTACCAACCGGACCGCCATGCAGGGGCACCCAAGAGATCCGGTTCTCCGACACAACACTCAATCATGCGCAAGCCTTCGATTGCATCTGGTTTTCTTAGACGACCCGGGAAGAATCTGGCTTCCTGGAGGAGCTTGCAATTCGCGTCACCGATACTCAGTAGGCAATGCAAGTGTGCAACCCGCTTGTTCTACTGGACGTTTACAGCCATTATCATAATGATAGCCTGTTCGTCGGAAGCCACACACAGAGGTTCCAAATTCAAACCAGACTTTGGACATCACTTCTCGCGCGAAGGGGTCGCTACGACGCCAACTAACTCTCGGGTGAGCATCGCAACTGTCAAGTCAAGTTGTGACTCCGTGCGAACTCCCCAGTGTACGATTTTTATTGAACAGGTGTATCAATGTAATAGCGGCTGTAATACAGTGCCTCGTGATCGCACGCAGGCTTTTCCTCGGGCTGCGGCATTCAAGTCTGCCCGTGCGGTGACGCTTCTACCTGACAGCCCTGCGAGAATCCAACCAATTACAGAGGTATTATCATTGGCTTACGGAACCGGCTCCCAGATTACGCATGTATGGTGGGCTTCGGTTTCCCACTCCCGTACGCGCAAAGATATATTGTCGGTGTCGACATTGAGTACATTGGCCTGGACCATGTCGATTCCCTCGATCCCCCCCTGGGCTCTCCTTGTCGCAGCGGCGACCCTCTTTGCGGTCTATCTACGCACTGCAGCAAGATGGCGCGCTCGCTCTCGGGGTCTTCCATCTCCTCCAGGACCTCCCTCAATGCTGCTTATAGGCAACATACTCAGTCTCCCCACGGTTAAGCCTTGGATAAAGTTCCGTGAAGTCAGTGAGGTGTACGGTAAGCTTCGTCTTCGTCATGTTATCGATGAAACCGACACCGCGCAGGAGATGCAGTGTACTACAGGGGGCTTGGAAAATCCATACTTGTGCTTGGGAACACAGAAGTCTTAAGCGAGTTCCTTGACAAGCAGTCCGCGAACACGTCTTCTCGCCTCCAAAGCCACATGATCCATCTTTGAGTCCCCTTTTGTCTGATGCAAAAGTACGTCATTGCTAACGGTGGGACCTACAGGTCTGGCCAAGGATTCAACATGGGGCTCTTACCGTACGGCCATCACTGGAGGATCACCGACGAGCATTCTGGAACTACATGCACCGTGACGCCGCCGTTGCCTACCGCGACATCCAACGTAACGCCGCCCACATCTTCCTGGACCAGGTTCTGTCTGACCCTGGAGAGCTCTGCAGGCACATCCGATTGTAAGATCTGTGGTTGTACCAGTCTCATGGTCTGACTTCATTTCACACTGTCCTAGCAACTTTGCCGCAACGGTTCTGAAGATCATGTACGGCATCGAGGCACAAGAGAAGGACGATCAGTACGTCGCCACGACGAGAGCGCCCTCGAGGCGGTCCTAGACACCTTGATACCTGGAAGATGGGTGGTAGAATATGTACCTGCCCTGAGGCACGTTCCCGCGTGGGTCCCGGGCATGCGCACTCAGCACGAGCGCTGGGCGAAGTGGCAGGCTGCCTCCGCCCGTCTGGTGAACCTGCCTTATTCCTTCCTCGTTGCGGAGCGGGTGAGTCTTGTTTTGTGGACGTCTGGTGGCAAGGAAGTAGTTCCTTGTCTAACCAACCTCAACAGAACCGCCCAGAGGTGCAGCAGTCTGTCGTTAATCGATTGCTTGTGGAACGCGAGGAGCAGTATGCCGGAGACCAATTCGGTCGGCTTGATGCAGATGACAAGATAGAGGTCGCGAAGAACGTCGGGGCGGTTGCATTCGAAGGTACGAAAAATCCTGGCAGTGGCGCGTCCAGCAGCCTTGCACTGACTCCCTCCACTCGTGACTGTAGCCGGGGCCGATACGGTAAGAACCGCGCCTTGGCGCGTGGCTTGAGTGACACTCTGCGAACGACGTTGATACCGGCTCTCCAGATCGGTTCGACGTTGCAAGCTGTCTTCCTCGCTCTGTCGCTGCACCCCGACATCATGGCCAAAGCCCACGCCGAACTCGACGCCGTCGTCGGACCTCGGCGCATGCCAGACTTCGACGACGCGGAGCCGCTGCTCTACGTCCGCGCTTTCATCTTGGAGTCGCTCAGATGGCACAACGTCACACCGCTCGGCGTCCCGCACGCCACGGTCGCCGACGATATTTGGCGCGGATGGTTCATTCCCGCGGATACGCTCGTGATACCGAATGCTTGGTAAGCAACCGGTATCGTCGGTTTTGCGAAGCGCAACTGAAGCTGCACCGGGCCCCGCAGGGCGTGCATGCACGACCCTAACGTCTACCCCGAACCGTTCATGTTCAAGCCGGAGCGCTTCATCAAGGACGGACAGATCGACACATCTGTACCCGACCCTACAGATGTAGTCTTCGGCTTCGGGCGAAGGTGCGCTGCACTCTGATACAATTTCTTCGCGTATGCTTATGAGAGAAACGTACACCTCTATAGAATCTGCCCCGGGCGGCATCTCGCGCGTGCCGCACTATTTATTAATGTGGCGTCCATCATGCATGTGTTCAACATAACGCCTCCGCTCGACGAGAATGGTAAGGCTATCAAGGTCGAAGCAAAGTTTTCGGATGGGTTCTTCAGGTGTGTGCTACTCGACAGTGCTCGCTGGACGAATGCTGAGCGTCAAATCTTGGCTACGGTTTAGCTACCCAGAAGATACCCGCTGCACCATAAAAGCCCGCTCGCCAGCACACGAGAGACTCATTCGTGAGAACGCAGAGGCTGCACGAGCTATGCGAGGGTGACGAAAGATGAAGCGGGATTTTCTACCATGTACATTATGACCAGAATCGCCCGCGAATGAACTCCAAGGATCCGTCATTGGAACGTTAACTGCGCCCATGGCACCCCGTGTGTTCGAGAATCAGAGCCTCGGCGGCTGGTGAACGCACTTTGATGGTACAGCGAGAGTCTTCCGGATAGCTAGAGGCACAAAGCGGAAGACGACGTAAGTGATCGCTCTCTAAAGCTGTGTTTGCACTCACGAGAGAAAGCCGTCAGTCACCGCCGGCTCGATTTTGATCTCGTTTCCGTGCTCGTCCACAGGGGGCGAGATATCGAACACATGTAGCACACATGCAAAGTTCAAGAAAAGCCCAGCCTGCGCGAAGTGACGGCCGGGGCATATCCTGACAACAGAGGGATACTTCGCGATCAGAATGGATGCGCGCACAGATGCCTGGCCCGCACGAGCTCACCGTCTACCGAAACCAAACACGAATGCCGTGGATCGCGATCGCCCACATCGAGCTTCCCTTCTCTGATGAACCTCTCCGGCCGAAAAACATAAGGATCCGGAAAACGTCGGGGTCGTGCATGCAAGACCTGCTAAATGTCAGTTTATGAAGAGCCGGCATAGCGAAGAGCACACACCATATGTTCGCAATTACGGCGGTCCCGGCGGGAATGAAGTACCCGCGAAGCTCCGTGTCCGCGATCGTACAATGCGGCACTCCGATGGGAACGACGGTGTGCCATCGGAGTGCCTCGAGGGCGATCGCGTTCACGTACACCAGCGCGTCGCGGTCGCCAAAGTTCGGCAGGCGGTTGGGACCGACGACTGCGTCAAGCTCTGTGTGTGCCTTCTTGACCACATCAGGGGCAAGGGAGAGCGCTAGGAACGCGGCTTGAAAGGCGGACAAGGTCTGAGAGACGGAATAATGAGCGACAAATGAAGCAGCACCAATTGATCTGAGGCAAAGCGACGCACCGTATCCGTGCCAGCTGAAGGGAGTTCAGAGTCGTCAACAAGGTGACATCATATTGCATCTCACAAAAGCTCACCCTCAAACGCGATCGAGGCCACGTTCCTTACGATGTCTTCTATCTTCTCATCCCCCGGCTTGACGGGTGTGCCGATAACCTGGCCAACAAACGAATCGCGTACTGGCGGAGTGTCCTTTGATCGCCGGAAACCAGGTCAGTTCGATGCTCGTTAGTCTCATCGAGAGCTGTGAAACTCACGAAAGCCGCCATACTGCGCTCGAACGGAGTATTGGTCATTACGTCCCGCGCGGCGCGCCACTCGCGGAACGCGTTCTGCCAACCTGCCCCCGGGAACCACGCCGGGACGTGTCGCAGGACGGGGATGTGCTCCACCATAAACTTTCCAGGGACCAGGCCTTGTCCGATGCCCTCCATGGTACTCTCGACGGCGGCAATGAGGGGGTCGTCCTTCTCTTCGGGGTCTATGCCGTAAAGCACCTTCAGCACAGTCGCAGCGAATGTGCTGTGACGGCCAAGACAACAGCTTAGAACACGGATGGATTGATGCACGAAGCGTAGGTGGATCATACTCACTATCTGATGTGCTCGTCAAGCTCAGCCGGGGTGTCCAGCAGACGTCTGAGAAACGAGTACGCAGTCGCAAGCTGCTTGGGCTGGTGCTGTACGAGCTTATCCGGATGGAAGCGCGGCGCAAACGTGCGGCGATATAGTCGCCATCGTGCGCCGTACCGCATGAACGACATGCTGATGTCGAGTCCGAGCCTGTAGCAACAGAGGTCAGTGTGGCGTACTGGATGATACAGGTTCCGCCACCCATGTCGTACAATTTCATGAGCGCAGTCTGCCTGCGGTCCGATGTTTCGATCGAACGCTTGTCGAGGAATTCGTTGATGACATCCGGACTCGCGAGCACTACCGTGGACTGGCCAAAGGTGCGGAAATGAAAGATGTCACCTGGAGTTAGGATGTTAGGTTCAACAAATCAGTGATGTTGTGAGGAAACGCACCGTATCTTGCGCTAAGCTCTTCATAAGCGATCCATAATCTCTTCGTGGGCGAGTTGAAGAGGTTGCCAATCACGGGTAGCCCGTGAGGTCCTGGGGGAAGTGGTCGGCCTCGAGTACGCGTTCTCCATGCGATCTGCGACTGGAACCAGACGACTAGAACAACAGCGGATAGAGCGGATATCACGCTCAGTGGCGAGAGCATCGCAGGTCGTGGCTGTATCAACATAGAATATCCGCAGAGCAGTATGATATATACACCTGGCCTCGCTAAAGGTGACAGCAGAAATGGCACCTGTTCTATGCTTCCTGTCAAATTAGACTGTCCTCCCAATAGACCGGTCCGAAATCGGATCACCAGGTCACAACAGTACATCATTGTTCGCACGCGCGATCTCTGCGGGAGTAAGTACATATCAAAGTTGCGTACTGTGGAGAACGAGCGTTGGCAGTGCAACGATAGTCCTCGGGGTGCCTAGGTGACGTAGCATCGTCAGCCATCGAATGCGTGCTCTAGTAAGGAGACTACGTACGACAAATGTCCGGGCGTCATGTCCAGCACGACATCGACGGGCCGGCCGTCTTGATCGACTGGCGGAGACATCGAACACGTGCAGAGCAGAGGCGATGTTGATGGATAGGCCCGCTTGTGCGAAGGAGCGCCCTGGACAGATACCGCCCCCGGACGGGTGTGTACTAGGTGTGCCACGCTTGCATGTACACTGTACATTGTCAGCGCCAGCGAGAGCGACCCATCGTCAGCGACAGGCGCCAGAGGAGGAGTGATAAATAGAAGTACTTACCTTCGAAAGCGACGACTCGCCTGTTGGATATAACATCCACAGGTGACTCGACCGTAGGGGAGATAGCAGGAGCTTTCCGACCATAGAGCGTTGTACTTGGAGTAGTGGATCCTGAAGTTCATCATCGTCAGCCCCTAACGTTGACGCAGGTCGTCGAAACGAACGTACCACCTGAGCTCCAAGGCGATCTCGTTGTCGGACTGCCACTTCGCAAGTCGCGCCAGGGAACCAAATGGGCGCATGTCGCAAGAAATGTGGAAACCTCACCACGATGAGCCAGGGACCAGCCCCGAGGACGATTGGACGGAGATCTCGAAAGCCCGGACGTATCGATGCCGTACACGATGTGGATATCGGAGCCAGCGAAGGTACTGTCAGCAATGGCGTGAGTTCTAACGAGCTTTGCGCAGAATGGGACACCAACCATGGAAGGTGATCGCTCAGCCGTGATAGGTTGTCCAGCAACCGCTGTAGGAAGATGTAGGTGACGGCGCGTTGCGTGAGCCAATACACGAGGGACGCGTCTCGGTGGAAGTAGCTGGCCTATGCGCGCGCCAGCGGGGTCCATGTGGCATCAAGGCGGTGCTGAAGTGCTGGCCACAACTGTCAAAAGTCGGGCCTGTGTCCCCCGCGATAGTGAGCCGAGACTTACGATTCGACTGCGTGAGGTCGGAGGTGTTGACGAATCTTTTGTCGAAATAATCAAAGATGGCGTCGGCGCTGTCGAGGACGAGGATGGACTGGCCTGGCAGTCTGAAGCGCAGCACGTCTTTTGCAGAGCTTGTCTTGTCAGTGAGGGAAGTGCTGGACATTCGTCCGACGTCACCGTAGACGTCACCGAGCTTTTGGAACGCACTCTAGGGCTTGGAAGCAGGGAAGTTAATGATGCTGCCTACAAGGGGAAAGCCCGGAGGGCCTGGTGGATAAGATAAACCGTGGAAGCAAGCACCGGACAAGACCCTGCAAGCGGTAGCGACAAAAGGCAGGGCCAAGGCCCACAGGGGCTCTGGTGTGTCGTGTGGTGGTGCGGGTATGGAGAAGAAGCGAGCGCTGCGGAGGCATTTGCAAACGCAGTCCTCAGAACCCTCGGCTGCGAGGCCGTCCGAACTTTGGCGCTATGCCTGAAAGGACGCTAACGAAGCAGATCGGTCAGTACATGCACACCCTTGCACCAGCGCTGGCAGCTCACCAGCAATACGGCGCACTGTCGATATGTACGACCTGGATGTCCCAGTTCAACTTCAGCGTTCAACAATGAGGTAAGGAAGAACTTATTGCACGCGAAGGTTGGTAATCTTGCTTGTGGATACTCCGAGGCTCGTGAATTGAACGCGAAGCAGGGCGAAGGTGTGGGCAACAATGGTCCTGCTAACCCTCTATCCCCGAATAGTAAAAGTACAGTACAAACATGCAAGGCAAGAGTAACAACGGCCGAGGGGGAGCACCGGCGCACCGGGTGGGGAATACAAACGAGCTCACTGAGGGTCGTTCCCGAAGTACTCTTCCACCAACGCCTTCTTCCGCAACTCCAACAAGAACTTCTCCATCTCCTCTCGTGTCGGTAGCGTCGGCGGCATCAGGACTTCCGGTGAAAGGATAGGGATGTAGGCTGCTGTCCGCTGAGCATGCGCGAGCATCGTGTCGTCCGATGGGGCGTCTGTCGAGGCAAGTGTTGGTGGCGCGCCCTCCTTCTTTGCGCGTTTTGCAATCTCTGACGAGGGCGCGTCTGTGGACATCTCGACATCTCCGTCTTCGTCGGGGGCTTTGCGCTTCGGGTCCGGCAGCCCTGCGTGACTTGCATCCGTGACGGAGAGGGCGGAGGTTTGTTTCACCGGGCGGGGAATTGGGGGGACAGGGCCCTCTGGCGATAGACCAAGAACGGTACGAAGATGATTGAAGGCATCTTCCCACTCTGTCAAAGGAGTCAGAGACGTGTTGGGTGGGGAGACGAAAGGGCAGAGCAAAAGAGGGCGCATCCAGGGACTGAAAAACGTACCTTCTTCCTCAGTGTGCATTTCGAACTTCAGAAGCTCCCCTTCCGCCTCGTCCAGATCGCCGAAATATGCGGGCCCCTGGTTCGTGAACTTCTTGTAGTAGTTGTGGACCTTGTTCTCCTCGTCCTCTTCTGTCTTCTTGCTCACGAAAAGCTCTTTTACACCGGGGAGTTCCTTCGCCCGACCGAAGTACTTGTACCCCTTCGTTCCTGGCACCTCTTTCCCGTCGTCGTCCAACATCGCGACGTTTCGGCGGTAGTTCGCGCCGCCGAGTGCAACGATCTGGTTTTCCCAGTGGCGCTTTTCGCGCAGGAGGCGGTTGATCTCGTCATTAAGGTCGCGCACCTCATAGTCCGTAAGGCCAGCTGAGAGCATGGGACGAGAGATGAGGGCACGCGTGGAACGTAGAGACCGAGGGAGCACGCACCGTCTTGTATTTTCGACACCTTTCGGCTTATCTCTCGCAAGATCTCACCCCTCCACCGCTCGCACTCGCGCAGGCTCTTGCATGCACTGGCCATGCGTGGTCGACGGTCGCTTCGCGTTCCCAGCCCAAGCTCGGCGGCCTGGGCCTCGCGGAAACGATAGAGCATAGACTGCGCTTTTTCCTCATTACGAGCCTACAAACGGAATTCTAGTCAGTTTGGGGCGTCAAAGCGGTAGGGTGACTGCACACCATGGTGGTACAGTCTAGCTGGGTGGGGAAGGTGGAGGAAGATGAGGACGCTGGACAGCGACGCGCTCGACGCGCGCGCTTTCCCGTGCACTCTGTGACCGTCACTTATGTCACTCCGAGTACTCGGGGTAGATCGGACCGGAAAGTGCCAGCGCTCATGTCGACAATCAGCGGGCGCGCTGCGGCTTTGATTCTTGGACTTGACCACAACCGCTGAGCAGTTTCGTTAGACCGAGAGGTACCCCTTGGGTTCAAAGCCATGACCCTGTGTCTCTTAGACCCGGATTCTAGCGCGTTTTTCTTCCATTCAGTGCAGGTGATCTGATTTCCCTGGAACAAATAACTACTACTGTTGTGCAATCCCTCGAGGATTCTCACCAGGTCGCTTTTTTGAGGCTCCAAGTATTTCCGAAGTACGTGTATTCGACGTGGCTCTTCTTGCCCTGCCTCGTGTGCTTCCTAGCTCACGGGCCACCCACAGTTCTGCCCCTACGACATTGAAGCGATGATAACGCTCGAGGGGACGTTTCGCTTCCAGCGTCCGCCAACGTGTCAATCATGGCAGTAGGCGCATGCCAGGGTGTCCCTCATGACCAAAAGAGAAGCTACTCAGCGATAGAATTGATGGGCAGCGCGTAGTACGATTACGTCGACGCACAACCCAGAAGCCCCAACCTTCAGTCTCTGCGCTATCGACCTGGCGAAATTAGACCCCGGCGTGTAGGGCGCGTCTCATTTCCGGCGCCTCATGGCATTGTTCTGGTCTGCATCGTGCGCGACGGCCTACATGGTGCGTATACATGATCGTCCGCGCCACAACCCCGAGCTCATATTTAATCGACTGTCGACTCCTTCCAGAGTGCGCAGACATCGCCCTGCCCTGTCCACCCATGTCAACTTCACATCTCTCCCCACTCTCTGCGTCGCTTCTGCTCAGCATCGCATGCATAGTCGTTGTCTACCTCCGCTCCCTCGCTGATTGGCGGGCACGTACTAAAGGCCGGCCTTTGCCCCCGGGCCCTTCGCCGCTTCCCGTGGTGGGCAACCTGCTCAACACTCCGACCGTCAAGCCGTGGGTCGCATTCCGCGATGTTTGCTCCACTTACGGTACTCCTTTGTCTGTGTATCTCGCGTTGAGCCTCACTAACGCTCTCGGGGTATAGGGAGAATCGTGCACTTTCGTGTCTTCGGACAGTCCATCGTTGTCCTCGGAAGCGCGGACGTCATCTTCGAGTACCTGGAGAAGCGTTCCTCGAACACTTCCGGACGGAAGCAGTCCCCGCTGATCGAACTGTGAGTCTGTATTCACGTCACTTGTAGCACACCTGCCCACTTATCGATCAGCACCGGGATCTACTCGAGCTTCGCGTTCATGCAATACGGGCAGTACTGGCGCCGTCACCGCAAGGCGTTCTGGCAGTTCTTCCACCGTGATGCAAGCATCAGTTACCAACCAATCCAGCGTGTCATCACGCACAAGTTTTTAGAGCTGCTTCTCGACGACCCTAAAGAGGTCGTCGAGCATATCCGGTAGTACGCATCCGCACACACGCGTCGTTATTCTTATTAGCTCATGCTAACGTGTCATCTGCAGCACCTTTGCTGCCACCGTCCTCAGGGTGATCTATGGATATCAGGCCGAGGAGGAAAATGACCAATTCGTCGCGCTCGCCGAAAGCGCAATGGAAGCGGTCGCTCAGGGCCTGGTTCCAGGGAAGTTCCTCGTGGAAAACATTCCAGCGCTGCAATACCTCCCGTCGTGGTTCCCGGGTCAAGGTTGGCAGAAGCTCTTTGCCAAGTGGCGGGCGGCGCGGGACCGCGCGAAGAACCTGCCTCTCGACTTCGTCAAGAGTAGGATGGTGAGCGCGCGGTACCTTCTCAATGACTGTGCCACGTGGTTGACGTCGACCCCATCACCAGGACAAGGAAGAAGTCCGGGACTCGATCGTCGGCCAGCTTCTCACTGAATGCGACCAAACGGAGAAGAAACCTCAAGACGAAACCGAGGTGATCAAGAACGTCGGGGCTGTCGCGTTCGAAGGTATGTCATAGTGTGCTGGCGATTCCATCACCTCATTGAGACTCAACTGTGCACGCAGCCGGTGCCGACACCGTGAGTAATGGTGTGCTCATGCTTATCCGGATTTTACTCACTGCGCTCGCAGACGTGGGCGACCCTTCAAGCTGCGTTCCTTGCGCTTGCGCTCAACCCTGACGTGAAGAAGAAAGCGCAGAATGAACTCGACGCCGTCGTTGGCCCCGGCCGGCTTCCCGACTATAGCGACCAGGAGTCTTTGGTTTATGTTAGCGCCATCGTGATGGAAGCCCTGCGCTGGCACAACGTCGTGCCTCTTGCCGTGCCTCACCAGACCACTGAAGACGACGAGCTACACGGCTACTTCATCCCAGCAGGCACCATCGTGATCCCAAACACCTGGTACGTTCCATGCCAAACCTTACATCCCCGCCCTAGCGTGCTCAATAAACAAACGCGCAGGGCATGCATGCACGATCCGGAAGTCTTCCCGGACCCAGAAGCCTTCCGCCCTGAACGCTTCATCAAGGACGGGAAGCTCGACGTCAGCATCCGCGATCCGACCACGTTCTCGTTCGGCTACGGGAGAAGGTGCGTGCTTGTCGGGACGCCGCACCGCACCGCTGACCCCTCTCGTGCGCTAGAATATGCCCCGGGCGGCACTTCGCGCTCGCTGCGCTGTTCATCAACATCGCCTCCGTGCTCCACGTTTTCGACCTCTCGCCCGCCGTGGACGAGAACGGACGGCCGATCCACATCACACCCACGATGTCCGACGGGTTCCTATCGTGCGTACTTGTGGTCCACCCTAGCATTATGTTCGCTCACGGTGCGCCTCTAGTTACCTTGAAGACAGTCGGTGCACGATCAAGCCACGGTCCGCAGAGGCGGAGGCGTTGATACGCGCCAACGCCGCGGCCGCTCGAGTTCAAATGCACGCGTGAAGTTGATGAGCATCAGTCCCCGGTCAACGACTAGTTCTAGAGTAGAGTTACTTTATAATGAGGTGTGCTACATGATGGCGTCCTGAGAATATACAGTTCGCCTACTTCCTTTATGCATCGCGTCGTGCTCGAAGCCGGGCGAGGTGCTGAAGCGCTGAACGTGGAAGCGACTGACGAGAGAAGTGAGCCGGGAACACCCTCATCCAGCGCGGCGCGGCGCTCTCGACAGATGTTGGCGCGGATGTACCGCTGTGCCGACCCTTGACACTCGGGCTCTGCTGTAGCAAGTCTGGTGTTTCATTAGGACGGCAGACAATGCGCAGAATGCGCATAAGTTAGAATTCAGCTCTGGCTTCTCGCCGCTCTGTACGCTTCCGCGTGGCTCCGGATCATCTTCTCGTGCTCCGGAGAACGAGGCAAGACAGTGCAGCGGGAGTCTTCGGGGTATCTGCAGAAAACCGTCAGAGAGAACTGTGGGTGAGCTCTTGCAACTCACGATAAAAAGCCGTCTGTGAAAGTGGGTTCAATCTTGAAAGGCTGCCCACGTTCGTCCACGGGAGCCGTGATATCGAAGACATGTAGGATGGATGCTACGGTGATGAAGAGTCCGTTCAGGCCGAAATATCGACCGGGGCAGATTCTACAGCGATGCCACCCGGAATCGGATGAGTGAGGTCGAGGAAGGGGAATAGAAGTCAACGTACCTTCTTCCGAACCCGAAGACGACTTGAAAAGGGCTGAGAAGCGTCTCGTCTATGCGCCCATTCCGGATGAAGCGCCCCGGCCGGAAGGCGAACGGATCAGGATAGATCGACGCATCGTGCATGCATGCCCTAAGAGTTTTGTGAGTGTTCGAATCGAGGAAAAAGCTACTCAGCATACCACTGGTTCGCAATGACGACAGTCCCGGAAGGTATGAACCAACCGCGCCATTGCTGGTCCTCGGTGGTAGCGTGCGGGACTCCAACCGAGGTGACGTTGTGCCAGCGGAGTGCTTCCATGACGATCGCTTTGATGTACACCAGCGAGCTCTCGTCGTCAAAGTCCGGCATGCGAGCGGCGCCCACGACGGCGTCGAGCTCGGCATGCGCTTTGACGACTACTTCATGGTTGAGCGAGAGCGCGAGCATCGTCCCGAGCAACGTCGAGTAGACCTGCCATGCGGTAATGAGTGCTGTCAACATTTGGTGCGTGAAGCAGAGAATGTACTGTGTCTGATCCGGCTGGGTAGTAAGAGTTAGTGGAACCACGTCTGGCGTGATATACAATCGCGTTGCTAACCTTCGTAACCTACTGCGGCGACGTTCTTGATGATGTCGTCTCCTTGCGCCGCGCCAACATCTGCTCCAGGGGGCCCGACGGGACTGTTTGCGAGTAATCGACCAACAATGGAATCTTGGACGCTCGGGCGATCCTATAAGATCTCAATCAGCTGCAAGATCGGGCATGTGGTGATGTGAACGCTCGCCATCGCGGAGAGGGCGTAGTCATAAGGCAGGTTCCGTGCCAGGAGACTGTACGCTTGCCATTTCGCCCAAATCCTCTGCGACCGCGCCCCGGGGAACCACGTTGGAACGTGCCTGAGAACAGGGAGATACTCGACCAGCCATTTCCCCGGGACTAGGCCTTGAGAAACCGCGGCGGTCGTATCGTGCATCACCTTTTCGTACACGTCCTCCTTCTCGTCGATGTCGATGCCGTATATTGCCTTCAGCGCGGAGGCGGAGAAGTTGCTACCCGGTACGTTAGTACCATAATGGCGGTAAACTTCATGGCTCGAAGAGGAACACGCACAATTTGAGATGCTTGCGCAGGTTTGCGGGATCAGAGAGAATCTTGTCGAGGCATAAGTGTGCGGCACCTCGTTGTATGTCTTGATAGGCCCGGCACGCATCGCGGTGCATGTAGTTCCAGAACGCACGACGATGAGCACGCCACCGCTGGCCGTAGGGCATGAAGCCGAAGTTGAAGTCAGATCCAGTACTGTGTTAACCCAGGAGACATTGAGTGTCCGCTTGGCCCAAGAGACGGTCTCGAAACACTCACAGTTCGATTAGCGGCGTTGCACTGCGAGAAGAAGTTGTCCCCGATCGCTTCTCCAAGAACTCGGACATGACTTCAACGCTCCCGAGAACGAGGAAAGACTTCCCGAGCCCTCCGAAGTACATGACTTCCCCTTTGATTCGA
Source organism: Epithele typhae (assembly GCF_022376455.1). NCBI lineage: Eukaryota > Fungi > Basidiomycota > Agaricomycetes > Polyporales > Epitheliaceae > Epithele > Epithele typhae. The sequence continues at coordinate 299,260 of NW_025954221.1, read as the reverse complement.
AGTTAGAATGAGCGAACACTTAAGACGAGGTATTGAAGGCCTACCATATTCGAGGCTGAGTTCTTGCAGCCCTATCCATGACTTCGCAGGCGGGAAGCTCAAGATATTGCCAATCAAGGGGAAAGCCTTGGGTCCGGGAGGAAGAGGGAGACTTCGCCTTGAGCGCACGACATAGTAGTACACTCCACCAAGTAATACCAGGGCGCAAAGGGAAGAGATGGTTGACACGGATGTCATAACGAGGGTATCTGCATGAGTCCAGTAAGCCAGCTACGTATATAAGAAACACAACGGCTGGGGCCGCGGTATCTTTCACCCCTCCTGACCTGTAACCAAGCTTTTCGCCTCTAAATTTGTCACGGATCACCTGTATCGGATAGGGCAAAATGGCGACCAAGGGCCCACCCCGTGGAGCTGAGCAAGCTCAAGGTTCTTAGGTCCTTGTTCTTCGGTCGCTTCGATGCGGGGGTAGTAAGGAAACGTGCTTGCACATGCACATTTTTGGGAGGGAGATTGATTGTATGACGTAGAACATACCAGGTGCAGACGGAGGTAAAATTGGGGGGACGAAGGGCGCAAGAACATACCGAGGACACTCACCCGTCTAGGTCACGCTCATGCTCATTCCTGCACGCATGCCCTGCTTCCGCATGTGCCCATTATCGCCAATTCTTCTCACCATGAGCGAGCGAGGGCTCCCTCCACAACAACCGAGGAAAGGACGCGGGGAACGGGGTATCTGTGGACTGCGCGTTTCGGTGTGCGTGCATTGGGAGGTGTGAGACTTGAATCTAAATGCCCAGGCCATGTCCCACTGTCATCCTACTCATGCGATGGTCGCGGAGGCCTACGTCCCGGTTGCAAACTTCGTGCAGGACGACCGTTCAGCGCGTCGGATATGCTTGAAGGGTACGTCTGGTACGTCTGCCCCGCCTCCTGGATGCCGCACAGAGTGCTAAGCGTCGCGGCGGCGCGGCGGACACGGTGTGCTGTCGAGACACGTCGTATGGTGGGTACCTCGATACGATCTGGCGCACTTTCCTCGCGCAAGCACCGTACAGGCGAGGTGCTTGTGGTTGGACGTACTCTCCTCCGCTCTTTCACAGCCTGTCGTACAAAGCGCACCTTCCTTATGACGCGTCGCGCGGGTCTTCGTTCCGTTCTTGCTGGCAAACGAACGCTCCTTCATCCGAATCGGAATGGGATCCCCGGGTTTGTAAGGCTATACTCATGACCTTTGCGATGCCCTCATGAATGTAGCCTGTCCCCTCTTTGCGAGGCGGTACGATGGAGCATCCTCATGGGTCAAAGATGGGCGACGATTGAATAGACGTAGACTGAGGATGGCGTTCCAGGAGAAGATTCGGAGTCCAGGCTCGCTCGTCCAGCACGCGAAGAGCTCAGCGACTTGCGCGCTCGGGTTTCGCCGGCCCGTGAACCTGCCACTGCCCGCAGCGGCTTGCGTGCCAGGCCTGCGTCTCAACCACATCTTCGGTGGCCGTCGCGTTCACCCATAATCCATGGAAGAACCGCGGTTAGTTGGAACAAATCTGTCAGATTACTGATTATGAAGTTCTAGATCTAGAAATCCGTCGGCCTGAAGCTTGCCTGAAGGCGTCAGACTTTATGGAGGAGGTCTATCATTTCTGCTCGCGCCAAGCCCCCGCACCCATCGAATGCCCCGTCCGCGTCAACGCTCGTGTAGAGATGAGCCATGTAAGCTCCCACGCCATATGTTGCCGTCGGAACACTAGTTCTCCGACAAGGACTCCTGGTGCTGGTCACTGCGGGGTCGCGGGCGTGCCTCGATCGCGTCCGATCCGCGCAATCTATGCTCCCGACGGTCGAGTCAGTATGCGTGGAATGGAGGAGCAGGAACAGGTCAAGCGTACATGAATGACTTGCCCGGTTCTCTCGTGCCTAACTACCACGCGAATAGCGCTCAGTCCCGCTGTTGTGGCCGCCATGAAAGAGCACGATGTCAATAGGGGCAACAGTGTGTGAAGTGGCTGGCGCTTTGAGCGGTCAATGTGGATGGAAGAGCAAGTAAATGATGGCGTAGGCCAGGGACAAGGCTATTCCTCTCGTTGAACAGGTGCTATCGAGCATTGGCCCGCAGCGAGGCTCGGCCCATTCCCGACGTGAACGCTCTCGACTAACACTGTCATTTGCATCCAGGCAGGTATCGATATGTTTTACAGCGCCCCGGGATCGAAACTGTTGGGTACTCTTCAATTGGCAATTTCCAATTTTCAGAGGCCTCTCGCAGCTCGAGCAATCTCCGCATGCTCATGTATCAGTCGCTCATGCTCTGGCGACCGTACTTTGATCGTGCACCGAATGTCCTCAGGGTACCTGCAACAAGCATCTCAGCGCGAACGCACGAACGGCACGACTCCAAGGACCGCAGACTCACGCCAGAAATCCTTCTGTGTACGTCGGCTTAATTTTGATGACGTCCCCTCGCTCATCTAGGGGTGGTGTGATATCAAGCACGTGGAGGATCGAAGCGATGTTGATGAAGAGGCCATTGAGCGCCATGTACTTCCCTGGACAACTCCTGTACATAGTAGGGAGCTTGAGTATCCAGTGGTCCGCACCAGTGCGTTGCGGCGCACCTTCTTCCAAACCCAAATACGAAGTTAAGAGGATCCAAGACAGACTTGTCGATGTGCCCGTCTGTGATGAAGCGTTCTGGTCGGAAAGACGACGGGTCCGCGTACACCGACGAGTCCAGCGACATCGCCCTACGACCAGAATCAGCACGCATGTGCTTCAGGCGAGTGGAACGTACCACTGATTGGGCAGGATGACTGTGCCCGCCGGAATGAACCACCCACGCCATTCCTCGTCTGCAGTTGTCGCATGCGCGATCCCAAGCGGTACGCCGGCGTGCCATCGGAGAAGTTCCATGAGGATCGCTTGCACGTACACGAGGGAGGCTTCGTCGTTGAAGTTGGGGAGACGTCCACTGCCCACGACAGCGTCAAGTTCCGTGTGGGCCTTGGAAACTACCTCGGGGTACAGCGAGAGGGCCAAGAAGAGGGATTGCACCATGGAGTAGCTCTGCGCAAAGGAGTTCGGAAAACGGTGTGATGGGTCGGCATACTAGCTTACTGTGTCTGATCCCGCTGAAAAAGCGAACGCGTTGATGTTACTGGAGGATTGTTATGCATAAGCTCAGGACGAGCGCACCTTCAAAAACCACCGCAGCCAAATTCTTTGGCAGATCTTGGTTTTGAGAGACCAGTCGTGCTCCGGGGAGCTCATCATGCTCTGAAACGGCGCGCTCGCGCTCGGCGATAAGCCTGCCGATTATTGAACGCTGGACGTCTTCTTCGTCCTGTCACGACAAGACATCGGGTCAGCACTGAAGTGATCAGAGAGGATAACTACTCACAAGTCGCTCCACGGAAAACGCGTACGGAAAGTCACGCGCATGGGCGCTGTCCACTTGCCACTTCGCCCAACGATCTTTCTGTGCTCGCATGCCGGGAACCCACGCCGGAAGATACTGGAGCCAAGGGAGAAACTCGACGACCCACTTGCCGGGCGCGATAGCCTCGTTGATCGCGCTTGTGGCCCCCTCGGCGACGCCACATACTCGTCGCCGTCCTCCGCAACGTTGATGCCATAAAGAATCTTCAGAATGACCCCGCGAAGTTGCTGCAGGGACAATGCGAAGTCGAGTCAGTGGAGGAATAGGCGGAGCAAGAATAGATATGACTCGCAAGCGGATGTGCTCCTTGAGCTCAGACCGCTCATGAAGGAGTCTGTCAAGGAAAATATGCGCGAGACTGCGCTGGCAATCGCGGTACGCGAGGCATGCCTCGCGATTGAAGTGATTTCCAATTGCGCGCATGTAGGACCGCCATTCAGGGCCGTACGGCAACAGCCCGAAATTGGAGCTCTGTCCTGCCCTGTATCCGAATTCAGTGGCAGTTCGTTACACACCTGGGATAGCCGCGCAGATCACTCACAGCTCTGTCATCGGCGTCTGGGGTCGAGACGAGGTATTCACCGAGTGCTTGTTCAAATAGTCGGAGGCGGAGGCTAAACTTCCGAGGACGAGGATGGACTGTCCGAGACCCGAGAAATACACCACGTCCCCTATATTGGATCAGTGTGAGACAAACCGAGGAAATCGTTGGGATTTTTTACCGTAAACAGCACTGAGTTCATTAAACTTGAAGTGTAGCCTCGCCCTCGGAAATTCAAGCATGTTACCGATGAACGGAAGTCCCCTGGGCCCGGGAGGAGACGGGAGCCCACGAGTACGAGTTCGCCATCGTGACGCGGCGCGAAGGTACAGAGTGGATGCGATGCTCGCAAAGATGAGGGCCCACGTCGGGATCGAGATCGTGGCGGCAGTAGCCATGGCGGAAGGCAAGTCCTGGGATAACAGTCAGCTACCTGGGAGAGGTCACCGCTTATATGTTACAATACCGTGCATCATGGAGGACCCTTACTAGGCTTGGCCGTCCAGCCAATCTGTTCATCCGTGCTTCCTCCTGTCCTGCAGCCGTTTCCACAGCATAGTGAGTTTGAACTTTGGTTTGAATATATCCATGGTGAGCGCTGAAATGAGAATCCTGTCCGTCGCGTGATACTGATGCCGAAACTTAAAAAAGGGGAAGTAGAAAGTCTGTCAGGGGAATTCTTCTACAAACAAGTTGCTCACCGCGGGTGCTACGCGATGCGAATGGAGCCTAATGGTATTTGGCTTGACCATCGCCACTGCAGGGATGCGAGGTTGGTTTGACATCTCTGTGTCGTTACTACTAGGACCAGCAGGCGCTTGAAGTTCCCACGTCTGTATCGAGAAGCAGCGGGAGAAGCCATAAAGCTCCGTGTACATCACCCGAGCACCCGCAGCGCGGCAGGACTCCTCGTTAGAGTTCGAGTTCGTTGTGCTCTGCTAAGGTAAAAATGAGCACTTCTTTCGCCGCTCAATTGCCTCTAGCACTCACAGACTACGACGCCCCGTTGTCAGGTGCTCAGGTCTGCTTTCTGGATGGAGAGGTTCCGTCAGAATTAACATCTCACCGAAGCAGCGCTTAGGAAGGCGCTGTGTGACATGCCTCCGAAACCTGGACTGGATTCGATATGGAGCTATCTATGAGCCCGCCGCAGGCGAAGCGCATCGACAGGATGCGAACGGATCCGGGTACAATGCATGGTCGCGGAGTCATCCTCTGCGTCAGCGTCAGAGCCCACTTTAAAGCGCAACCTAGTGATGAGTGACAGAAGTGAGTTTCAATCTAGGAGACGTCACTGAGTACGTACCATAATTGCCGCGCATCGTCTGTAGGGTGGCCCGAGACCTGGATGTCGGGAAGCTGAAGATGCTTCTAACCAAGGGAAACGCCCTGGTCGGACCTGGAGGAACCTGATGTCCACACTGCGAGCACGCGGGCGGGCCCGGGGCCCGCCAATCGCGGAGGTAGCCCACGAGAAGGAGCGCTCCAGCAGCTAGCTGCAAGAATCCAAGTGGACGATGTGGACAGGGGAGCGTACGTGTCTATGGCGACACGCTCGAGATCCCATGAGCCTGAGATACGCAAGTTGATGCGTGTGCGCGAGTGCCTGGAGTTCGGGATTCTTATGGCTCAAGGTTTCAGCGCAGGGCCCTCGGAACGTTTTGCAACACCGACCGTGTTGCCAAAGCCTCTCTAAGTGAGGATTGATGCGAGACTGTTGTGAACAGTTAGGATAGGTTGGAGCGGAGCTCGGCGAGTTGCTTACTTGCTTAATCTCTGCACGGCGCTTGAGGTGATGCCCTCGAACTGTATGGTCGACAAGGAAGCCTGAAGAAGCTAGAAACCCGGCACAGCGCGCGCGAGAGTCTAAGGAAGCAGACCACTCGTTTGGACTGGGCGTGGTGCATGCAAAGCACCCCTGCCAAGTTCAGGAGACTCTAGTCTCTAGCGATGAGTCACTTCAAGTATTGCAATCTGGCGGTGAACTAGAACATATATACTCAGAGTGGAATTCACCTGTACGTCCCGAGAAGCCGCTCGATCCGCGTCGCGCGTCGCAACAGCTGAAGCTCTCTGAAGCTCCGGGCAGAAGTCGTAAGTTGTAACGCCATCGCGCCCCACCAGGGTCCAGGCCCCACCATAGGATGAGCTGATTCTGATGTGCGAGTTGTCCGGCTGCATAAAGTCTTCGCGTGATCTAGCCTCTGGAGTCTGTATGGACTGAGCCTGCGTATCTAACAAATGAGTTTAAGCACTCACGGTTCGACCACGCTTCAAAGCTTCAGGCCCAGGCTCACCGGACAGCGGTGCAATATGTCGTCGCAGGGGGCAGGAACAAACCTTGGACTTTTCGGTCAACTAATTTGGTGCCCATGGCGCTGTCGGGCGCTCTTCAGAACTTTCCGGCGGACAATCTCAATCGGCCGACTGGCCTCAGCCCGTCCACCAACCAAACAGCGCGGTCTCCAACACGTTGACAAGCCATGCATGTGCACATCTGAGCCAGAACGAAACCTATTGCATTGGAGCCAACACCCAGAAAACAAATGAGACGGACATTCCTACGTGAGACCATGAGAAATGCACACAGAGGTATAGCGCGGGACGGCGAACCAGGCCAAGCTAAACACTACGAGGGGCGTACGAGTACTGTACGATGGGGATATCTGCGGATGGTGCGAATGCGAATGCGAAGCGGGACATGATGCGGGTGACGGGGGCCATGTTAAGTAGGTATGGTATAAGTTTAGCGTGAGCCAGGGTTCGGAGGGAACGTGGGGGCGGCCCGACGCTTGCACCGGGCGCGCGTGCGAGACGTCTATGACTTGGGAACCGCGGGCGGCCATCGGAAAGGCAGTCTAGAACGCGATGGCGGCAACCCCGACGGCTGCGAGGGCGGCGAGCGCATTGACACCACGCGTACCGGCAGCGTTGTTGGTAGGCGTCGGGGTCCCCGAACTCGAGGTCGAACTCGAGGTCGAGGTGACGGACCCGGTGGTCGAACCGCTCGAGGATTTCGTAGTCGAACCGGCCGGCGAGGTGGCCGTCGAGGTGGCCGAGGAGGCCGTCGAGGACGAAGAGGTGAGGGTCACCCCCTATGCGCAAGGCCGGAATGAGGATCGCGAGAGGCAGAACGAACGAACGAAGAGACGTACGACAGCGAGGCAAAGCTGGCGGGCGGCGGCCTCGGCGTTCTCAAGGTCACTGCCGGTGCACGCGGTCTCGATGCAGGTGGTGACAGAGTTGACGAAGGACGAGCTGTTGCAGAGACAGCCATCGTCGAGAGGGTCACAGGTCCCAAAGTCGGCGCCCGTGAGGCAGGCGGTGGAGCAGTCTGCGCCAACATTAGCTGCAGACACGACAAGTGGGTGAAGAAGTACGCACCAGGGAAGCTCTGACGACGAGTGAGGGGCGCGCGCATGGAGACGGCGGACGCGGCGGCGACGAAAGCGAGAACAGCGAAGAAGCGCATGGTGAGAGTGAGGGAGTGTGAGGGGGAGGAAGGAAGGATGCGCGAGGCGGAGGAGATGGAGGAGGCGGAGGAAGGCGGAGGAAGTAACTCAAGGAGTTGCTGAGGAGACTGAGCGAGGCGCGGGGTCCTTATAAGCACGGGCGGGCAGGGGGTGAGATTTCGGGACCTGGGAGCGAGACAAAGAGTGCGCCGAAAAGGAGGACACGCCCCGATGGTTCGAAGTCGGTACGCGTTGATGCGAATCCCGCCGCGCACCTAGTGCGTCCGCGGACGATGCGGCCGGGGCGCGACGAGGTCCTCCACGCGCACATTACGAAGCTCAGGACAAAAGCCGACCAGGGAGAGCACAAAGGCGAAGCCACAGCCGAAAGGGATTCCCATCCTGGGCACCGGCGCTGTTTGGCGTCCCCAGGCGCACAAACAACGGCTCCCGTTCTCGGCAACAAGTTGAACCACCCAGGTCCCATCACACCACGTGCGCGCTGGTCCGGCGCCTGCCAAGAACTGGCAAGCACCTCCAGCCACCCAACCTTATTCTCTCCCGCCACCGTAGGCAAACAACACCAAAGGACCCGGATCGTGGCTCGCAGGCGCGCACATCTCCCGACGCTCAAGCTCACCGACCCCGACATCCTCAAGACATGGTCCGTCGCCCTCCTTGCGTTGCGTGCCGTGCTGACCTTCGCTCCAGGCCCCCGCCTCCAAGACCACCAAAAAGGTGCGACTTGTCGCTGTAATCACCCAAACATAGCCTCACCTTTTCCCCCATTCCCTTGCACCCCCTCTCCATGCACCATTTCTCCGCCATCCGAAACTGCACACCGGTCTCTTCGCTCCTCTCCCTTGCGCATCGTACAACAGAGCGGCAAGACGCGCTCCGCCCTCCAGGATGTCGTGACCCGCGAATACACCGTCCACCTCCACAAGCGCGTCCACGGCCGCTCCTTCAAGAAGCGTGCTCCCTGGGCCGTCAAGTCCGTCGTCGAGTTTGCGCAGAAGGCTATGGGAACCACCGACGTCCGCCTCGACCCCAAGCTCAACCAGGCCCTCTGGGCCAAGGGCATCAAGTCCGTCCCCCACCGGATACGCGTAAAGCTTGAGCGTGCGTCCTTTTTATCTGCCCTCCGTGCGGGTGCGGCGAGGACTTATTGGCGGTATTGACCCATGCAGGCAAGCGTAACGACGAGGAAAACGCGAAGGAGAAGCTCTTTACCTACGCGAGCTGGGTGCCCGTAGACTCGTTCAAGGTGTGTGATAACATCGACTTCGCCTCGTATGGCGTCTCACACGATTCGCTCGGCAGGGTCTCGAGACCGTTCTTGTCGACGCGGAGTAAATACACTGCTGTTTGTCCGCCGTCGCTCTGTCTGTGATGTCTCTCCTCAAGCTTCATGGCGCTTCGAGGGGAGAGGGAGGTCCGTCTGCTGTATTATGCCCCGCCATGCCCCGCGCGCCCCTACATACATACTGCCATATGCTATGTGAACCAACCAAAACGCATCCTTGTATTCCAGCGTGTGCGTCGAGTGTGCCGGATATATCGCACGCTCATGTTCAGGCTCACTCGCCATTGTTCTCTTTTTGGAGCTATGGGGCCGTTCATAGTGGTTATTAACCCAGTGAGGACAGCTCCCGTCTGGAGACGTCTAGATATGATGAAAAACGTTCTGGGACGTCTTCAGACGATCAGTTCCTCTCAGGCGCCGGAGATGACGTGAGAATCCTGCTGAGCAGTATCTGCTGTCAGCGCGTGTCCGCGCAAAAACAGAGCACGTCGCTATATTTGTCTCACTACGCAATTTTTCTGTTCAAGACTTCTCTCACTGGCTTTGCCGCTGTTTCTCTTGAAAAACGAGTTTCGCTCTCATCACGTGAACCACGGAATGCCTCCGATGACGTCGCGACTTTCTGACGCCTGGCGCGACGCGCGTCTTGCCCTCTTTCGTCCGCTCCACCACCTCCACCTCTCCCTCTCCCGTTCGTCTATTTCATCCTTTGCTATCTAAGAACGCAGCTCTGCACGCCCTTCTTTGTTGACATGCGCGACGTGGATTTCGTCTTGGAGGCATGCAAGAGAGTGCGTAGCACACCACCCTGGTCGTCTTGGAAGGAGCACCGGTATGTTTTTTGTCGTTCAGAATGCAAGCTGGGTGGTTGAAGGTGCGCATATACCCACCATTCCTTGACGAATGCCATCGCTCACACCCTTCTGCCATCCACGGTGCATATTCCCCTCTCCTGCGAACCACACGCAACGATGGTCGCCACTGTGCAGAAGCCCGTGCTCGCGTTCAAGGTGAGTGCCGTCGTCGACGGCTTCTCCAAGAGGTCGTCCTCTCAGACTACCTTGGCCAGTGGTGTGTCGCGTCCCTCTGTCTGTGTGGCGCGTGTCGCTGTCGCTAACGGATTTTCATATGGATGCCTCCCCGTACTACCAACACTGTCCTCCTTAGTCCGTTCTTCTCACCTCCCACTCCGTCCCCCTCCCCTTCCACCGAGTCCGGTTCCGTAGCCGCTCATGCTAGCCCTGCCACGTCCACAGCGGCCTCGACCAACTCGCAGCACTCGCGCTTTGCCCGGGCGACGTCCCCACGCACGCAGGGCAGTTTAGGCCCGGACCTCAAGCTCCCGTTCATCGCGGACTGCAACATGTCCATCTCGCGCGTGGTGCGCGGCGCGACTACCGAGTCCTCATCGAGGACGAGGGCATCGCCCTCAGGCGGCGTCTGTGGGGCGTGGGTTCTTCATCGTCGACCCCAAGGGCATTCCCAGGTGCGTCCGCAGCGCGGCGACATAGGGAAGGCGATCGTAGCTGATCGTGCATTCAGGCCACTCACGATCAACGACCTCCCCTCTGCAACTAGATTGCTCTGCAGCCAGAGCGGCGTGATTAGCGGGAGCAAGGACGTTACAGGGCGTCGCAGATGTCTCCTTGGTGTGTTGCCTCATTGTTCTCGCCAATCAATCTCACGCCCATTGGGACAACAGCCAGGTATATATGCACGGGCTCGCTTGGGAAGACTGCATACACAGTGGGTAAGGGTGAGTGTAGGCGAACGACTGGCACGCGCGGTGGCGAAGAGCAGGTGCGTGCGCAGGCAGTGAGCTGGGTTGGCGACGAGCGTCACGGTGCAGGCCCCAGAGTGTGGACGACGCTGAGCGGGGCTTGGACGACGAAGGCGTGGGGCACGGGGCGCAGCGCACGAGGCGTGAGAGGGGAGCGGACGACGGGGCGCAAGGCGACGGGGGGTGAGGGCGGGTGGAACGAGCCGATGGCGGTGGGGAGCTTCCCGTGTACAGTACCAAACACATAATCAGACATATGTGGACGTATAGAGACGCATACAGACAGATTTAATACGTCTAGATCTGAACAGACGTTTCTAGACGGATTTAGAATACGTCCTCCGACCGTCCTGGACGTCTAGATACGTCTACATATGTGAGTGGCGCTGGGACGCATGTAGACGTATGTAGACGGGAGCGACCCTCACTGGGGGTTATTGTCCTAGCCCTGAGGACACTGATGAGCGCTTGAGCCTCGTATTGTGCCCATCATGCTCCCGGCAGCGTCATGCCACACCATTGTCCACAATCCTACTTCCTGGACGACGTACTTTCAGGAATGCATTGTCAGTTTGTGTCAGAATCGTCCGGTAGAAAGCATGTGTGGAGAGGTCTACGATAGCTAACTAGTAATAACGATGCGTGCAGTATATTTACAGTGCGTTCTATGGGCGAGTCGTCCAGACTCCACCCCCACACCCCCCTTCGGGTCCGCCCCTCCGGCGTGCCGCAGAGCTTAAGCTACAGTGTGTTCGGACGTATGCACGTACCCGGCGCGATAGATACAGCCAATACACTGAACACCGCCGTCCCTGCACCCCTCCCGTGTAGCCTGTGCCGTCCCGACCCCCGACCCACGAATCCCCGACGTTAGACGTAGAGCAGGCTGCGGTCGTGGCGGACCTTGACCGCGTCGGGCCGCGTCGACTTGTTCGGCATGCGCTCCCAGATCGGGTCCACGTCCGGGCCGTCGAGGTCGCCGGCGCCGTCCCAGCCCCAGCACCACACTGTCGAAGAGGCGTCAGCGACATCGCCCGCTGCACGAAGGGAGCGACGGAGGGAGGGGGGGAGAGGGACGCACCGTGCGACGGCCCGGGCTTGAACTCGAACGGGACCGTCTCCTCCTCGGTGAACAGCCGGTCGTGGGGGCCGAACCACGCGCGGTCCTGCGGGTCCGTGCGGGGGTTGTCCGGGAGCCCGCCGAGGCGGACGTAGCCGCGGATCGCGGTCAGGTTCCGGCGGTCGGGGTGGATGATGTTGTACACGCGCTGCGCGAAACCCCGGCGGGTGAGCACCGCCAGACGCGGAAAAAAAGGAGGACGGGGGCACGCACGTTGTCGTACGCGAGCTTCACCCGGGGCACCATCAGGATGCGCCCGTACCCGGACTCCCAGTAGTCGTTGCAGATGAGCGAGCACTCGCTCGCCGAACACTCGTTCTCCGTGATGCGCGCCATCCGGAAGCGGACGTGCGGCGGGTAGTAGAACGGCGCGGGGTCGAGGATCGCGATGCCGTTCCAGCACGACTGCACCTGGACGGGGAGGTGCTGCATGAAGCGCTCCTGGGAGGGCCCGTGCTGGAATATGGACTCGAAGGGGCGTTTTCGAGCGCGGTGCCGTTGATGTCGCGTGCGACCCAGTTGTCGTAGAAGACGGGGGAGCCGAGGTCCTCGTGGAACATGTAGTCGGCCGCGCATGTGATGCCTGCGTTGTTGAGCCGCGACTGGAAGATGAGCTCGAGCAGGTCGTCGACGCAGGGGAGGATGTCGTTCATGAAGATGATGGTGTCGAAGTACTCGTTCTGCGCATCCCTGAGCTCGTGGAGCGGCACGAACGCGGCGTTGCGGACCTCGGCGAGGTATTCGATGCGGTGGTTGAATGCTCCGCGGGTGCGCATCGAGGTGCGGATGGTCACTCGGAGACCAGCGGAGCGGCAGAGCGCGTCGAATATCCGGAGGAGGGCCTTGGTCTGGTCCGACGAACCGTTCTCGTAGATGGAGACGTACACATTGTGGTATCCCAGCACCGCCGCGACGCGGAAGAGGGTCGCAAAGAGGTCGGGGATGACGTCGAACGAGTTGTAGAGGTTGATGGCGAAAAAGTACTTGTGCGAGTCGGGCCCAAAATGCCGAGACGACGGCACATAGTCCCCATCGACGTTACTGCCGAGTCCCAGGCGTCCATCCAGGAGGATATTGACGGCGACTGATGGCCGATGAGGGACGCGTATCGCTGCTCGGCTTGCTCCTTGTACATGCCTTGCGCAGGCCGTGTGCATTCCTTCGTGTAGTGAGGGGAAAGGTGGCTGAGGAGGTCAAGGATTCTTCTTCGTTGCGGCAGGGTGGGAAGCGTCATGGGTTGTCGCGTTGGCGAGCGAGAGGACGGAAGGACGGGCGCAGAGCCACCTCGCCATACTGATGCTCGTTCCTGCACAAATGAGGGAAGTGTGAGACACCGCTTTTCCTCTACTTCATTGACCACTCAACCTCCCACCCCACAAAGCTCACACCGCACATACAGGGAGCACACTCACCGACGTAAACATCTTGGACACAGAAAGGCCAATGATAACCCCTAGTGTGAGCGCAAGCCATGTCGGTATACGTCTCAGAGGGTGTTTGGGCTTGGGCTGCATCGTAACGAACGGGTCAATCTTGACGAGACGATAGCGCATGGTGGAAGTAGAGATGTGAGCGGACTGACACCGCTGGGAAGGCAGAGACGACGTACAGATGGCAGGAGCCTGTTTAGAGGGCTGGACAGCGCGCGTTAGCTCCGACTCCGCGTCCGGCGAGAATGCGCGCGATACCAGGACGACGCGCTGGCGGCGGGGTGTTTTGGGCGTGAAGAGCCGGTGACGACAGAGGGCCAGTAGGGGGATTAGAAGGGAGTAGCCTAGAGGGTATAGAGACGCGTCGGGAGAGAGCAGGAGGAGATCACTGAAGTGGCAGCAGAGACGCCCATAATGCTGGATTTAGACGCAGCCACCGGCGTGTCTCGCCTGCTCTCCGCTGAGCCCGTCCCCGCTGCCTCGTCCTCGGCCCCCACACTCTTTTCACGCCCCGTCACACCCCGCGCCAGTGTCCGCCATGCAGCGGCGAGTAGGCAAGGGCGTCGCCCACATCTCTATCCCCCCTCTCCCAACTTCATGGCCTCCGACCCGGAAAAGCCGACCCGCCTCCAGCAGAAGAGCTTCGGGGTCACCAATCGCATCTGGATCATCCTCCTTGTTTTCGTCGCTCTCATCTTCTTCACCCGCTCTGTCCTCCCCTCTGACTCCACAAATCCCCGCCACCACATCCTCCGCACCGACCTCAAGCCCAAGAACTACCTCAACGTCTCCGAGGATGCCACGAACCCTTTCCCCTTCTGCCCTGCTCTCGGTCCAGGAGATGAGCTTGCATCCCGCTACGATCCAGTCGTGCTCTCCACCACTCGCTTCCATCTGGGAAGCGGCGCGCGCATACAGCGCGTCATCAACAAGGCCCTCGCGGGCCTCCCCGTCACTATCAGCGTGGTCGGTGGCTCTGGTGAGTTCTCCTCCCTCCACCACACCCATCTCGCTGCCCTCGCCGCTCCATGGCCGTCGGAGCGCTCCTGCGTCTGCACGTCACCGCGTACTGCGCTGGCGTAATCTCGTTGGTGTCTGCGGGCGAACTGCCGTGCCTGAGCATGCTGCATGCACCGGTCCGAGGACTTAGTGCGAAGGGCCCACACGCGAGTGCTGTTTGTGTCCCAGAGCCTACTCCGTTTGGCACGAGTTCCTCCGTATCGTGGCATCTCCAGCCGTTCTACTGAACGTCTTATGTCCGTGCCGAAACCTTGTCGGTCTTGCAGCGTTCACATCACGCATATCCTCGATCCCGGATTCGCGGTGAGCTTCGCCGTGTTGCGTCCACTCCGTGCGGTTCCATTCGCGTGGTTCCGTCGAATGCTTTGCAAGCGCTGCAGAGCTGGGTTGTGTGGTGGAGAAGCATTCGTATCGTTTCTCGCGTCCAGTTATCGCTCCGTATACGAAGAATTTGATGCTAACCTTTTTCCAGTCTCTGCCTGCCACGGTGCTGGCGACGACCCCTTATCACCGACATGCTGGCCATCAAGATTCTTCAACTGGTGGAACGGTGTCTTCCCTCACCCAGCAACTGAACTCACTAACGGCGCTATGCGGAGAACAAGTTCATCATACTTCGGTTTCTGCAACGCCCATCACATACCAGACATCACAGACCTAGTGGTCGTTGAGTTGGACGTGGACGACGCGAAGTACGCTCTCATCTTATCTCAACCGCTGTGCACTGTTGACATGAAGCCATCTCAGCTCCGACACGTCAATGGACGAGTTCGAGCTTCTCATTCGTTCGATTCTCCTTCGGCCAGACACTCCCGCGGTCTTAATTCTCGGGCACTTCGGTCCACAAGTTGCCCAGACAAGAGGTTTTGCCGGTGCCGATCACTGGCACAGTCTTGTTGCTCAATTCTACGACGTGCCTCATGTCAGGTTCGTCAGTTTTGTATGCGACTGGCGAAGTGATCGCTTACCCATTTCAGCATCAAGCCCGTTTTGTACCCGAAGTACATGCAAAACGCCAAATCCATCAGCCAGTACTTCACAGACCCCATTCTCGCCAACTCCTTAGGACACGAAATCCTCTCCGACGTCCTCGTCTCCTACTTCCAGTCCCAGATCTGCACCACATGGGCAGCCATCATGGGTCACTCAGCCGAAGCCCTCCCTTCACCAGCCTCCGCCGTCTACCCCGACGGCCAAGCCAAGCAGCCCACCGACGCGCGCGGCCTCTTCGGTGGCGTCGCACAACGCAAAGGCGCGGCGGGCGCCGCTGCCCCGAGCACGAACAGGGCGACCGCGCCGCCGCCGGCGTCCTCCCCGTCCCCGTCGCCGAGGGCGCGTCCGCGCGCACCCCGAGCCAGGACCCGCGCCTGCGCGTGCCCCCCGTGCGCATCAACCAGCGGCCGTCGGACCTCGAGGCGCACCCGCTCCGCGAGGTCGCGCCGTACTGCGTGTCCGCGAACGACCTCGTGAACCCGCTCCCGCTCTCGATGTTCTCCGGCTCGGGCTGGGCCGCGTTCCACCCCCCGCCGGGCTCGGCCGAGACCACGTCGCACTCGCACTACTTCTATTCGAGTCTGCCGACGAGCAAGCTCCGGGTGAACATCCTCGCCGGCGCGGGCGACGTCGCGGTCTACTACGTGCGCGAGCCGAAGGAGAAGGTCGGGCTGGGCAGCGCGGTCGAGTGCTGGGTGGACGACAATTTCCCGGGGGCGGTCGTCATCGAGAACGCGGCCGACGTCGGCGAGGCGACGCCAACGTGAGTGCCTTCCCTCTGTTCTCACTGTTCCGCTGGTGCGGTGTTGACCTTCTGGTTTGCTTGATGCGCAGGCTTCGCTTCATCGACCATCACGTCCAGAGCGGACCGCACTACGTCGAATGCCAGCTACTCGGCGAGGAGGACGACCGGAACATGCCGGCGTTCAAGATCATCGGCATCTTCTCGACGTAGTCGCGCAGTGGTCGGGACCGACGAGCTGCGGAGGGCGAGGGTTTGCGGTCTCGGAGCGTGACTGATGGCTTTCAGTACTGGAGGACGCTGTCAACTGTATATCTTACATGTTCTTGTTTTCCTCATAGACCAGAGAAAGCAGTAATTGGCTCGATCTCAATGTACTTCCTGCGGTGTCAAGGTATGGAGTGCAAAATGGACACTCAGGGGATTGAACCCTGGACCTCACGCAAATGACTTGGAAAGTGAATGCGAAGCGTGCGCGCTACCACTGTGCCAAGTGCCCTACATCATAAAGTCTTTGTTGTTGTTTGAACCTATTAGTGAGATAATCAATCACTTTCTGTCTCTTCGAAGTCTCTTGATCAGTGAAGTGAGGTAACAAAATACACATGAGGTTCGGGAGCAAAGATGTGTTGGGGCAAGGACCATCACTCAGGAGAGCTAAAACTCGAAAGTATGCTACTGAAGGCAACTTACCTGACAGTGCACCACGATCAATACCACACGATGCCAGGGCGGCTATTGACGTCCAACATTCGTAGATGTCCAGTGTATTATTCTATGTATACATGTACGTTCACACTAAATCTCGCACGAAATAGCAATATCCAGTAAACACGCGCTGTCCATGTAGTCCATCGACCTGCTCGGAAGCTCTGAGGTATATGTGTCGTGATGTGGGGGTATAGAACCAAGAAGGTCATACTCGTGATGAGGCCAATCACCGGTTCTTATCTGCGCTAGCGAGGTTGGACGCGAGCCTCGTGAGGTTCTGCTCTGCGCGAGGATGCCGCGGGAACGACTTTCCGTCACCCACACTGCGTCGTGAATAATGAGCATTGAGGAAACGGTATTCAGCTCGTGAAAGGATTACGCACCATCCACCTCCCATGAGAAGCCGGTATACCCATCCCCACGGTCGCGACCAGCCGAAAACTTGCGCCCAATTCTTCCTGAAGCCGAGATCGTAGATGTGCACACGGCGATGCGCATCGCGAACGATCATACGCTGTTCAAAGGAAAGTTCGTGCTCGAGTGGTGGGTTCGACAGTCTGAGGACCTCTGGGCTCTCTGTAAGAGGAGGAAGTTCGCGGAGTAACAGGAAAGGCGAAAGGCATTCCACGGTCGTTTGGTTCGTACTGTTGTTTGGTCATTGATCAGCACTGTCGCTCGAGGAATGACGATGCGCTACTGACGATGCAAGATAAAGGTGCCAGACGCAGAAGGAGCCGATGACCATCGTGATTACGATTCCATAGAACGCAACAAACATGGCGTGCACCGGCGTCATCTCATCCTGAGCAGAACGCATTAGGTTCGCATACATTAATGTTGAGATGGAGAGAACAACGCACGATGGACGCCGAGTGATTGAACGACCACCACACCACAGAGGAGCATAAGCAAGCGGCGTAGGCTGCAAGCAACGTAGCGCAGCACAGAAAGTGTATAAATGACGCATACGTTCGGTGCCCCTGTGGGAGTCTTTGTCAGATCTAGGACTCAGTACAAACCAAGACACTCACGATGCACTTATGGCCGAGCCAGATGCAATGGTGGTCTAAGTGGAAGGGTGTTGGTTCATATTACAGCGCTAGAAAAGGATTTGAGCACATACCCATCTTTAACACACACCGTCCGCATGTGCCACAGTGGTGCGCACGCTCGGGCTTGGCGCGTCACATTTCTTACACCACCTGCCTGGCGCATGCGCTGCCTCGCCTTCGGACGGAGCGAGCAACGCCTCCAGGAAGCTCTCGCCCTCGTCGCCGCTGTCGTCTGCGCCCCCACTTTCACCCTGGCTCTTGTCGGTAACCGGTCCGGGGTCTCTCGCAATGACCACAATGAGCGACGAGAAGGCGAGGAAGGTGAGGGCGTAGAGGACGAAAACGTGGACGAAAACACGCGAGAGACTGTTATGTATGCGGTAGTGATAGTTGATGAAGACCATGAATAGTGACGGGTGGGGGCCAATTATCATGAGAATGGCAACTGCAGGCGGGGAGGACTCCGTTGGATCGGGGACAAGGGGTCGCAGGAGGGTGGGCGTACGACATAGTGGGAGGTAGTGATACCACCGCTTTCGTTTGATGGGTTCTCCGTTCGTGAGCTCCGGTTCATCGTCCACAGGACCAAGTCGTGGAGGCGGAGGGAGGTCTTGCAAGGATACAAGAGGGGTGTAGCGCACTGGGCTGCGCGCCATAACAGAAAGAGAGAATGGCAGATACAGGCGTGAAGAAGGAAGCAAGAAGGAGGACGTGAAGCAGAGGTTGCGTTGGTGGGCTCACTGGCACATGAGCTCGTCGTGGTACATATATAAGCAGATCGCAGTCGCCGAGGACGATCGGTCTCGGCGACTATCGGGCGTCCCGCCAAGCTGCGCTTTCCCGAGTGTATGCTCCCCACGTGCGGTGCGTGCAGCCTCCGGCGTCCCAGGTTGACCGCCACCCTTCCCCACCGCCCCTCTCCAATCCATCGTTTCTCTCCCGCACGCACCATGGATATCGACACTTATGAGGATGATGTGGCCCAGATCCAGACTCTGCCTGCCGTCATTCCGAAGCGGCCGCTTTCCATCCCTGTAGATGAAAGTCACCCGTTCGATCCAGAAGCGTATATTAGCGGCTACTCAGGTGCGCCGATTGCGTCTCGCTTGTGATGTTCATCGCCTGATGTTCTGCTCAGGGAAGTCGTACGTTGACAGGCTCGTACACGTCATGAATGTATGCCCCGAGCTCGCGCCACAGGCACTACCGCTCGCAACCAAAGAGGCTCTCAAGGGTCGCGACACCGGCTTGTACAAGAGTGCATTCAATGCTTACGAGCGTGCTGCGACGGAGATGTCAAAGCGACAAGAAGAGGGGCTGCCTGAGGCATCTTCTATTGTGGCTATGGACACGAAGTGGATAGAGGAAACGAACTCGAAGAACCAGGCGGAGCGGACAAAGCTCGAGGTAGAGCTCAAAACTTACACGAGCAACATGATCAAAGAGAGCATCCGGGTGCGTTTTTGTCTATGCGCTTCAGAGATGTTCCTTCATGCCCCCTCCAAAGATGGCGCACCGCGATCTCGGGGATTTCTTCCGCTCGACAGGAGACCAGGCGGCATCGCTCAAGCATTATACCAAGTCACGCGAGTTTTGCACCACGAGTCAGCACGTTCTCGACATGTGCATGTCTGTCCTCGAGGTATGTCCGTCAACCCCTCACTTTCGCCGCGTACCCACTCCCCTCGCAGCTCCTGATGGAGCAACGGAGTTACTCGCACATTGGCACGTACGTCTTCAAGGCGGAAGCGGCGCTCGACTCTGTCACGAGCCTCAAAGTGACCGCGGGACCGGAGGCTCCCGCGGGGTCCGCCCAGGCGAACAAGGAGCAGCGGAAGGCGGAGCGGAGCAAAGTCTCGAGCAAGCTCGAGGTCGCCACTGCGATCTCGTGTCTCGGGCAGGGGAACTACGACAAGGCAGCGCTCACCTTCCTCAAGGTCGGCACGCCGAAATCCATGGAGGAGTGGTTTGGCAAGGTACGCCTCTCTCTCCCAGTACCCCACACCCGTTTGCCCGCCACGACTGACCTCGTGAGCACAGCTCATCGCCCCAGGCGACCTCGCGATCTACGCGACCATGTGCGCGCTCGCGACCTTCACACGCGGCGCGATCCGCGCCCAGATCCTCGACAACGACAACTTCGGGCTCTACATCGAGCAGGAGCCGTACGTCCGCGAGCTGATCGAGGCCTACCTCACCAACCGGTTCAAGACGATGCTGGACCTCCTCGAGCGCTACTCGACCCGCCACTACGCCGACGTCCACCTCTGCGCACACGTCCCCGCGCTCGCCAACCTCATCCGCAGCAAGGCCCTCGTCCAGTACTTCCAGCCCTTCGCGTCCATCCGGCTCGAGCGCATGAGCGTCGCGTTTGGATGGACGGTCGAGGATCTGGAGCGTCAGGTCGTGAGCCTCATCCAGTCGGGCGAGATCAAGGGACGGGTCGACCGGCAGAACAAGGTGCGTGCGGGTGCTCCGTGGGGCAGTGAGAGGCGGCTGACTTTTGAGGGTAGATCTTGCGAGCGAAGGAGACGGACCAGCGCGCGGCGCTCTTTGCGAAAGCCATCAAGTCCGGACGGGAGATGCAGGCGACGAACCGAAAGCTGCTCCTCCGCATGCGACTGTACGTTTTCATCGTGCCCTTCTGATGCGTCTTCGCTGAGCACCATGTTGTCACCACGTGCAGGCAACAGGCAGACTTGATCGTCAAGGCGCCGAAGGGCCAGCCTACGTTCAGTGGCATGATGCACCCCACCGAGATGCTCTCCGGAGATTACTACTGAGGATGACGAGAACGTCGTGCGTCTGTTGCTGCAACAGGATGTAAAACCACTGCAATCCCCTTGTATGTACTACATAGTCGTATAGAATGTAGCTTTTCGAAGTCCCTTCTCAGTGCCTCATCGCTTCGCCGCTCGCCTATTGGAAGACCGCACACCCCCGCAAGCTCGTCTGGTTGCACGCCGTGCACCACTCCTGCGTGCTGTTCACCGCGGAAGGCTGTCGAGCGCGTGGACGTCAGCGCCCCCCGCATCTCTCTGAGTCTCACGGAGGCCGCACTCACCGCGAGGGCCGCCACGAACTGGTCGAGCGTGACCGAGTCGGCGCCGAAGAGCTGGAGGTCGTGCAGCGCGCCGTCCGTGGTGCCGTTCTTGAACCGCATCGAGACCGTCGGGCCGCCGGCGCCGGCGCGGAGTTCGAGCGCGACGACGGACGCGTAGTCAACTGCCCGCGCGTCCACATGGTCGTTCAGCACCGCGGTCGGAACGGAAACGGGAACGGAAAGGAGTGGAAAGACGAGCGGGGGAACGCACCGATGCCCGCGATGCCCGGGTCCGCGACGGCGGCGCCGGTGAGGTTGAAGAGGGAGATGAACGGCTTGTAGCTGATCTCGCTGAGGAAGAGCTTGAGCGGGCCGCTGCCGGTCGCCATCTGCTGCAGCGCGGAGAAGACGGAGGGGAGGATCGTCCGCATCGCGACTGCCGAGTTCGGGGTTAAGAGTGTGTGCACGGGTCAGAGAGAAGCAGAGGACGGCGATGGGAGGCGGGACTACGCACTGTTGCCGATCCCGTTGGACACGGCGTCGGTGAAGACGCCGTTCTCGTGGAAGTTGGCGAAGGCGTAGGCTTGCTTGGGGAAGTTGGGCGGGATCGATTTGAGGAAGGTGGCGTTGTGGATGGATTGGACGTTGACGAAGTCGAAGATCTGGAACGCGCTCAGCACGGTGCGCGTGCGTAGTGGGTGAGGTTGTGGGTGCTTACGTTGAACTGTAGGACATAAATTGGTTTGAGCCGCAGAGCATGTACGTACGACAGCAAAGACGCACCATGTTCGTGAAGTTGGTTGACCTGTTCCCGAGGAAGGGCTGCAGCTCCTGCAAGAACGGAGCTGCGACCTGAGCTTCTTTCAAGAAGGGCGCGGAATTGTAGAACTCGAGGATGTGTTTGTCGAAGTTCTGAACGCGCTCTGTAAGCATACTGTACTCCTTCAGGCGGTCCACACACCACATACCGGGCAAGACGTAAAGCTATTCAAGGAGATGTCGAGGTTGGGCTCCACGCTCTCCACTATCACCAACATGACGGTGAGAACGGTCCACAACCTGGACAGAGGGGCATCCTAGGCGTACCGGGAATGTACTGATATCCTCCAAGCGGGGCCACAACCGTCGTCCCGTTCGCGAGGGTGATGTTGTTGTCCTTCGTGGGTGGGAACAAGCCCTGCAACAGCCCCTGCACCGAGTTCAATATGACGGAGCCTTCCCCGGCCGCATCGGCGCGGACTTCGAGCTGAGTGATGTTGGCAACGTCGGTGATGATGCCCTCGATGAACGTTGGGGATGCGGGGTCGAGGTAGGTGGATCGTAGGAATGAGCCGAGCTGCTGCTCTTGCACCTAGAGGGAGAAGAGCGGTGGGTGAGTGCGATGTTGGGGCAGTCAGCAAATTCTTGGGAGACTGACGCTCCCAAGAGGAGTCAAGAACGTCAAAGCCGGATTGTAGGTGAGAGGATCCTGGAAGAACTCGAGACGATCGCCGTGCCGAGCGAGCAGCACGACCCCGAGGAGACCAGAAGCAGAGACCATGACTGCAGAACAATGTTGCTCGAGGAGTCGATGCAGGGTAGATGGACGATGCGTGGAGCGTCTTATATGTCTGGGGCGTGCGCGCTAGGTTAGACACCGGATACCGGAGGGACGGGCCTTGGGATGGGCACTGACCAGACGTCGTGCCTGTTCGCGCGGTGCGCATTGGTGTTGCGTGCGAGGACGTCATTAGCTTTTGCATCTGGAGGGAGATAGAGTTGTCATTCCAAGCGACTGGAGCCTTTGCGCAGACAGTCGGAACACGGGATGTCAGGTCCGTGGACCTCGGCAACCTACTGCGAACGAACCAGACCCAGGGCCCGGCTCAACTGTCCAATAGAAACTAGAATGCAGCACAATGCAGCACACGCTGTCGCGGACGGGCCACACCCAGACGCACGATAGACGGTCGTAATGAACCTGGGCACAGGCACTGTATATTACATGTGTCTGGAGAATGCAGGCGTGAGCTGGTCATATGCCAGGTGAGGCTTCGGTAGACATACCACATCAATTGCTTTATAACTTTCCGCACCCTCCTATCCACACTGCTTCGCTCGGATTTCCGTCAGGTCCGCCGCCGACGGCGTCGAGGCGGTCCAGGACCTCCCAGCCATCGACCAGGAAGCCGAACACGACATACTTCCCCGCCATCTTGCTAATCTTGGTCTCGTCATCCGTGAGCACGATGAAGAATTGCGACGAGTTCGTGTTTTTCCCCGAGTTCGCCATCGCGAGAGCCCCCCGAGCCGGTTTCTTCTTTAGGCCCGCCTTGTCGTCGTTAAACTTGCCGCCGTAAATGGACTGCAGCGGTGACGAACGGACGACAAAGGTCAGCTGAGCGTGAGCATTGAGAGCGTGGGGTCTACAGACCTCTCCCCCACTGCCATCCCCGCGCGTGATATCTCCACCTTGCGCGACGAAGCCTTTGACAATGCGGTGGATCGGACAGTCGAGATAGTGCAGCTTCTTGTTGGGGGCGTTCTTGCACGGTCCCTTTTCGCCCGTGCAGAGAGCAGCAAAGTTGGAAGTCGTCTTGGAAAGGCCAGGTGCGTCGTCGAGCCCGAAGATCATCCTTCCCACGCAGAGCGGCGGCGGTGGCGTGAACCGCATCTCCAGAGAGCTCTACCGACGAGTTGGAGAGTTGCCGGGCGACGCGTGGAGGCCGAGCTTCAGTGGAGGGTTTTTGGGGGAAGTAAAAGTGGCATGTACATCGAGCTCCTTGAGTATGTCTCGTTGCTCCTCGGACAGTTCGGGAGGACGGGAAGGCAGGCCGTAAATTGCGGCGTTCTTGGCTAGCAGGGCAACGGTGGCATCGTATGCAGCTTGGGTAAGGGCGTGCGCATTCCGGTCGCCGACAAAGACGTCGAGATATACGCGCATACCAACGTTCTGTAATGGGCACTGAGCGCTGAACTCCTTGCCTAGGTCTGGTCACTGCGATGGTGAAAGGTAGGGGATTTGAATTTGAAGCTCGAAGCTTCAAGGTTCGCTCCTGCCAAAAATAGACATTGATATGCATAATTACTTTCTGTGATGTCATGGGCACTTGGCACAGTGGTA
This sequence comes from Epithele typhae, assembly GCF_022376455.1. NCBI lineage: Eukaryota > Fungi > Basidiomycota > Agaricomycetes > Polyporales > Epitheliaceae > Epithele > Epithele typhae. Next base: position 275,528 of record NW_025954221.1, on the reverse strand, counting down.
GCGCGCACGCTTCGCATGCATCTTCCAGGTCATCTGCGTGAGGTCCAGGGTTCAATCCCCTGAGTGTCCATTTTGCCTTGGTCTCGCTGGAGTCTGGAGAGAGAGAGAGAGAGAGAGAGAGAGAGAGAGGGCAGTTCGGGCTGCGCGGAGCGATGGCGGATCCCGATATGACATCGGAAACAGGCAGTGGTCGGTCTCCGAGCCGGGCGCGGGCATTTCAAGCTTATTCTCCTCCCCCACGACCAACAGCCTCGGACGGGCGCCGCTCACCGCCCTTTGCGCGATCCTTTTTCCCGCCCCCATTATACATCCCCTCCGTCCGCTCCTCGCTGCGCATCACCTCTGCCTCTTTTCTTCATTTCGTCGCGCCATCCCTCGATTTCCGATCTACTCTGGACGACCACCTACCATGAATCCTACACGACTTCCCCCTTCACGACGTACGTTCGCCTCCGCCGCCCTTCTATCTTGTCCTCTCAGTCGTCTTTGTCCTCTGCAGCGGGCGAGCAGCCCCCGACCTACCGGATGGTCACCCGAGTGTACAAGAGCAGTCTGAGACCCGTCGTCATAATCCGTAAGTCTCTTTATCTCCCTGCTTCTTTCCGGCCGCGAAGTGGTCCTCACACTCGTCCTCGCGCCGCGGTACATAGTTGGGAGTTTGACCGCGATCTGGGCTCTGATCTTGTACGTCCCTCACTTCTCTCCCTCATCGTCCTCGCGTTGACCGTTGTGCAACGCTTCCCAGAGCTGTGAGTGCACCGTGCTGCGCGCGCGGGTGGTGCCACTCTGGGAAACTTGAGGACTGACATCTTGCGCGTCGTGCCGCAGATTCCGGCGTTCAATGACATCAACGCCGACAAGCAGAGTGCGTTTCCATCTCCCGCCGGCGCTCGGCGCTCTGGGAACACGCCCACTGATATTCCATTAGATGGCTGGCCGAAGTTCGCGGTGTTTGACATCGCGCTGGGCGTGATCTATGTCACCGTCTGCGCTATAGAAGTCTTTGGTCTGATGGCTGCAGTCACGGTGAGTGCTCACTTGCGTGCCTCCGCGGATGTGGTGCGTGCAAAATGGCTCACTGCGTGCGGCGGATATAGCAACGGATACCGTTGGTCCGCCTGTATGCGATGATGTCCATTCTGGCGGCGATCCTGACGGTCGGCGCGTCCTTCTTCCGCGTCATCATTCACTTCATCTACAAGGTGCGTAGGTTCTGGGTAGCTCGCATAGAGTTGAACTCACGCTCGATGGTTTGGTAGAACGATCTTATCTCCGAGTGCACGGACGTTGTGCAAGGGAAGGGCGTCACTTTCGTACGTGCTGCACGCATGCATCCCCGCTTTCCGGCTCATCGTCCTGCAGAGGTTCGGCATCTGGGGCCCTCGCGTACACGAGACGCTCAACGCGGCAGAAGCTCAGGCTTGTGCGTGTGTTCCCGTCTATCCTCTCACCCGTCTTTCACCTTCGTGCCTCCCCAGTCTGCACCGACGCGTGGAACAAAGACTCATTCAACGAGATCATCTCTCTCATCTTTGAGATCTGTACGTCATTCCACATTCCTGCGCGCCCTCACCGCCGTTTGACCCTCACTCCCCACCAGTCTTCTCCATCTTCTTCACCATGATCACCTTCGCGTACTACCACCAGGTCCTCGACCCGACCTCGCCCGCGAACGTCCAGCGTGGGCCCATGGTCACCTCCGGCCCGCAGCCCGCGCACTGGAACGCGCCGTACGACCCCAACGCGCGCTACGACGCCCCGCCGTACCCGCCGTACGGGCAGCCGCAGTACGCGCCGCCCCCGGGCCCGCCCCCGACCGAGATGGGCTACGGCGCGGGCATGGGCGTGGGCGCGGACAAGGACCGGGATATGAAGGACCACGACGACGCATCGGAGACGACCAAGTACGACGACCCGTTCGCGGACTTTGATGAAGGGCCGAGCAAGCCGGCGGCGTCGTCGGCGCACCCCCCTGCGTACTGAACGTGCTGCGGGTGGTGGATGGATGCGAGAACGAGAACGACGTGATGGATCGGCGAGGGCGCACCCAGCCTTGGGTGCGGTGCTCCCTGGACGATGTCGGACTAATTACTACTGCGTATCTTCTTCCTGGTTGCTACCGCTGGGTGCTGGGCGCCACTGCTAGCTAAGCATCGGCGGTGTTCGCCATGTGTATCTGCAACGTTATTGTCTCGCCTGGACGTGTGTTTCTAGTCTTTTTCCTGACTGTCTTGCTACATACGTACAATATCAGATCCTGCCCATGACTTCTTTCCATTTATGTGCTACGCCTCCGCCTCCGCCTCCGCCTCAGGGCTCTCCGCTTGTTGGTTGTCGTCATCGAGTTCCTCTTCGCCTGCGAACTCGACAAGCCCTCCCATGCATTCGACCACGCGCTCGAAGACCACTGAGCCCAACTGAGAGCCCTGCACGGTCGACCCGATCCCGGACAACCCCCGGTTCGCGGCTTGGAGGTTGAGTAGAAACCGAGATACGAGGATGGCCGTGAGACTGCAGCGGACGAGACCATCCTCAGGTGTCCCGCATCTCCCACAAAGAGGAGCACTCACGGGTCCGAGAACACCACGATGAGACTCGTTCCACCGGTCTGGGTGAGCTGCGATGCGCACCGGGCATCAGCACGTGGTACGGGCATCGCCCCGCGCTCACGCACCGGGATCAGGGTGAAGATGAGATGGAGCGCGTTCAGGAGTGCGAGCGAGCTGTGAGGCGGGTGGTATTGCCGCGGTGAGCTGGCGCCCGCGCCGCGGACTGTTCACAAGCGCACTACTGACATGAAGTAGACCGTGCCTGCCATGGGACGGTGTCATGACATGCCCGGCGGTGAGCTCAGCGGCAGCGGGAGGGGGGGAAAGTGGTTGAGACGCTCACCGTCGCGCAGGAGAATGTGGGAGAGCGTGGGCACGTTGGTGTTGAGAGCCGCGGCGTTCTTCCGAGAGTGCCAGAGCGTGTACCAGGTGGCGCAGACGACCGCGGAGTCCGCCGCGATGAGAGCGCCTCTGGAGATGATCGTCACTGTCCGCCCCCGGGGACAATGAGCAGGCTCGTCGGTGCATGGTGTCACGGCAGTCGGACATGTGTGTCTTACGAACATCTGGATCCCATCACACCCACGATTCAGCTGCAGTTTTGTGCGTCCGATAATCCCAGATGCCTACCTTTGGATTGCAGTCTCGGATTCGTTTAATGTGGATTCCCATCCCACGCCAGGGACGAAAGCACCCGCCAGGAATGAGATATCATACTTGGCACGAAATCAGAGCTCAGCCTGGTACCCGAGCGTCACGACACATACCGCATTGACTACAACTGGGATCGCGGCAACCAAGCACGTCAGAGCAGCTTTTACTCTGCTCCGACTGACTGCGAGGACCCGCAGTCCAGAGAAGCCTGGGGGGTGGAAGTCGACTGTTGAGAGCTATCCGAAGACACAATTTGAGGTACTCACAAGCCCAGACGATGTATAGAGCCAGAACGAAGGTGTACTGAGTGTATGACAGTGCCAAAGCGCTTCCATAATTCAGTTAGACGTGCGCGGTCTGACGACAATCGACGATTCCCTACCCCTGTGAGGTGAGGTAAAATCTGGCAGCGGTATTTCCACAACCACGCATCACCCACCTGCTCAGTCTGTGGGTTGCAGAACGTCACGACTCCCAGGAATACAAAATATCCCAGAGACAGGTACCGATTGGCGAGGAACAGCGCCATCGCGCTGGTGGGGTGTTTGAATTCCCAGTAGAGCTGGACCTCCATAGAAAGAGTTGTTGCATATTCATAGACCACTAATACTTGAGGAGGATGTTGCAATCAATCCTAGCACAAGAGACACTGGTTCACTTAGACTTACCCGCGACAGCCACTTGGCTGTAAAGGTGGGCCTGACTGAAACGATGTCGCTCAGCTATGCGATCTTTCGAAGCGGCCCTGCGTGAAGGCCACATACCCGGTGAGGATCTGAGCAATAATTGAAGAGATGTCTCCTGAGAAAGACATGACGGTAGTAGAGCCTGGGATCCATGGAAGGGAATGTAGTGTCGCTTTATACTGGGGCTCGAAAGACAACGGGCCCGAGGATGGAGCCGCTGGTCTACCTCGGAACTCCGGGCTTGAACATGACAATGTTAGTATAGGTATGGCCAGAACGATCTCAATGATGCGATATCAGCGGTCCGCATGTCCGGAATCCTCGTTTCGAGTTGACAGACGACGGCTTCCTCTGATATGATTGAACTTCAATGCGGCCAAAGTGCGGATGTTCGTGTAAAGGTTCTGAAGTCTCGTTTTTTCATCATCAACCTGCAGCAGCTGTCACCGGCGATATCGCACTGCCCCTCGATATTGGAGAACCAGCCGGTGAAAACACTTGGAGATGAGGCGTCAGTCGAGTACGAGCTGAAGGCTGAAAGCGAGTGTTCGGTACGAACATTTTGCATCCTTATCGCGAGCTCCGAAGGAGAACGAGTGGCAGGATGGTGTGTACGCCGCAGCCCTACCACGAAGATGTTCAAGTACATTTAGTACAGAAGTGCGCTTCACCCCTCCGATCGACTCGGAAATTGGCAACGCTGGCGCGGCCCCGGAGCGCCCGCGCGCCGAGAGGTCGTGGTGTGATGCACCGTGACCAAGAGAATAGACGCTGCCTGGCCACATACAGTGGTGTCCTCCCGCGGCGCGCGCGGACAGAGGCTCGAGGAGGCCCGCGCGGCCGGCGGCCGCAGAGCCTTCGCGGGGAAGAAATAGGCTCTCAGACAGAATATGGAGCTACGTGCGACCACGCACGCATGTTACGAGGGCTCTCAGTCACCAGCATTTAATCGAGTGTCACGCTATATCATCAGTCACGTACCAGTGTCACATAATACATGACTTCGCTCTGAATATACTGGTACCCGCGGGCCCAGTCGACAGGCTACAAGCAATCAACACTAACTACTGAGTCAGTAACTGTGATTCCGCCACCACAAGATCCGCCGCTGGATCCTTCTGAAGGCCACTATGGAACGTCGGTCGAGTGTCGTCTACATGCACAGTGTCGGCGTGGCAGTGGTATCGCCCAATGGACGCCCGCAAACGAGCTACAGCAGTTTATAATTTGACCGCACTCAATCCTTTATTTGAGCCGAAGCATACCTTTCCCCGACGGGGGCCGTGCGTGTGCCCACGCGCGGGCACTGGCTGAAGCAGTACAAGATGCACTGCGAGGTGTTTCGCGCTCGAGTATGCGGGAGGTGAGTGGTTACCTACGAGCAGGGGGGGGAGCGTTGAATTGTCACTGAACGAGACGGGGTGTAATGATTACATGCGTCTAGTCAGACATGCCAGCGTAGGGGTTTCGAGACGGGGATACCATACTTACGCAGTGAGCATCGTTACTATACGACGTGTCGATAGCGGAGGGAACACCGAGGCTCATATCCCGACAACGGGGCTCTATCGCTTCTGTGGCGGTGGGCGTTATGTCGCGCAGCAGGTTGACCATCTTGACCAGCTCGGCTTCGAAGGGCAGAAGTCTGGAGACGTAGGCGAACGGTCTAGCAGACAGTCAGCGCCAAGTAGTGCGAGATGTGGAGGGGAACGGCTCACCGGCGTACGTGACACATCCCCTGCAGTGTGCTGGAGAGTTCGGGTGGGCCGACGAGTCCGGCGGAGCAGGTTGTGAGTCCTCGGACCAGTAGCCCCACGGGTCTGGAGGTTGCACATCCTGGTCGAGTGGGAGCTGGTGAAACCAGAGGCTTCGTGATTGCTTTGCCGTATCGGTATTCGCCGACTCCCTCGTGTCCTCGCTGGAGTAACTATGGGAGTTTCGCTCGTCACGTCGGCCCGTCTGTATGAGATGGGCATCGCTGAAGACGGCGCAGTGGTTGACCTGGTCCACTGATCGGTGCAGTTACATGAGCATATGATTCTCGCGTCTCGTGTCACACTCACCGAGTAAAATCTGTGTGATGAGTATACCATGCTGTCGGGAAACGCGAGGTGCATGTTTCCACACGAAAGCACGGCAGAACCTGGGGTCGATGGCGCGATCGACGCTGAGCACACGGTAGCCCCGCGGACCTTCATCGTCGTCCAAACAACGAGGAAATTCGTGACTGAAATAAAACGTCAGCCATACCCAGTGACCAGAGCCTGTGGGTGTCTCTTACCTCTCCACCTCGCCCTTCGACCAAGGCCGGCGCTCGGGGAGACTCCACACGTTCCCCGGAGAGATCGTCGAGCGGTCGCAAGTCGCGAGGACGTCTTCTTCGAAGAGGTCGCTGATGTGACCGAGGCGTACGAAACGCTCCCCGTCATCGATGCATCTTTTGAGGTAGCCGTAATCCCCGAGCCTCGCGTCGCCGGCACACTCGAGGCGCGCTGTGGATAGCACAGACCCCAAGTCCGACTCGACCACCCTGTCCAGACAGGCGCCCCGGGCGGAGGCGTCGGCATTTGAGCACACGACGCGGATCGCCTCTTCGGCGAGGCCAGTGGGAAGCGATGTGAACCAAAGGCTCTCTACAATGACGTTAGTATTGGGCGTAAGCAAGACGACAAAGCTGACGCTTCTCGAATGACGCACCATCTTCTGAAGCGGGAAGATCACGAGCCTGTTGCGATGCACACGGTGGTGGTCAACATACGAGATCAATGCTTCAGTTGCGCCAACTCACTTCGCTGTACATCCGGCTGATGGACTGGCGGAAACAGTCCATGTGGGAGTGACAGATGTCGGAGACGTCGAGGAACAGCCGTCCTTCAGGATTCAGCCCGATGGATGGTAGACATCGCTCGTGTCGATGGACCTGTCCTTGACGAAGCTAAAGGGAATCGTAACAGAAATAAGCACAGAGGGAGGTAATGGAGCGGGGATGAATGGTCGTACATCAAACAGCGGAACGTCGGCCTTGTTCGCAGCGAATTCTCGCACGCTCTGTAGACGCCGTTTAGCACACAGTCCTCGTGATGACGATACCGCCGCTGCGCACCGCGAAGTCTAACAGCTGTCGCGCGCGCGTCAGATCATCTTAGATGAGGCATCAATGGAGAGGTGTCTCACGTGTTGGAACCACCTTGACACCCACACGACGGGGTCATCGCTTTGAAGTCCGCGAGCGGAGATATAGCAGCTAGAATGAATGAGCATGAGCGCGATATGTAGATGCTTGGACCACTGCTCACCGGTCTCCAAGACATAAAACGGTCGCTCCAGGGACGGATGCGCTACACCGAGTTTTGAGCGAGGCGCGGGTGCAAGCCGTGACTATTGCATGTCCGATTCAGTATGCATGTAGATATAAAAGGATCGAAGACGTTTACCGATCGGGGTGGTACCGGACAAGGGTACCATAGTCTTCTGCCAACAGTTCGCATCAAAGGCTGCCTCGATGGGAACAAAAGCTCATTGTAGCTCACCTTGCAGGACGCGCGCCTGCGCGATATTGTTCGCACAAGTACAACGCGATATTGAGGCGGCCCCAATACTCGTCCCTTCGTGCGAGTCGCAAATCCGGTACCGTCTACGCAGCCCGTCAATTTGGACGTTGTCCCAAAACAAAAGCGGGAGCTATTGAGTACGGGTCAGAACAATCACTGGCGACACGAATGGTCAACGGACACACCTGTAGTTCACGATGGCGTAGGTTCAGCGTCTCGATGCGTCCGCTGATTTCTCCCAGTTTTAGCTCAACACCGAGCATCGTTGCTGTCTGTATAGAGGTCAGTGGGACGGTCCTCGGACATGGACAAAAAGAAGCACATCAAAAGCATGCCAGGCGTCGTCGAGATCACGGACACATTTCTTGAGCGTCGTCGCCATGGACGCTCGACGGACGAACCGGTCGATGCGTCCACGCTGCAACTCGACTTCCACTACACGTCTGATCGCGGCCATGGTCCTACAGCGGAAGCAGGGTCGTCAGACTGAGAAGCGCGGCGAGAAGAAGCATGGCGCGGTGCTCACTGGTGCAAGCGCGACAGGCTCCTGACCAGATCGACGCGCAGCTCCCGGCCCTCCGCTCCCACGGTCCTCTGGACGTGTTCCGTGAGAGCCGCGGCGCGCACGGCGACTTGGACGAACTCCTCCCTCGTGCCGCTCACTTGCTGCGAGCGCACGATCGCGTTCGTGGTAGGTTCGGTCAGCGCGAAGGTCTGTAGATTCCTATGACAGACAGACACACCTCGACGGCCCTGGCGATCCCCAGCACCGCAACGACGACGCCGCTGACGAACGGTACGCCCCCTACTGCGCTCGCTCCGTCTTTGATCGCCTCGAGCACCGCGATCGCGTTCGCGAGGACGTCGTCTGCCCCTCCGCGTGCCGTCTTTTGGATTCTAGGGGCGTTGCGTAGCGGTAGCGGTAGCGGCGGCATGTTGGGAGCGACTTGGAGGTGGAGGACGGGAGGAAAGCGATCAAAAGGTGGGAGCTGGCCAGACGACCGCTCGGCGCTCGGCGGGGCGGTGTCGCCATCATGCTTCCTTGACGTTTGCACGGATGGTTCTGTGGGCAATGACGGTGGCAATGGCTGCGTCGCGGTCCCGCGACGGAGCAGGCGACCCTGTGAGTTCTGTCCACAGATCGTAGCGGGCTGTGGTGTCTGTACCCGCGGGGACTGCGGCGTGTACTGGTCGTCGCCGAGTCGACTCGCGTGGGCTGGGCAGTGAACGCACGGCGTCCGCGTCCAGAGCTCTCGATGGAAGATAGATCAGGTGAGCAGCATCAAAGAAGGCGAGGGGCGGCGAAAGCGATGCGACGTTTCCAGCCTCTTCTGCGACAGGATTTTCTAAAGACTGGTAAACCGTCGCAGGCAGCTGCGTAACGTTCAGTGATGGGGTGATCGTTGGAGTCTTGGAACAATACCTGACTGCATGAGCACCCTTCGGCGCTCGAACAACAACACGCCGCGTGCAAAGTGCCCGTTGCAGGCTGGAATGGTAACAGTCGCGTAAGAGAAGGGTCTGCAGTGAAACCGAGGGCGTTGTAGCATCAGATTCAGACGTGTCGCGAACTCTGCCGGAGAGCAGGGCACTTACGGACGAGCGTAGAACAAGGTGGGACGCACTGGGACAAGGCTGCGTGATGGGCTCGCGGGCTTCGGCCTGAGAACCCAAACTTTCACAGCCGCTGGAGGGGGTCTGAAGCGCGGGACGCAGCGGGAGGATCGCCGCCCCCACGAAAGCGCTTTCGGTGCGCGATCATACCCTCTTCTGACTCGCCGACTGGACCGCTCAAAGTCCTATTCCGCCCAGTCCCACGACATGTGACAAATCTGTACGTCTGAAGAAGGGCACGTGAGACGTGAGACACAACGCCAGTAGACCCGGCTTGTGTGTCCATGTACGTACCACGGCTGCCTCTTTCGACGAACAATGACTCCGCTTCGCGAACCGTGTCCAACCTTGCTCTGGCACGTCGGGAGATTGCGACTGAACAAAGCGCGTCTTCGAGTCACTCGCTACTTCGGGTCAGGTCGGCTGTGAGCGACAATGAGTCGGACGACCGGCTGAGAGCGAGAGAGAAGACGGAGGCTCTTACCTGCCCTGTGGACGTGAACGCCTGGCCGTCCGCCCGGGCCGCGGTGATCCCAGTGCTGAGTGCTGGGATCTTCGTGGCCCATAGACAGTCCCCGACCTTGAGGCCGCGCAGGAACACCGCGTTCCTCCGGCGGACCGTCCCGGAACTGCACCCGCTGCGGAATGCCCCTGCCCTCGCGCCTGGCTCCTGGCCCGTACCCCCTCCATCGCGTCAATCGACGGGCGATCAGGCGCCCCGACGAGGTGCGGTGACCCTGCTCGGTCCGCGCTGTTCTCCCGAAGCCCCGACAGAAGGCTTGGCCTGGTGTGGACACCACCCGGGAGCGGTGCCTGCAGAGGGGGTCGGCGGGGCGTCGGAGCGGCGGTGCGACGGAGTGCAGGAAATCTGCCACTGCTGCGAAGCCCACTGGCACGGCCGGGGCGGCTAGGCACGGCGCACGTCGACTGCACGCGAGCACCCGCCATCTTCGCCCGTGGTCGACGATCAGCCACGAGTCGTCTTGGGCCCCCGCGCGCGGGGGTCCGATGGGACGCGATGGGGGGCGTGGCCCGCGACGGCGTGATAGGCACCGTCGCGGTCTCGCCGCCCGCCCGCGCGGAGGCGGGTGCCTATGGCACGGAGGGGCTAGTAGGGCGGCGAGGATGATAGGCGAGCGGCTGACGCACGGCCGCACGGGGGTGGACCCACAGACGCACCCACAACTGGAGCCGGCGGCGACCGTCTCGTGCGTCGCGGGGCCTGGGGGCCGCACGGCACAGGCGGCAGGCGTGAGGCACCTTCCCCACGGCGAGGTTCGCGTTTTTGTCTTGGGGGCTCCTGCTGGGCTGTGGGAGGGCGGTGTGTGAGGAATGGCGGCGGAGGGGGCGGAGGGGGGCGGGTCGAAGCCCTTTGCGGACTGTAGTGCGGTTCAGACTCTGACGGATGGCAGCTTTGTGGTCCACCCGCAGCGGGGGTGATTCTGCGGGCAGCGCAGCGTATCTGAACCGTGTACGCCCATTCAGTGAAGCACAGACGATAGAGAGGAGGACGGACGGACGGTGGAGCGCCCTTGTCCTCGGACGATAGCCGCTGCTCCGACTCTCTGGGGCTGCTCTGGCGGAGACGGCGGTTTCCACGCTATCCTGCCATACCGAGCGTGAGCAGCACGAATAGAGTCTTCCCGTGGCGTCCTGCCCTGCAACGTCATATGGGAGTGTGAGATTGTGGCCGAGGAAGGAATGATGCTGCAGGCTGTGTGTGCCCCAACACACGTCTTGACATATCGAAGCAGCGGGCTTGGAGATTGGTGTCGTAGGAGGGAAGGCGGGACCGCGGAGAGTGTCGAACATAGCAACACAGAGCCAGAGGCTGGATGGCAGGACGCGCTCGCCTGCGGATCCGCCGCGGGCGGCTATCGATGTCACGACCAGTCAAGAGAACGTGTCGGCTAGAAGGCGTGATGACCACCCACATCCGTCGCTGCCGGATCTGGACTTGTTTGTCGCGAGAACGCGGCTGGAGGGGGCGTGGCTGGCGGGGTCGCTGATGATCAGACGCGTGCGAGGGGAGGGGTCAGACGCGTCGCGCACGCGAGGGACAAAGACAGGCTGGGATTGAGGATAGTGCCGGGGATAGCGCGCGATGTCGCCGGGGGAGCCAGTCTGGGCGAGGAGAACAAGACACACCGCGGCGGGGAGCGCGACGGCGAGCGTCGAGGGAGCGATCTCGCGGGCGGCGCGACAAACATACCCAATTGGGGCAAGCGCCGGGGTCCGCGGGCGCCACGTGTGTGATCACAAACGAGCAGCCCGATCTGGCCGTCCTCTTATCCGGTCCGCCATGTGCTGGGCCTGCGCTGCGAGCCTTGTGCTCGAACGGGGACCGTCGACGGCCTCGGTGTGCGCAATGTATAAGAGCGCCGCGGCGAGTGCAGGAAACCACCAGCTCGCCTCAGACGACCAACGCAACGCACCCTCACGCGCACCCCGTGTCGATCACCTCGCGCCCACATATCCTATTGTCCCACGTCTAGCTAGGACCCATCCGCCTTTAATATCCAGCCCGCCCCGCCCCCAAGTCCATCCCATCTCGCCGCCATGTTCCACGTCGCGTCCCGCCGTGCCCCGGAGCCCCTCAACCTCTCCTCGGCCCACCACGCGTACCCCGTCGAGCAGAAGCTGAACATCCCCCGCCTCCTCGCTCGCCCCGCCTTCTCCGAGCCCTCCCGTGACGCCCTCGCCCGTCTCGACAAGGGTCTCGCCGGCGTACCACTCGACTACGTCAAGAAAATACTCGCCAGCAAAGCAAGCGAGTAGTCTTTTCCTCTGCGCCCGCGCACCCAAACGCTGACTGTCTTTCCTCAGCATGATCCTCGCGCGTTCGCTCCTGACGATCCCCTCCGCGCTCCCCTGCGCACACCTTCCGCCCGCGCTGGACGCGCCCATGCGCCCCACCGCCCAGGCCCCCGACGCGCTCGCCTTCCCGACCCTCATCTTCGCCATCCTCTCCTCCCGCGCGTCCTCCGCGTCCACGCCCACCGCCGCCTCCTTCGCGACCGCGCCTCCCTCCCCGCCTCCGCCACCGTCCCGCTCTACCCCGCCTCCGCGCTCGTCATGGCCGCCCACTGCGCCCTCCTCCCACCCCTCCCCCGCTCGCACCCGCATGCCCCGCGCCGCGCCGGGCTCACGCTCCCCATCGTGCCGCTCACCGTCCCGAGCCCGGAGACGTTCGCGCTCCTGCACGCGTACCTGCACACCCTCCGCCCGGACACCCTCCTCGCCGCGCTCCTGCCCGCGCTCGCCGGCGCGCTCCCGACCCTCGCCGCGAGCGGGCCCTCGAGCGCCGCGGGCGAGCGCGCGTACGTCGGCCAGTTCACGTCCGACCGGCTCGTCCGCCTCGCGCACTCGCTCGCCGGCGCCGCGTTCCAGCGCGGGGGCTCGAGCCAGGCCGCGATGGCGAGCCTCATGGCGCACATCAAGGTCGTCAACGGGCTCTGGCAGAACGTGTGCGCGCTCGGCGTGTTCGACGATGAGCTCTGGGGCGTGATGGACCTCGCGTGGGAGGTCGTGCTCGCGGCGATGACCAAGGTCATGGAGAACAAGGCGTGAGGCTCGCGCTGCAAGGTTCTAGGGAGACGCGGCTCGGTGACGCTGCGCGTCGCTGGGCTGCTCCCTCTGTTCGCTACTCTCTTTCCGCCTCTGCCTTGTTTCTCACCCTCTCCTCTCTCTCGGTCTCACTCTCCGCTCGTCTGTCTGAAAAGGGTCTTCGTTTCCGCTGCATCACCCCCATACCACTTCCCGGACCTCACATATGCTTGCCTTCCCCTAGTGTACACCCCGCTCTATCTTAGCCTAGTACATGCATCCGTCCCAAGGCCCCGCGCATACCGCCCCCGCCATCTTGCATACCCCCCGTGTATTACTTCGAACCCCGTTCTCGGCACCCCCACTGTATCCCTACTGGTCCCCTCGTCTCGTTTCGCTTCGCCGTTGTCGTACTATTATGCACACCCCGCCGTCCACCCACAATCAAATCGGCTCCAGACTTTTTTAGACAATCGCATTGTGCGCCCCGCGCGAACACGCAACGACAAAGCAGCCGGCGCGCGTGGCAGCTCCGCGGCCCCGCGCCCCTCGGCGTGCGCGCGGCCTTCGCGCCGGTTTTGGGCAGACGTTTCGGACGAGACGTTCCACGGACGTACCCCGCACAATGCGGCCCTTCGGTCGCGTGCGAGCGTCCGACGAAGTCTAAACACCGGTCGCCATGGCCATCGACCGCACGACGATCGCCGCTCGAGGATCTGGAGGAACAAAGAGGTGGATATATGAGGGTTAGAGTCAGATCCCGCGCCGATGCGCACGCTGCTCAGGGTCTCCAGTGCCCACCTGCGGAGATGAGCAGTGTGTGGTGGGAGGGCTGTTGTTGGATGGACTACTGCCGATGAGTTCATGAGGCTTCTCATCAAGGATGTTGTGGGCCTGTCAGCCATGGTCCACTATTCCGCTATCGCGTTCACATATCACTGTATGTTTCTTGTTTTCTGCTGTTCACGACACCCCAGTCACTGTATACGGTCTCGGCTCTCGACTCGCATTCTCGACTCGTCTCATTCATCATCTCCACTGTATTACTTATGCCATCATCCATGCCCATGACTGGTTCGGTGATTCCAGGCCTTCCGCAACTCCTGTCTACAATACTATAGATAGCCTCAGTCTCGCATCCTTTTCGTTCTCGCGCCTCTGCTCTTCGCGCGACCATCACAAAGGACGTGACTCCTCTTGCTAAACCGTTCACAAACAATGGCGCTATATGAGGAGCCTCTCGCATGTCATAAACTTCCATAACATGACATATCGCCAATCGTGCGACAGCTATTATTATTATTATTATTCTCAACCTATCCCCGTGTGTCACAAAGGGTGCACATGTAACTACACGACTAAGGTACTATCCCGCGTTCGTTTGACGCCCGCGTGGGCACGGGACCGCGCTCGTAGGCAGTTGCGGACTTCAACCCTCGGGCCGAAGGCGCCCGGCACCCCCTGATGCGAGCGCGCGTGTTCCGAAACCAAAGTCCGCCGAGAAAAAAGTTCGTGCGCTTCTTGGCCCCCGTACCTGAGTGCCCCTCCTTGGTTATCCGATAGATCCCGGCGGCCCCCTTCGATCGGTCGCGGCCCGTCCGCTGTTGCACCCGTCAGGAGGTCGGAAGGCACCCCGTACTTCGCAAGCCGCTCACGCTTTTGAGGCGGGCGGCTTGGGGGGCGAGGTCTGAGCCGCCCGCGCGCCGTTCTTCGGCCGGCGGCGGGGGCAAGTGGGGGAGTACGAGGGGTGCGCTCCCGCGCACACCACGCATTTCGCCACGTGGACGGTGGGGCCCGGGCGCTTTGCGAGCGCCTCATGGTGGTGGGTGTGGTGCGGGCCGGCGCAGAAACCGCACGCCGGGGGCGCACGGCAACGGACGGCCGCGTGCCCGAACTGCTGGCAGTTCGAGCACTGGATGGGGCAGTCGGGCACGCGCGCGAGGGTGCACGCGCGCGGGCCGATGTCGAAGAGAAGCCGCGACCCGTTGAGGGCGCGCAGCGTCTTGTAGTCCTCGTCGTCAACGACGTCGACGAAGAGCGTGGCGGTGGTGGCGTCCGCGGCGTGGGGGCCCCAGCGGACGGAGGTGGTGGTGTCGGGGAGCGTCGCGCAGCCGTCGGACCACGCGGTGTCACCAGAGCGGTGAACGGCGTCCCGGAGGACGTCGAAGGGGGAGAGGGCGACGGGGACGCCGGCGTCGTCGAGCGCGGAGCACTCGACATGGTGGTACAGCACCGACACCCGGTTGACGTACCGGGAGGCGCGCAGGGGGTTGTTGAGGAGGCGGCCGAGGGCGTCCGCGAGGGCGGAGGCCTGGGCGTCCCACGACATGGGGGCGTCACGGGGGCAGATCGCGGGGACGACCGTCCACCGCGTGCGCGCGGGGTTGGAGGAGAGGCGGTCGATCTTGAAGTCGACGGCCCGGCGGAGGACCTCGAGGGCCTTGGCGTCGCTCGACCACACGGGGGCGTGGGTGAGGTCGTGGGCGGCGTGGAGGTAGACCAGCCGGGCAGACCTGGCTGGGCGGCGGCGGCGGAGCGCAGCCAGCGTGTTCTGGAGCGCCGTCGGCGCGGCCTTGGCCGGGGCGACGGGAGCGGTGGCGGGGGGCGGGGCAGGGGCCGCGGGAGCGGCGGCTGCCGCGGGGCGCGCGACGGAACCCTTGCGGGCCGCGCCGGTTACCCCCTTCCCCTTCCTCTTGGCGCCGGCGCGTGCAACCGTTGCCCATGTGGGCGCGGGGACGCTGGCCGGGGCCGCAGGGCCGGGGGCAGGCTGGGTCGGGGCCCCGAAGGGCCTGGCTGGAAGGGCCGCGACGCCGGTGGACGCAGCAGGCGTGTGAACGGGGGGCACGGGGGCGACCACGGGGGCAGCCTCGAGGGCGGGGGCAGGCGGGGGGAGGGCCGGAGGCGCCGCCTGGAGGGGAGGGGCGGGGAGGGGCGTGGGGGAGGGGTTGTCGACCGGGGTGGTGTCCATGGCCTCACCGGAGACAGGGGGGGAGGTGGGGGTGGCCGCCACGGCGGCGCGCTCCCGGGTGTAGCAGATGGTCTCGCGCATGGCTTCGGAGACCACGTCGCACAGCGTGGTGTACGTTGTGGTGAGGGCGTTGAAGGCTCCGTTGGAGTGCTTGGACCCAACGGAGGCGAGGTGGGAGTCGTAGTCGGCCGCGGCCGCGTCGACGTAGGGCCCGGTGTACCCACCAACACGAATGATGGTGCGGACCAGGTAGCGGAGGAGGGTGGAGAGCTGCCGCTCGTCGACGAGCGCGGCGGCAATGTCAGTGGAGGTGGCGCCGTAGACTTCACCGTCTTCGTCCTCCCAGGTCGTGTGGTTGTCGACCGGGGTGGTGGCTTTCTTTTTGCCCTTACCTTTCTTCGGGTAGGGCGACATCGTACTGAGGGATAGGTGGAACGTCCGGGGGGAGGGGATAGACGCTGTGGGGATGGTGGTGGTACGAGGTCAAGGAGGATGCAATCGTGCGACAGCTAGAAGCCTCTTGCAGAGCATCATCTACCAGTCACGACTCACGAGGATCCTCTTTCAGAGATAAAAAATAGCCTGCCCCATAAAGACTGGCCAACGCCGGGGTCGAACCGACGACCTTGGCGTTATTAGCACCACGCTCTAACCAACTGAGCTAGTCGGCCGACAACGTCCCTTAATTAATACACAATATATTCAGTGTTGTGATGCTTCAGTCACGATCACGTGGACACAGAGAGCGCGTTTGGCCGATGTTCAAGTTGCTTCTTCGAGTCCGAGCTACTCTCCTCTGACCACGAACTCGATCAACGCCGACCGACGCGAGACATGGACGCCAGCGATATGGGACGCCTCGGCGCCCTCTGCCTCCTTCGCAGCGGTGCGCAAGACTCCGTCGTCACCGCCTACCCTATCGACGACGAAGAAATCACCATCGGCCGCGACCAGTCCTGCTCCCTCCGCCTTTACTACCCCGCCGTCTCCTCCCTCCACGCCAAGATCACCTTCATCGACCGCAAGGCCTTCCTCGTCGTCCTCGGCACGAACGGCGTCCTCCTCGACGACGAGCCGCTCTTCCCCGCCGCAGCCACCGCCCCGGGCCCGACGACCGTCCCGCTCCCGAACCACGCCGTGCTCGAGGTCCACCGGAAGCGCTTCCGCTTCCTCTACCCCCCGAAGCACCTCCGCCCCGCGCGCGTCGACACCCCCACGCGCGGCGGCGCCCCGCTCCCCGCCACGCCCGCGGGCCCGCGCCGCGCCCTCCGCCTCTCGATGATCGCGAGCGCGCACGTGTTCACCCCGCGCCCGAGCCACGACCCGCTGGAGAACCTGCGGGTGCTGCAGTCGCCGCTGCGCACGCCGTTCGCGCGCGGGGCGGCGGAGGACATCGTCCTCGTCCACAGCGACACCCCGCGCGTCGTCGAGGAGGACCGGGACCTCGTGATCCTCGACGAGGTCGAGGAAGAGGAGGAGGAGCGGTCGAGTCTTCCGCTGCCGCTGCCACCCGTGGTGCTGCAGCACCCGCCCGCGACGCCGGTGCGCCGGCCGCGGCCGTCGCTGCACCGCGCGGTGCTCGTGCGCTCGGCGCAGCGCGTGGCGTACCAGCGCGAGGCGCAGATGCAGGAGGAGATGGAGGCGGAGGAGGTCGAGGACGTTATTGCGGCGATTGCGGAGGAGGGCGACGATGAGATCCAAGAGCTCGATGGGCCCAATGGCCAGCCGCAGCCGAGCAGCTGGCGGAAGAGTTTGGATATGGTCAGGGATGGCTGGGGTGGGCGTTCAGGGGTCTTTCCGTGAGGTGAGTCTCGCTTCTGTTGCGGCTGGCGTCGTTCTCATGGAAGCAGCCCAAGGAGAGGAAGAAGAGCCCGTGCTTGAGGAGATGGCTTGCAAGACTATCCTGAAGACGTGGAAGAGGACATGGAGATGGATGAAGACGAAGAATTTAACGAGCAAGACGAGCATGGGGACGACTACGCTGACGAGGAAGTGCACGAAGATGAGAATGAGGAACCCGTCGACCCTTGGGCCGATTCATGTCGCCCCAGATCCCAAGGAACTCCCAACATCCCCGCCTCTCCCTTGGCCCGGGCGCCGCCGCCGACTCCGGACCACGCCGGGTTCGCGTCATCACCCCATGGAAGGTCAACGAGATACAAATACCTGTCACTGTCAAAGAAGAGGACAACGAGAGCAAGTCGAGCACGGCTTCGTCCTCCCTCCATGTGCCCAAGTCTCCCACAAAGGAGAAAGTTACCGACGAGGAACGCGAGGTACGCCTCCCTCTGCGGTCTGAAACTCGCCTCGTACTGAACCTCGTTCCGCAGGCTATCCGTGCCCGCAGACGCTCCGCGCTTGCTACCCCAGACCACTTTTTCAAGGGCCAAACGCCCGGCTCGCGCCGCACGCTCTTCCCCTCTCTCGCCCCGCTCCCCTCGCCCAACTTCGCAGCGGCGGCTGACTCCGCCCCAGGCTCGCACGCACCAAGTGCCGCCTCGGACGAGTCCCCCGCACCCACAGCACCCAAACCGTCCTCGTCGACCAAAGACGAAGAGAAAGAGGACACCGCCGTGCTCCTCGCGCGCATGAAGCAGATGGTCGAGGGCGTGAAGCAGCGCCAGAGCCTCGGCAGGCAGAGCCTGAGCCTGAGCCCGCGCAAGCGCGACGGCGGCTTCTCTCTCCTCGCGCCGAACCACGCCGGCACCCACCGCCCGTCGCGGATCCTCATCGAGGAGGAGGACGCCGAGGCCGAGGCCGACGACGCAGAGGAAGAGCAGGAGGACAGCAGCGGGCCCGAGCACCCCGCACATGGGCGACCTGCGGCACGTCTTCGCCCGCCCTGCGGCGACGGCGGGTACACCTGCGATGACGGGCGTGCGCGAGATGTTCCGCACGCAGCGGGTGCCATCGGCGGAGACGCCGCGGATGGAGGGCCTGCAGGACATGATGGCGACCCCGGTGGATTACCGCGCTCAGTCTCCGCCTCAACCCGAGCCTGAAACCCAGGAAGAGGCACACGAACAGGAGGAGGAGGAAGAGGGGAGAAGGAGGAGGTCGTCGCGGAGCTTCCTGCGCGCAGCAGTCGGCCGAAGAAGACCCCTGCTCCCAGGCGGACGACCCGACGCACCCCGGTGCCGCAGTCCGCCCCGGCAAAGGCGACGCGCGCGCCGTCGCATGTGCCGGACGAGTCCGACGACGCCCGCGACACTCGCAGGACCAGGGCGCGCACCGCCGACGGCACCGTCGGAGGGGTACGTTTTCTCCCGCACGCTCGTTGTATGCAGCGCAACTGACCCACAACCAGCAGATCCCGCGCCCCACCCGCGCCAAGGCTGCAGAGCCCGCCCGATCGAGCCCAAGACGGACGAGGAGGAGGAGGCCACCGCCGCCCCCACGCGCGGACGGCGCACCCGCCAAGCGACAGACTCCTCGGCCGCCTCCCAGTCCGAGGACATCGTCGAGCCGCCGTCCAAGCCCGCGCGGAAGACCCGTGCGAAGACCCCTACCACCACCACCGCGCCCGCCAGGCGCGGAACGCGCGCGAAGCCGATCGAAGTCGAGGCCGCGGTGCACGACGGCTCGGACGAGGACCCGCTGGACTCGCTCCCGGCGGCGAAGACGGTGAAGCGCGGGACGCGGAGCAAGGTCAAGCAGGAGCCGGAGGAAGAGGGGGTCCCGAGCAGCCAGAGCCAAGGCGAAGGCTCTGCAGCCGCTGCCCGCGGGGCACGAGCCAAGCGCGGGACCGCGGCTGCGGCGTCGAAGCTCCCGCGTGGGCCTACACGCGGAAGGGCGGCGGCAACGGCGCCAGCGGTGGAGGCTGAAGTCCCTGAGGACAAGGAGAACACCCCGGAGTCGAACGACGATGCGGAGGAACCTCCCAAGGGTGCTGCGAAAGCTAAGGCGGGGAAGACGACGCGGGCGACGAAGGCTGCGGGCAAGGCGAGTGCTGATGCTGCCGCAGGGTCGGGCATCCCGATGCCGGCGACGCGGGCGAGGGCGACGCGGGCGAGGGCGACGAAGAGTTGAAGGAGGAGTGCTATCGTGCTATCTGTTTGTTTCTGTGCTCGACGAGGATTTGAACGTGTACGAAGATGCATGCTGCAATATGGATGATACCCCAAGTTTTTTTTTCCTTCGTGCCAATTGGTTTCCGAGCAGCCTGACCAGGTGGTCGAGATTGGGTCGAGACGTCTTGAACACGCGAGTGACTTGTCACAGGTGACCTGTGTGATATTGAGGCGCTTGCACGAACTACGCCGGCGCCTGTCAAACTTGGTCCCTTTCCCTCGACACACGCGGTCCTTGCAACCAGTGGTGGTTACTCGGTGGCACAGTGCACGACAAGATCTCACCTTTATGAACTCTGAAGAGAACGACTTCGACGAAATTCTTCCGGTATGGTTATCAACACACCCAGCGATAACTTCACGAGGCATCACGTTTTATATGAACGATTATCGCCCTGTGGGTACTGTGATGTGTCACCCAACCGCTTCGGAAGGCTTACGAGCACCTGCAGAGGAAGCTATACGTCTCACGCAGAGAAATTCATCCAATTTGGGTGGCGAAATCTCCCATGTGCCATCCGTTGGGGCTCATGCGGGACTTCCACCGTAACGAGGCTGCTATCTACCGTCGACTGCAAGAAGACCCCGCGTCGAGCAGATATACCCTTCCCTGCGACATTGTCGACGATCACGATCCCCCATTCATTTTGCTGCCATATCTAAGAGACCAGTTTGAACTCTCTCCAAGGTTCATGTCATGGAGCAGAAGTCTCACCAGTCTCGATCAAGTTCTGGAGGTACGCAGTGTTGGTGTTCAGACGAGTACTACTGCTGATCGTTGCCATCGAGTGACCACAGGCAATTCAGTACCTGCATTCTCAAAGATTGCACATTGCGTATGTGACCGTACGGCAGCGCACACAGTCATGGCGGCTAATATCGACCTTAACTACAGGACTTCTGCCATGAAAACGTCATGTGGGCACGTGGTGACGAGCCTGTGAAAGACATCGTGCGCCATCGACCGTACATTATCGACTTCGAACGTTCCCGAATGCTCCCTCTCGGACCTGGCAAGCAGGGTCGTATCAAGATCCCCTTCACTCGGTTTATGGTAGAAGACGAACCACCACTTGACCCGTACGCGTTCGACATGTACTGCTTCGGACAAGACTGTGATACGTTTCTGGCAGTGAGTTTTTCATTGTGACGGCCGTTGCGGAGGATATGACGACTCGATCAACAGTTCTGCCATCGTGCGTTTGAGGACAAAAGGCAGCCGTGGCCGATACGGTGGTACGTGCGCTGGATCAAAGGGGATGAGATCAAGTGTCGAGGGTGCCCAGGTGCGTGCAGTTGTAGGCCGAGTGCACGGACGGCGCGCTGGGTCTGCTTGCGGTCCGGTGCCTAGTCCGAATGCAGGAAATTCGGGCAACGCTTTTAGGTAATATATACTTGTCTAGTGGGCTTCTCGTGACCACTACGGTCTTCGTGCTCCTCGCGCTAGGTACAATGGTTAGAGTTATCTGACGTCGTGCGACCCGTGGTGCAGTTGAATGCTTCTGACCTTCTGGGGTGACTGGGTACTTATTAAGGGAAGAAATCCGAGTCCTTTCAGCCCGGGTTTAGCCTATCGCGATCCGTAGAGTCAGACGGTCAGCGCTTCAGCATCGTGTACCACCGGCGTCAACTCCTCCTTCACCTCCTGTCGCAACTTCGTCCATTGTTCGTACAGCTCAAGTAGTGCTACGCTTTTTGAATGCGAACCAGAGCTGATTCACCATTCTGTCCGTGAAGCATGTCTCAATCTAAAGAAGCCATCGATCAGATTGTCACGACTTTGCGAGAGCGACTGGACGACGACGCAGCTCCTCTATGGGAGCTTCAGAACCCGTCCGCTCGGCCCCGGGTTGATCTGGCCCCGACGGCAGCGTATGGTTGATGAGGAACCATTTGTCGCCCGAGTCCATGGGCGCCAATCGCGCCGTGCAGTTCAAAATGCGGGCAGAAAGCATCGACTACGGAACCACCTTTGACATCCATATCAAGCACGCGAACGACAAAGGAGGATCCAGGCCGCCCTCATCCGTGGAATACAGCAGATCACCAGCCTCGAGGGAGGCAGGACGCTGGTGTATGAAGACTGCAATCGGGACGCTTAGTAATAGGTTGGCATGCTTGGTTCATCGTACTGCACCGCTCAGTTCTGAGATCTTCCGTAATAACAGGTCTGCCAGTAACTTCAAGTCTTTGTGAGCTCGGCGACTTTCTCAGGGCGATCCTCCGAGCTCTCCACCGTCCTGACTCCTGTCTCTGATTCCTCATCGACCCTGTGCTCGTCGTCAGAAAGAGGAACTTTCGTGAACTCTTACTATGTGTCTCAGACAATCACCGAAGAACCTAAACGGTTTGGGGACATGTCGCCCACACCCGTGCTACGGGCCGTCGTACGACGTGTGCTGAGTCCGACCTTGGTCCGACCACGATAGTAGCAAACGGGCTCACTGTATGTACGATATGCCTGCCATGTGCCCAATATTTGGACAATCATATATTGCGTGGTGGTGAGGTAGATGAATACGCATGTCTGTCATGGTACGTTGCTGGATGGGTGAATACGTACGATTAGCTGATGATGAACGAATTCGAAGGAAACTTGCATGCGTTTGTGACATGTGTCACTATATCAACAAGTAATGTCACACACTAACACAGGCGCAAGTTCGTCATGTCACACCTTGTCTTGCATCCACCCTCCAGCTTGCCTGGACCTCAAAGAATTGTCCTCGCCGGCAATGCCCTACCCGGAGAACAACAAGGCTTGTGGCAATGACGATGAGGCTTACTGAACTCGCGAACCTGCCTCCAGCCAGGCTCTCTGTGAGCGTACGTCCTGTCCTCTCCACTCACTTTCTGCGCATCCTTTGAGCATATCCCGCAGTTCAGAAGGAGA
This sequence comes from Epithele typhae, assembly GCF_022376455.1. Taxonomy (NCBI): domain Eukaryota; kingdom Fungi; phylum Basidiomycota; class Agaricomycetes; order Polyporales; family Epitheliaceae; genus Epithele; species Epithele typhae. Next base: position 252,997 of record NW_025954221.1, on the reverse strand, counting down.
AGCCCCGGAGAGCTTGGGAGATGGGCCTTCGATCGTACGCTGCCTAAACCCTCGTCGGTGTGCGACCCCTCTCATCCCCTCTTGCGACATCCGAACGGCGACCGCATCGTGGCGGACTTCCCATCCTTCACAACCCCCGCGTTCATGATGAGAGCCATCCCCACCGGCCTCCTCTACAAACCGCCCCCGTCCCACCTCATCAGCCCGAACACCCTGCGCGAGGACGCGGACGACCCCAGCGTGGTCCACATGCCGCTCGCGTCCACCGTGCACAAGCTGCTCGGCGTCCGGTTCTACCAGCGGGACGCCCTCCGCCGGCTCAAGACCGCGTGCGCGCTCGTCGTCACGCGCGGGGCGGACGTCATAAACGGGACCGACGACGGGCCGCGTCTGATCTTAGACGAGGAGCGCGCGAGGCACCGATGGGTCTTGGCTGGTGCGTCGCTCTCTGCGTGTTCTCTGCATGCTGCGCGCTCACGCGTGCGCCGTGCAGGCTGGACGTACGTGTGCAAGATCAGCCCGGAGCTGCACCGGATGCCCTACACGGAGCTCGTGCCCCATGTTAGGGCGGCGCTGGAAAAGATGGCCCGCCGTGGACGGAATGTCGAGCGACGGTGGGCGTCGGAACGTCTTTAACGCGACACGGGTCACCATAGGGCTTGGTCCTCGAGGGCGTAAAACGGGAATAAAACAAACAGGTAGGGTCTGTCTGTAGGATTGATACGCTGCGTCAAACCCCTTCTCTGCTCCTGAAAATGTCGGGGTTTCAACAGGGACTGATACTCTACACACATATCGTGTTCTCAACATTTACACAAGCACGAATCCCCATAAACCCCTCTAGGCAGGCATACCTCAACAGAATGATTGCAAGGCACAACTGATATATAAACATAAATTTAACACGGTAGGATAACGGCCGACTAGCTCAGTTGGTTAGAGCGTGGTGCTAATAACGCCAAGGTCGTCGGTTCGACCCCGGCGTTGGCCATTTTGAGTGTGTAACCTTTTTTGCGATGCGGTATACATGCTTTTGGTCTGCGAGGAATGTGCTGCCAGTGACTTCCGCAAATTTCCCCAGTGAAACATCCGCCCCATTCCAAGTGATCGACCACGAAAACACTAGGCACAACAGCATTCAATATTGTTGGCGAGAACACAAAGCCCCAAACGCGCCGCCCAGGCGGACACGACGCTCCGCTGGCCGTGGGTGCCGACGATGAGCGAGTCGGGACGGTAGAGCGCGATATGCCGGTGGATGGTCCAGGTGACCTTGCAGGCGATGTACTCGACGATGATGGAGAGCTTCCGTTCCGGGTCGTACTCGACGCACTTCTCCTGGATGGAGTGTACGAGCTCGCGCGCGTCGTCGCGGTACAGGTCGTAGTCCTTGTCCGCTGCGGCAGATGCAATAACGAGAGTGGGGCTGAAGCTGGACGCACCGAAGTCGTCCGGGTCGATGCCGCGGAAGACGACGAGTTCGTCGCCGTCCTGGATGAGGCCGTGGGGGCACTACTCCAGCGCCTGTGTCCCGCTCTCCGTGTACGGGCGTAGCCCTCACTCTACACGGGGAGTGGGTAGGAGAACATGCTCGCCTGCGGGGTTTAGAGTGTGTCAAAGGAAACATCGTGCGTGCAGCCCTGCGTGGCGACGAGCGGGTCGGTACTGTTGGGCCTGGCTTGCTCTCCATCGCCGAGCGGAGTGGCGGGGGCAGTAGGATGTGGCCCGGGCGGTCTGGAGAGGCCATGTCGGACGACGTCGTCGAGGCAATCGGGCTGTGAACGCTGGTATATGGGGTACCGCCGTCGTCTGCAGCAGCGAGCGGGGTCAGCGTCTTGCGCCGGAGCCGCGGTGGTCGTGCGCACCTGTGCATGGCTATCAGTTCCGGGCGGGGTTACTCTTCAAGGATCTGAGCGCGGCATTCGGCAGAGTCTGTCGTCGCTGTGAGAAGCACGACGCACGGGCGGGGTCGATGGCAAGGTGGTGGGCAAGACGATGGCAAGGTCTGTGGCGGCTTCGAAGCGCCTTGCTCCCCGCCTTCCATGTCCCGTCCACCGTCCCCCGTTCTTGCTCCCACGTCCCCCGCACCCCGCTCGCCATCTGGGCACGAAGAATCGGAACCTGCTCTCCAGGTCACCCTACGGACTTGCCTGAAACGCATGCGCCCGGCGCCGAGGACGCGGCCTCCGCCGCCACTCCTGCTGATGTTCACGAATCAGCGTCCTCCTCAACCTCTACCACCCCGTCGCCCCAGGACTGGCAGGCAGTCTGGTCGCCGGCCCACAATGCGTACTACTTCTACAACTCGGTGACGCACGAGACCACCTGGACGAACCCGCTCCAGCCCTCCGCGGAGGCGGGGCCGTCTGCCGCGACCGGGGCGCAAGACACCGCCGAGACCGAGGGTGCGTCGTCGTCGTCGTCGTCGTCGTCGGCTGGGGCTGCAGGCGGCTACGACGTCTACGCGGCCGCAGCCGCGCAGGGCATCGATTCCGCACTCGCCCACCTCGATCCGTCCCTCGCCGCGGCGGGCGCGGCGCCTGGGGCGGGTACATACACGGCCAAGTTCAACGCCCGCACGGGGGCGTTCACGCGCCCGGACGGGCGGGACCCGACGCACCTGTCCGAGTACGAGCGCGCGAAGCGGATGAACGAGTTCTACTTCGACGTGAACGCGTGGGAGCGGGAGGTCGAGCAGCGCAAGCTCGAGGAGGCGCAGGAGGAGGAAAGCAAGAAGCGGAAGGGCCGCCAAGAAGGACCTGGTGAGTCTCTCCCGTCGGGGCAGTGGTAACCGTTCTTTGTAGCGTACTGATTCTAGGGGCGAAGGAGCGGTTCAGGGAACAGAAGAAGCAGAAAAAGCTGGCAAAGACGGCGTGGCTGCGTACATAGGGTGCTATCTAGATATCTTGCACCCAATCGATCGACATGTTCTCCATCTTCCGCGAACTCGCTTGTACAACATCCCCAAAACCATCACGGCGCTGCGTTGTCATCGATGTCAAGTGAACATGCCCTCTCGACCTCGTCTTATGGAGGAATCCAACGCCACCTACGAACGTATCTACCGCTTTGATTGAAAGTAGCTCCTCGATACCATGGAATGAGACCGTCCGTTGTCCCATGCAGATGCGATCGCCGTGGAATATCTCGAGATCTTGGTCACCACTGTATTCCCCTGCTGAGACCTAGCTTCACGTTGGCGTCTACGCTCCAGGATTCCATCCTCGAGTGTCTAGATATTGTGGAGCGGCGCCATCTTGCAATCCGTTGAAAAAGCAAACCGATCGTCGGATGTGGTGCGCGAAAATCTGGACACTATGGCACCCATAACCGCACCGAAGACAGTGCGTTCCCATCCCTCAAAGGCGATGATGCGAGAGCCGTCCTCTGAAAGCTGGTATTGAAAGCCTCCAGGGCGAGTAACCAATGGGCCGCGTCCCCTTTGGAAACCAAGCATAGGATGAGGTGTCCGTGAGGGGGGTAGTGCCGCAGCGAACTGCTTCCCGTGCGGCGCCACGCGGGGGCTGCGGAGAAGCACTCCCACATCTGGGGAATGGCATATACGGCATGGACTAGCGTTCGAACCTCTGGGTTGCGTCCGAGCGAGTGGCAGTGCCTGTTGACGGGAGTAGCTGGTGATGTGGACTTCGCGCCAGAGATGTAGGTAGTGAATCCCAGCAGACGCGGATGCACCTGGCGATTGCTTTGAAGTCCTACGGCTCTTCGAGTACGTCGATGATGGGTTCGCGGGTTTTGGCCGGAATGTATCGCGAACCCACATCGGATGAGCCTTGCATCGTTCGGAGGACCGCGGGGATGAGCGACAGGAGAGCTCGAGCCAAGGACGCGTCGTTTACGTCCAACGACTCTCCCACACCGGCCCTTCTTCCGAACTTCGCCCGCAGATATGTGGCGCGATAGATGATGCAATATAGAGCTGTAAGCGTGCATAGAGCATGATGAAGCATAACGATAGGAGCGAGCATAAACCAAAGCAGTCCCCCGTCCTCTAACCTCGTTTCCGATACTTGCCACCCCGTCTGCCACAACGCTCGTCAGTTATGCACGGACACATCTTGAAGGAAGAACGCAGACTTACTCAGCTTCGTCCGCCACGGCCGCGCGCTTCTCCGCATGCATGCGGTTTGCCTCGGCGTTCAGCGCTGCGACCTCCTGCGTGTCCGGGAAGCCGATGTTCCAGTACCCGGGCGGCGTCTTCGCGCGCGCCCATGTCGCGCGATGTCGCGACACCGTCTGCTTGTGCGTGCTAGCCTCTGCCACGGGCTTGACGGGCGACGACGACGGAGATCGCCACATTGGGGCTTGCAGACGCGGGGGAGGAGGCTTGAGAGCCGCGTAATACTAAGAGTTGCCAACCCAGATCAGCAGGGAGCGCAAGAAGCATGGGAAGACGTACATCGCGGCAACACTCGCAGTCGTGCCCGTGCATCTGCCTGCGACGCTCCTTGTCGCGCACTACCTCGTCGAACTGGTACCCGACGCCGTTGTTCCGCGCGGGATCGATTTCGAACTTCGCATTGATCGTCTCCTTATCCGCCCTAAGCACGCAGTAAGCAAAGGAAGGACACGGTGTGAGAATAAAACGCACTTGTTCAAGGCGGCGTAACGACCACGCCCTTTGTACGCCGAATAATCCGCAGGACGGTTCTTGCTGCCGGAAGGACCTGGATGTGATTCAGGAGATGTGGCCGCGTTCTCGTCGTTCTCTACAGCACGCTCTTTCGCTTTCTTCGAACGACGCGATGTAGGCGTGCTTGGAGGGTCGGACGATGACGACGGCGAGGAGATGACAAGGGCGGCCTGACCGGGAGCCTTGCTGACACGCCTCCCAGGGCCTTGAAGGCGAGGGAGCGTCTCAGGCGTCATCAGCTGAGCCGCAGGTAATGGCGGTGCGTCAGGCCTGGGTGTCGCATCTGCCATTTGCGCAGGTGTGATGGGTACAATTTGTGACGGGAGAAGGAAACTTGGCGCTGTAAATAACACGAGGCCGTGAGATACGTCAATCCACTTGAAGTGGACGGTTCTCACCTTGAGACTCGAGCTCGGTGTCTGATGGCTCTTGATCGAAGGCGTCGAGACGGGAACGTTTGCGAGGGATGGTCAATGATCTGCGGGCGATCTCTTGCAAGGATGGATAGAGGAAAGACACCGCTGAGAGGGGCGATTGAGCGTGCATATAGCAATGAGATGTGCATTCAACCTACGCTCAAGATCTGGTTCAGTTTGCGACGACCCGAGCACGGGATTGTCGCATATACTCTCAACACTTTCCGAGGCCTCGAGCGGAGGCACCATGATGACGGTCCTGATCTCCGGCGAGGCTAGCATAATGGCAGTGTTTGAGGGGACCGTGTTCAGGTCTCGGGACGTCAATACGGTTGGCCAGGGGGCAGGAGGTATAGATGCTGCGAACGGAACACTCGATCAGACTGTGTATACCTGTAAGACATGCGAAGCTCACCAGGAGGCAGCGAGTCGATGTCCGATAAAGGGACCCCATCAAGGGCTAGCTTCCGCTTTACGTTGCCAACTCCTTTTAGGATCTTGGCCGAACGAGGGGACCGGACCTTAGAACGGGAAGGGCCTGCATTTGTCTTGCCATCGCCTTCATCATCTTCTCCGTGACTGAACTTCCTGCGCTTGGAGGGGCGTTCCAGGATCTTCATCTTCTCGTCGAAAAGCCATTGCTTGAACTCTTTCCACCGCTTGTAGTCCTCTGCATGTTTCTTTTCCGCAGCTTCCTTGGCCCGTAAAAGACAAGCGTACTTGTCTTGCAGAGCAGCGAGCTCTGCCCGAGCGTACGCGAGCGACGCGGGGTTCTCCGTGGACGTGGTGGATGGACCAAAGTTTACCTCATCCTCACTACGACTGGCTCTCCTTTCCCTCCTCTCGGCATCCAGCGTCTGAACCAACCTCTCGTTCTCCGCGCGTAGGTCCATGAGCGCCTTCAAGGCATCTCCGAGGGCTTCAAGTGTCGCCTTGCTCAGCTGGACATGGCTTAGGAGTTCGGCCTGCAACGCCTGTACATGTTCGGCGAGCTCGTCCGAAGGAAGCTGAGATAACTCTTCGAGCTGGCTCTGCTGCGCCTCGGGGAGCTGGGTTGCCAAGGCGGCTTCGGCCTCTTCTAGGTCTCGGTAGCCGAGCTTGCCCGCGAGGCGATGACCGCGTTGGATGGCGGCGAAGACTTGCTTGTTGAGATCGTTATTGGCCCAACGGAGGTTGTTCATCTGAAAAATGCATCAGGGGATGTATGTGCGAGGAGTGCGTCATGCATTCACAGACTCGAGGATAGACATACCTTCGTTTCCAAGAGGCGAGCGGACTCATTGCCGGAAGCATCCTTGTGGGCTGTCTTGCGCATGCAGAGAGGGGGGAACAGGTAGCGTGATATGGATAAATTGTGGTAGCACTGGACAGTTGTCGAGTAGAGGGGGGATGTATGTGGCTGAGGACAAAGACAAAGATATACGCGCTCACTGTCCCGCACAATGTCGCGTTCAACAAGAGGCACGTGATCGTTTTGGGCTTGCGACAACATCGATTACTTGCTCACGTACAATAAATTAGAATACAAAAGCATCTACGAGTACATCCGATGTCCGGTACAGATGACAACATCTGAGATATAGCATACTCATGCTAAAGAGCGGTCCCGCGCTCGAAGCTAGCACGGATCTCAGTGGTGTACTTGTCATAGTATCGAGCGATCTGTCGTAGGGAAGTTAAGTCAATAATGTTTCTCGTGTCTGTAGACATGACGGTGCTCCTTACCTTCTTGTTGAACACACGATTCCGTTCGTTGATATACGTGATGTCGCCCTCATCCTCATTGTGACGCTTACGTGAGAACTTGCTCTTCTTGTCAACGCTGTAGGGCCAGATGAGCTCTCGGCATCACAACGACCGGTGAAAAGACGTACTCCTTGTTGATCTTGCCAATGACTCGATCAATAGCGTCTTCACTGGGCTTATTGTCCGCATACAGTAAGCTGTTCGCATCACGGTACAAATTCTCTGCTGCTAGCTGTTGCTGCAAGCTCGTGGGCGCAGCCTGGTACATGACAATGAGCTCAGAACAGGAAGATAGCATAAACATGAGATGCATACCTGTAATGCCCCGCCGGACGGGTCGAATTTGGTCACGGCAGACGACCCGCTAGCAGCGCCAGGTTTTGAAAGCGTCCCTGGAGCCAACCCAAGTGCAACCTCTTTTTGCCGGTTGTAGCTCTCCAGGTCGGGTTTGATGTGGTCAAGGTCCTTCTTGTATCTCCGTCGCGCAGCATCGGCGTCGTCTATGCGGAAGATGAGGAACACGTCTCTCGTACATGTCGGGCCAGACTGAGGTTCCAGAGCGGTACTCACCGTTAAACGAGAAGTCTGCTCTCCTTGCCTTCCGCGCCTGTTTCTTCTCCCACTCATCGTTCTCCTCGATGGTGTACTCCCAATTCTTCTGCCGTTCAACGTCCTCCCCACGATCCTCCGCGTCCGCCTTCTGCCTCAACGTCTCCGCAAGCTTGCGTTGCCTCTCCATCCGCGCTGCTTCGCGGGCGGTGATCCTCGCCTTCGCTGACTCCTCAACTACGGAGGCTCGGTTGGCCTGTGCGGACGACCTCTGCTCGGATAACCGGGTGAGGATGTGTGGCTGAAGTCACAATGGATATAAAGGACACACCATGCGCTTCCTCAGCTCCTCGAGCTTCTTCTTCCGAGCTTCCATCGTGTTCTCGTCTCCTTCAGCCTCCTGTTCTCCGGCGTCGTCTTCCGTGCCGGGGTTCATGTTGTCGACGAACTCGTCGGCGGCTTGAGCCACATTTTGAAGGGTTTCGGCGGCTTTGGAGGTCGACGGCCCGGTAGACATCGCAAGAAGCAGGGTTTGGTAAAACGGAAGAGAGTGAGAAGAGTTGAGGGACGAGTGGGGCAAGTTCAGCACAACCTGTGGCACGCGTCGCTTAGCGCTGGCCCAAACGGAAGGATTATGTAATCTCCCGACTTGGAAACTGGGTTTGAACGCCGACGGCCCTGCACAACCTTTCTCTTCGTCTTCATCTCGGTGGTTTCGCCTCTAGTGGCACTCGCATCTCCTTGTCTCAGGCACCTCTTTCCTGGCTGAAGGACTGCCTTGTCAGATTATCTACCCTCCTTCGGTGGTCTTCGTCTGGTACTCGCGTAAATTGGACTTGGGAATCCCCGGACAAGCGCGCATGGAAACTCGATCAAACGAGCCCGTTCGGGCAGAGCGGTCGTCGAAAGCGCCGCAGCCAGCTGTATCCTCTCAAGGATCTCTTCCTATCCTACTAGCGCGGTCTTCAGACTTTCTCTCCCTTACCGACTCCCGATCGGACGGCCTGGACTGTCTCCGAGATCACTGGCCTTGTCCCCCATCGTTCATCTCTCCTCAATATCCTCAGTCCTTGCAGACGGCAAACTTCTCCCATGGGGATACTTCTAGCTACATCTTCAGCTCCTTCGGATTCCCTGACTGTTCTTGGCGAGACGGATCGGACGCCCCTGCACCACTCAGATCATCTCCGGCCCCTTCAAGACACGGAGTCGAAAACAATCTATCTGGCTTGCCGGAGGTCTTTTCCGACTGTACGCCAGCCCATGTCTCGTATCCGATTACTTCGCAATCTGGCGGTCGACCATTTTGCTCAGCCCCCGATCCCTTGTCCACGCTCAGATTCCACGGCACTCTGGGCCGCGGCGGCTACGGGAAGGTCATGCTCGCAGACATGTCTGCTCTTGGGATCCCTTCGGCATATGTGGCAGTCAAGGTCCTCAACAAGAAGGGGATGTCTAGAGACGACGCACACGAGGTCAGGTCTGAGATCCGCGTCCTGCGTATGCTCGCTGGTGGTACTTCCCTCTGCAACGGGTCCACTTTTCTCCAAACATTTTACGATACCTTCCAAACAAAGGCGCATATATTCATCGTTCTGGTGAGAGTGCACACAACATGTTCCCCGAAGCCTTTCATTGACAGGGACGCTCTGCGTACAGGAACGCCATATGGGGGCTCTGAGCCATTCTGCTTTTAAGCAGCAATTGCGAATCCCAGTGCCCCTTGACGGCGCTGTCCCTCTTTCGAACTCCGTCTCCTTGCCTGCAGCGTTTCCTTCCAGTTGCGCGGTTACAACACTCTATGACGACGGCGTCTCTCCTATGCATCTCCTCGCCGCCGAGCTCATTCTTGGACTACTGTTCCTCCACTCTCTCGGCATCGTCCACCAGGACATCAAACCTGCGAACATCCTCGTCTCCGCAGACGGGCACGCTGTCATCACCGACTTCGGCTCTGCACACTTTATGCCCAGATGCGACCTCGCGCCGTCTTCCCACACCGTCGCCCAGAGCCAGAGCATCGACTTCTCGAGCAACGCAGCCTGGGGGAGTTCTCGTTACACGGACCCGGAGTGCAAATTCAGGCCCATCCTGCTAAGCGCGAACGACCAACTGTCCTTCACCAGGCGGTACGCGGCCCCCGAGATCCTGGACGCACCCCCGGGGGCGGCCGACCGGAGTGTGCTCGTGTACGACGAGCGCGTCGACTTTTACAGTCTTGGCGTGATGCTGCGCGAGCTTGCCCTGGGCGACGCTCGGCTGGAGCAAGACGCGTCGAGCGAGCGCGCGTGGAGGCGGGAGGAAGAGGCGCATTGTCTGGAATTCGACGACTTCACTGAAGCGGTGCGTTTGCCACTTCGTCTAGTCTGTGGACTTTGCTGATGCTTGGTTCAGTTGTTGGCTCGAGACCCAGATGAACGACTGCATGGATCTGCGGCGAAGGAACATCCCTTTCTCTATCCTCTACAAGACCTGTGGGACGACATTGCGGCACAGGCGTACCCTCCATTCACCGTGGAGTTCGTACCAGAAGTCGAAGATGACGTTCGTTTAGACTTGCGCGCATACAGTGGTGAAGATAGCGAAGACAGTCGGCTAGACGCGACCAGCTGTGGTGACGACATGGTCCACATTCCATACGCTACCAGTAACGGGGAAGGGGAGGCTATTAATCGCCTACATCCTTCAGAAGAAGACTCATCGAATATCGACATTTGTGGCACCCAAGCGCATGCTGATGCCGACATGGAGTCCTCCCTTCCGTCCTTCCCCGAATGGACGTTGGCCATTCTTCCGACCATTCCTAGCTTCCCGTCGTCACAATCCATCTCTTATACCCCCTGTCTCGCCGGTTACATGTCTCCATCAAACTTCAGCTGTATCAACTCCGTATCCTCTGGGCCAACCGTCAATTTCGTGTGCGATCTCTCCTCTCTTCGGCTCGAATCCCTCAGCTGTCCGACCTCTCCGAACATTCTGGGCGATCAAGACGCCGCAGGATGTGGAGCGCCGCCGCCGCTCCGCCGAAGGAGTGTGGTGTGCGACCTTCGGAAAGCGTTCAAGATTCTCGACCTCCGGAAACGGCTGTCCGTGTCGCGCCCCAGCATCATTGACTGGGCCGCAGCTCCTGAGGCGCGCAATCCTCGGCGCCACTCGACGAGTCGGGGGACCGGACGATGGGCGTTCGAGGAGGAGATCGCTATCGCGCTCCTCGCGACGATGGCCGACCGCCGAGACACGGCGGCGGCGGCGACGGCGACGACGGGCAGGAGCGCCGCGGCCCTAGACGCGGATGGTCCCGCGCGCAGTGCGAATGGATCTGGCGCGGCGGCAGGCAAGCGCCGCTTGACGGCGCGCTCGATTGGGCGTGCGCTGCGGCGGCTAGTGTCCTGATTCACTGGCGAACGGCCCAGGGCGGAGTATGCGAGCAAGTATTCTTGGCTGCGGCATGGTGGCGCGGCTCCGGGCCATGTGTCTTTCGTTCAGATGGGTTGTCTCTCCGTCGATTTGTCGTGGTCGTTCTAATACACTCGGTTTGTGAGCGCAGCTCGTGTTGCGAGGTGGGCGGCGTGCAGAACCATGGTGCCTGTCGCACGGCCTCTCTGGCCGCGCGCACGCTGCGGGACGAGCCAGGACGGCGAGCGACCGCCCGTCACCGCCGCCAGAAATTGCGATCGGCGAACGCGCTTGCTCGGAGTCGGGGTCGATGGAATGGCCCAGGCACGGGTGAATTGAAACTCCGCCGGAAACTGTACAAAATCGGTCGTCAGGCCACCGACTCGTCCTCGACATCGTCTTGACTCTCTCCTCAGCTCTCCCGCCCTCCGCCAGGCCTCCCGTCCCCCGCTGCTTTTAAGCGCACCTTCCACTCTCTAACCCACCCGCTCCTTCGACGCTCTCCACAAAACCTCTACTAATCAATCACAATGCGTGCTGCTTCCTTCCTCGTCCTCGCCGCCGCGGCCGTCCCTTCGCTCGCGACCATCTACGTGAGTTGCCCTGTGTATGTCCGAAGAAACTGCGCTAATATATGCTGGACAGATCACCGCGCCCGTCGCTGCTACCTCGTGGGCTGCTGGGACCCAGCAGACCATTCAGTGGAATGACGACGGCACCAACCCTGCCCTCGCTTCCTGGGGCTCTGCCAGCGTTGGCATCTACGTCGGCTCCTCCTCGTCGCAGGTGAGCATCAACAACCTTTTCTGGTTTGAGGAATGGTGGCAGGCATGGTTTCCGTCAAGAAAACTCTCCTGGGGTCTATTGACCGTGGCCGCGGGACATCATACTACGGAGCCTGGGATGGCTGCCTGCGTCTTACTGCGACGTAGGCTTGCTCGTTGTGATGTCTTGGGACTGCGCTCTTCGAAGGGAACGAGAAACCTGTCCTTGTCAAACCCGATGTACAGCGCGGCGTGATGCAGGCATGCGCGGCGATAGTGCCTGATCCGAACCTGACACGTCTTGTTTTTAGGTCCTCCTTCAGTCGATCACCCCCAGCGTCGATGTCGCGACCACCAGCTCGATTGTCTTCACCCCCGATGCCTCCATGGGCTCCAACGGCCAGTACTAGTGAGTGGCATGGCCTCCGTTCAAATTTGGCGCCTGTTTACTGAACCTTGTGCGCTTAGCTTTGTCCGCTTCGACTCGCTCAACCTCACGTCGACCACCAACGCCCCTTACATGCAGCAGTCGTTCTCGTCGAAGTTTACGTATGTACTCTGCACAGTTTTCGGCCAGAGCATGTTGATTGACGGCAACATCATTAGCCTTACCGGTATGACTGGCACGTTCAACAGCACCGTCGGTGCGCTGGTTTCCAGCGCCGGCTCCGCAGGCATCGGCTCGACCACCGGTGCCGCCGGCGCCTCCACCGCCGCTTCTGCGTCGACGACTGGTTCCAAGATCGCGACCTCGACCAAGTCGTCGTCGTCGTCGTCGGCATCCGCGGCTGCCGCCGGTAAGAATGGTGCGATGTCGTCGCTCCCTATTTCTGCGCTCTCGGTTGCGGCCGGCGTCGCCGCGACCGTCTTCTCGGCGATGCTCCTCTAAGGAGATTCGGGCCCCAGAGCCAGCGATCGCGTCACAGCCTTCTGTCATCTTTCCTGTGACTGCGTCGGACAACTTGCTTTGCTAGCGTGCTCGTGCTCCGCATCACACTAGCGCTAGCTCATCACTTACGGTGCATCTACCTCTTTTGCGTTATGGCTACGTATCTCCCTCGGTCTCGCTGTGCTTTCCGCTCTCTCCGAATTTCAGATCGTGCTCCACGAATGAATGAGTTGGACAGGATCGTGTGTTCTCCGACCCTCCCACCTGGTCCCGCCGCCTCCGTAAACCCCCTTCTGCTTCTGCTGTCTCCCCACCGCCTTATGTTTTTGAAGGCCGTTGGTGCGTCGTGCCCTTCGCCTCGTGCGAGCCCTGCTGCGCCTCCGCCGGACGCTTATGATCGACGACGACCGCTACACGACCTCTTCACGATGTACCTGTACGGCCATGGCGTAGACTAGCACTAGAACACGCAGTCGGACCTTCGCTTACACTCTTCAATGCACGATCGCTGTCACTCGGTCTCGAGCCAACGTTCGTTCATCATGCTTCGTGTGCACCGCGACGTGTGGGGCGGGTTTCGTTCTCAGCGTTTGCCACCCGGTGACTCGATAGGTGGCTTCTTCGGTGCCGGAGTGGAACACGTACGGCGAAGGACGGGTTGAGTGGGAACACGCCGGAAAACGTCGCCCGTGGCAAACGAGAGTCCGGAAGGAGGACAAGACGCACCGCCATCCGCGCATTAGTCTGACCACAGCAGCGCCACTTGGGTGGCAGAGCCAAGGCACAGGCGGTCGTGCCTTGCCTTGTGTGAGGCGCTAGTGAGGCCCTGAGGCCTGAGGCCTGAGGACTGGGACCTGGAGGCGGGGATGATCTGCAAGGGACGACATGATTACGCCGCTACGCGTGCATTGACTGGGGCCGGGCTCAGGCAGCCGGCGCGGGGAAACAGAGCGTAGTAAACGACCTCAAGCTGCCAGTGATGACTCTAGAAGTGGGATACGACCCACGAGGAGGACCGCGACTCACATGAACCATGCCGCTGAGCAATTGTGTCCGACGCTGAGGCGATAACCGAGTCGAAGCTTGAAGGTTCAACGTCAACCCGAGCACGCCTCAAAAGTAGACCAGCCACTTGTAGCCACTTGTGCACGAGTGCCTTCGTCTGATGACGTTCTGGTCACTTATGTACAATGCTCGTTCTTTCGATTCAGATCACCAGTTCTGTCCATCCCAGTTCTAATTTGTCCATATACATAACGAGGAAACCAGAGAATAAAGACAACGAACCGGTGACAAGTGCATAATGTTACCTGTAAGCGACCATACCGAAGGAGGTGATTATCATACACGACGAAAGCTTCAAGTACTGCAGTCTGCGGCAGGGGTACATATCTTCGAGAGTCCACGACCCGTCGACACGAGACCTTCACATACCTCGCATCGCCCCAACTCAATCCCTCATCCCAAGCAACGCGCTCGGGGTCACCACCTCGCGCGGTGCCGCGAACCCCCGCTCCTCCCTCCAGTCGTCGCGCACCATAGGGAGCGCCATCGAGCCCGTCGAGCTCGTCGACGCGCTCCGCGGCTTCGAGCCGATCTGGAGCAGCAGCGACGCCGCGGACTCGTCCTCCGGCGTCCACGTCGGCGAGACTACCGGGGACATCGAGATTGACTTGCGCTGCTGCTGCTGCTGCTGCTGCTGGTGTTGGTGCGGCTGGTGCGATGGCGGCCGCTGCGAGTGCGAGGTTGTGCTCGCCGCGCGCTCCCGCTGGACGGGGCGCGCGGGCGCGGGGAGCGCGAGCGCGGGCATGTTCGCGAGCGTGATCGTCGGCCGGAAGCGGCCCGACGGCGGGGGGCTCGGGAGCTGCACGTTCGCCGGCGCGCGGGCGGAGGGGGCGCCGCTGGGGGAGGGGCCGCGGGTCGGCGATGGGCCGGACATGAGGCTGCTCGGGTCGACGTACGGGTGCGGGAGCCACGACGCGATGGGCGGGAGGCGCGGGGAGGCGGTCGAGCGGTCGCTCGCGCGCGAGGAGGTGGGGGTGGGGGCGGATGTGGAGGCGGGGGCGGAGGGCGCGGTGAGCGGCGTCGGGGACGGGTGCTCGTCGTCGCCTCCGTAGGAGTCGTCTTCCTCGCGGCCGTGGGGGTGGGTGGGGTGCCCGAGGCGCAGACGGCGGGCGTCGCGCTGGATGCCCTCGAGCGCGTCGTCCTCGCGCCCCTCGCGCCTGCGCTTCGGCGACAACGGGACCGAGCGCGCTGGGTGCATCTGCACGTCGGCGTCGACGTTGGAGCCAGGGGGAGAGGGGATCGAGGCGGCAGCACGGCGGCAGGAGCCGCAGCCCTGGACGACGGCTTCGAGCGCCTGGACGCGCGCGACGAGGTCTTGCATGTATTCGACGGTCTTGACGAGCACGTCGAGCTTGAACTCCTTCTCGCTCCCGCCCTCCACTTTGCCCTTGCCCTTCTTCCCTTTGTCCTCCACCGGGGCAGGCGGTGGGGCCACAACGCCGTCGGAGCCACCGACGACCTGATCGCGCTCTCCGACAGGGTGCTGAGGGCAGAGAGGGTCTCGTTGATCTTCGTGCGACGAGCCTTCTCGATGCGGGAATGGTTGAGCTTGCGAGGCTCTCGCGGGCGGAGCGCGACATGGTCCCAGGCTTGCGGCCGCGGCGCTTGGGAGCAGGGGCGGCGTCGCGGCCGGGGTCGTAGTCGTCCTCCGCGTCGGATGCGTCGTCGGAGTCGGGGACGGCACTGCGTACCCGCCCGTGGGCTGCTTGGGGAGGATCGGCTGCCGCGATGGGTTGGAGACACGGCGGGCGGTGGTGGGGGCGGTGGGGGAGGAGGGCGTGTCTCCGACGGAGCCGGTGCGCTGCCGTTTGGCGCGGCGCGGGGGGTTCACGCTCGCGGCGTAGACGATGGGCGCGTCGGGGGGTGCGGACATGGCGGGGGCGGGGCGGGGCACACGACAGAGCGGGCGAGGGTGGGTCGCGAAGGCGCGACGATCATGGCTTATATCGCGGCCTGCGCGAGCGAGGACGCCGGGCGGGGCAAATGGTCGTGTGCCTCAGAAACGTGCGCGTCGCACGACCATCCCCGCCCCCCGCGATTGGCTCCCCGGCGCACGTGCAGCGCCCTCCCCGCGGCCTGCCCGATCCGGCAGGCATATGTTCTCCGCGCCCGCTGCCCGAGCCCGTTATCGCCCCGTCCCGCACGACCCCCGCGGCGCGTGCAACGGCGAGCGGACGCGGGCGGGGCACGCGACGCGACCCCCGCCCTCGTTCGTCGCCCCGGGCGCCGCCCCTGACCTGCGCCCGGTCGTGTGCCCATCCATCGCTCACGTTTCGTCAGAGCCGCCAACGCCAGGGTCGTGCACACAGCCTTCCTCGTCTGTGCGCCCTCGCTCACATGCTGTGTGGGTACGAAAGGCGCACGGAACGGCAGACGCACTTCCGCTCCCTCCCCGACTCCGGGCTCCGGCGCTGCACCACAAACGTGGGACATCGCTCCTGAGAACTTGAGAGGCCACCCGCCTCATCCAGCGCGCGGAGCCGCCGCGGCGCGGCGTCTTCGTGAAACAATGCCAAAAGAGCACGCACCAGGCTCCGAGTCGCTCCCCGCCGTCGCCCCCACGCCCACATCCCTCGCGAAGGCCACCGCGACAAGACGTGGGCGACGAACGTGTTATAGCTTTGGTGGCCGGTCCCCGGGCGCAGCGCGAGGAATGTTTGCAACTTCGCGGGCGGGAGGGTGGCGGCTGTGAGTCCCGCCGTGACGCTTTTGGCCCCGCGCCTCCGGATCTTCTATCAGCCTTCGTAAGACGCGATAACGGGGGGGGGAGGGGCGACAGCTGACGCCGTCCGGGCGCTGCGAGCATCCATTCGAAGGCGAGCGACTGGGCGACGATGGGTGACACGCGGGGCTAGGGCCTTGACGCCGACCGGCCGGGTTCCCAAGTTCCTAGCGCGGCGGCGTGCGTGGGCGAGGTGAACGGAAGAGACGTGGTGACTCGCCTGAGATGTGGCAAAATGAGCTCAGGGTCGCGCATCTCCGCGAATTCGAAGCGCACCTTGGGACGCCGCGGTGGTGCGAGCGGGGACATGTCGCGTATTCTACGCACGAGCGCTGTGGCCGGCCTAGGAGAGGTCCCGTAGAGGAGTACGCAAACGGAGCACAACGGCATTCCATTGTTGCCATTGCAAGTGGTGCGTGCACTGTCGAGGACCGTCGGCGGCCTCGTCAGGGCGCCAGTCGAAAGATTATCCCACCATTCATACCCGATGAGAGACTCGTACCCATCTCGTCGGCCCGAAATAAAACGCACAGGCAGGGCGTGAAAATCGCGAATGCCGGGAACCGAGTGTGCTGCCAGAGTGGGAAAGAGTTCATTTTACATGCGTTTGCGCAGTGGACACTAGTTGGCGGCTCACCTGGCGCCAACTTCGACGTATCCGGACTTGGCGAGCCCTGGTACCGGGCCCGAGAGTCCGAACGAACGCCAAGATACACGAGGGGTTGGCAACTTGAGTCCGCCGTGGAAAGATGAACGACGAACGTTGCCAGCGCAGACGCCGGGAGAACTAGCCGCGTGAGAGAGAGGAGAGCGCGAAAATGCGGAGTGGGGGAATGCGCGCAGCGGGTGCGTACGGTGCTTGCCCGGCGTGCGGAAACGTTGGTGGTTATGCCGGCAGCGCGCCGTCGCGACACAGCACCGCGCGCGCGAGGCCCGGCCTCTCGCGTGCCGCTTTCCCGGTCCGAGACGCGAGGTCCTATTTGATGACGTCGTCGAAGGCACGCCTGCGCTCTTCCTCGATGCTGGACAGCCGGAAGAAGAAGGAAGCGTAATGCCACGCCTTGAACGGCTAATGGTCATTTGATCGCCTTGCGTCCCCGAGGCCGGCGGGGAGGCCGGTCTGTGTGTGCCTTGGCGGTTCATCTCGCCTTCGCGCGTTCTGTGGTTCGTCGATCACGCGAACGTTCTTCGATCGTGCGGTGCGGGCGACGAGAGTCTCTTTGGCGTAATGGTGCTCTTCTTCGGGGCCTGCGCCCGGTGAATCTCGACGAGGTGAAGGTCGGGCCATGCTGTGTGGTGCGGTGCATCAGTTGACCTGCAGTCATGGATCGAGCGACGCGTCAGCGCATCGTGCATCCGCACAGCATCATATATAAACCTCAACTTGAAGTGTGATCAGCACTCACCGGTCCGGGGGACCACGCGCATACATGCACCTGCTAATGCTGTGGGCCGCTTTCGTGTCGTGTGACAGGTTTTGCCCTTGCCCTAGTGGTAAGCACTGGGCACGGTGGGGACCGGGAGTAGGGGCCTGCTGTATTTTGATAGCACGGTTTTGAAGCCACCAATAGCAGACATTCCGCGCCTGGGAGGCGACGGAGCCATGAGCTCGGTGCCAGGTAGTGACAGTCGAAGTGACGGGAGACGAAAGAAATGACTATGTAACTGTGTTCAGAAAACATAGGAAGGATGTTTGGTACTCACATCATGCTCGCTTCCGCCTCTCATACTTGGAGATCGAAGACGTGGTCAAGACTCAAGAGACGAGAGCGCACGCAACCCATTAGATCTGGGATTGCAGTGCACGTGTTGCATCAAGCGCCAAAAGGTTCGCGCGGAAGCGACTCTCATTGAACTGGAGCGGTCACACGCTCTTTTCTTCCTGACTACGAGCTGGGCTACGCTGGCAGCACTTCTGGAAATCCATCTCGCCCGCGCCTCCGTACGCCTCACCTAGGCGCGAAGTCGGGGACGCGGGCGCCATTGTAGTCACCGTCAGCGCCGGTCACGATCGACGGAGGCATGGAGGCGGGCGGAATGGCTCCAGGTCGCTCGACGGGCGTGTCGTCCAGCCAATGCGAGATGCGTGGGGCGCGTGGGGTTCCTGACGTCTTCTAACACTGCGTTCTAAGCAGATGGGGAGGTGGCTGCGTTTTGGTGGAAGAATGAGTCGGTGTCTCTCCAGTGACGAGGATGTTGTACATACCTGGAATCTCGTGGGAGGTCGGCGCTATGTCATACTGCAAGTTATTAACTGTGGCTTGGACATCCGATGGAGAAAATGCCCGGGCATGAAATGATCGTGGCACGCTACGAAATCGAAGAGCACTGAGCGTACCAAGTCAGTGAAAAACGGGCGTGGGACGCGCGCTCGCTTGGGTAGCGCTTGTCGCGGGTCTAGCGCCGCCGGTTGCCCCTGCACCACGACAACCTTTTCAACATGACTCCATGTTCTCTTGCGTTCTCAGATCGTGGATCGTATCGAAATGTCCCCCTTTCTATTCTAGGAAGCCAAGCACGGGGGCGCGTCGCATACATCCAGGAGTTGGACCCCAGTCACAGCGTCAAGAAAAGTCTCTCCATCCTTCGGTCTTCCTCCAAGGCTCGGCAGGTCCCCTAGAGCCCCGTGCCGAGTCTAGGCAGTCTTAGCATCCATATGCGCGCCCTAAAACACCACGGTCGCCTTTCTCTCCACCACGCCACGCGTTATCTGAACTTTCCCCATCCGGTTTTGGCGAGCTTAAGTCCACGTACCAGCGCCATGGCCCGGCCTCGCCCTTTTGGTTCTTCCCATGCAAAACCCAGCGACGCGGAGTCGGAGTTTCGACGGCGACCAGCCTCAGAGATCGCACATCCGACTGACGAAAGCCATGAGCCGTTCGCGGATGTCGCAGCTTTTCGAATGTCCTCAAGAGATGCACAACGGATTGATGGTTGTCTCGACAAAGCGTCTTCGGCGCTGCTGCAACATCGACGTCCTTGAAAGTGAAGGCTGACCTTTATCGCATTGTAAGTTCTCGAGATTCTTCTTTTCGCGCCTCACGCTCACTCTCGTTCCCGATCCCAGGCCTCCGCTTCTCTCACGCGCGGTGAAGACTACCCCATGCGCACCGTCGTTCGACGTTCGACGTTCAGATACAACCTCCACTACGCCCAGCCCCCCCTCTCTTCAGAGAGTACACAGAATACACCTCTGCGACCCGAGCGAGCATCACTTCTTACTCTCTTGGCCGCATACATCGACCAACACAGCCGCCATAGATGCTGCTCTTCACTGCTATCGACTCCGCCGCCGAGAAGGGATCCTCTTCGAGCAAATCCTCCACCAAGTCCAAAGACCATTTCCCCCTCCCTGACGTCCATATCTCTCACGCCGGGGATGCAGAAAAGGCGGAGAAGGCATCAGCGGGTGTGTTGATCATAGAGGAGGGCAACGCGGTGCGGGAGGCGCGGACACGGGTCGGACGGTGGACACAGCACGCGACGCGGCGGCTCGCTGCGTTGGGGCTCGAGATGGAAGGGTGGGTCGCGGCTTTCTACTATCACGTGGAAAGATGAGCTAATCACGACGCACGACGCGGGTTCAGGATCGAGCCAATACCAGACTCGCAGCGGACAGATAAGAGGTTGTATCAGTTCTTCTTCGTGTGGTTCTCGGCGAATGCGAATATCCTCACGTGCGTGGCCTCTTTTCTTGCGAAATCTTGACTCGGACTTATATTATTGCATGCTGCATGCTCGTCTAGACTCAGCGCGGGGACTGTTGGACCTGCGTTTTACGGTCTGGGCATCCGGGATTCTTTCTACCTCATCCTCTTTGTCGATCTCATGTGAGTCCTTCGTAAGCAGCGCAGGATTGTTGTTGATGATGATGTCTCACAGTTCCTGTGCCTTTCCGTCGTTCTTGTGAGCTCCGCTCTCAACCATATCTCTGGTATTGCTACCTCTCACTGTCGTGAATAGCGCGATTTTTGGGCCCAAGCTGGGCACACGATCCATGGTTGCTGCAAGATTCTCGTGGGGGTATGTTTGGTTCTGGAATCTGGCCTCCGTGATTGTTCAAACACAATGTCTCTAGATATTACGGCGCAGTCATCCCCAGTATCCTCAACGTTCTTTCGATGCAAGGCTATCTGGTGATCAACACCATCGTTGGTGGACAGACACTTGCTGAGGCCTCACCACATCTGGATGCTACTTTGGGCATCGTGATCATCGCGTTAATTTCCCTCATTGTATGCATGCACTTCTCGATGATATCGAAAATGTCTAATTGAAGAAAATGCAGATCACATTCTGTGGTTGCCAGGTTCTCCACTGGTATGTACTCATCAGCTCGTTTAGTCGGCTCAGCCAATACTCTTCCTCTTAGGTACGAACTCCTCATATGGATCCCCAACGTCATCGCCTTCATCGTCATGCTCATCGTTGGTGGCCACCAACTAATGAGCGCGCCTCTCATAAATCCCGCCGGACCTGCTTCCGCCGCCGCGATCATGACCTCTGGTGCCTCCCTCGCGGTCACCGTGGTCAGTTGGTCAACACTGACGCCCGATTATGGCGTGTACCACGACAAGAATGCGTCCGCGTGGCGCATATTCTGGTATACCTACTTAGGCTTCTTGATATCCTCCGTGCGTACCTACATCCTCATCTTTTTAATCCTCTATAACTCGCGTATGCAGGTTCCCGCGCACATGCTAGGCGCGGCCTTCGCCGCGGGCGCAACCGTGGTACCTGCGTGGTCCGCGGGACTCGGGGACGGCAACGACGTCGGTGGGCTCGTGGCCGCCGTCCTCGCGCCGACGGGCCGCTTCGGGAAGTTCCTGCTCGTGCTGCTCAGCTTGACAGCCCCGAGCGCGTGCGCGCCGACGATGTATACCGTCTGCATGAGCTTCATGACTGTACACCGCGCGTTCGCGCGCCTGCCGCGCGGCGTCGTCGCCATCGCATCAACAGCCGTGTAAGTGTTCGCACTACGAGGACGCTGGGAGCCGATGCTGACCCCGAAGCGGCCCTTACCCCCGCAGGCTTATCCCGGTCGCGATCGTCGGCGCACGGAGCTTCTACGAGACGTTCGTCGATATCCTTGGTACGCCGCCCTTCCCCTCCCCATCCTTTCGTTCGTCCTCACGCACGTGCTTCTGGAAGCGCTCATCGGATACTGGCTCGCGCCCTTCCTCGCCGCCGCGCTCACCGAGCACATTCTCTTCCGGCGCACGTACGCCGCGTACCCCGCGCGTGACGCGTGGGACTCCCCGGCGCACCCGTCGCTCCCGCCGCCGTGGCCCGCGCTGCTCGCGCTCGCCGCCGCCGTGGGCGCGAGCGTGCTCGGGATGCAGCAGGTGTGGTGGACGGGCCCGGTCGCCGCGCGCGGGACGGGCGACGTCGGGATGCTGATGGGGTTCGCCGTCGCGGTGGGGGCGTATGCGGGCGCGCGCGCGCTGGGGCGGCGGTGGGGGGCGAGGGGGGCGCCGCGGGTGGTTGTTGCGGCGAGGAGAGTGATACCAGGGATGCGCGATGGTGAGAAGGCGTAGAGCGGTGTACGCACGCGTCCACCCCAATTCTGGGCTTGGCGGACGACGCTTCCTCATCCCTCCCTGAATGTCCTTTGATTCGTCTTGAAAGTGTAGTCTGACGTTCCCAATATTTATTTCATAGGCTAGGGGGGACGGGGACGAGCACAAAATTGCACTACCGTTACGCTTTGCACCTCCGATAAACCCCTAGCACTAAGTAGTGCGTACTTTGGTTTGGATGAAGGAGTCGGCCGCGTGTGTGAGCGAGGTCACAGGGATCTTCGTGTTCGACTGGATGCGGCAAGTGCTTTCTTCGACAACAAAGAACAACGGACAGCAGCAGTAGTATTGCGTACATTTATTGTACCCTGTACCGTGCCTCGCTGAGGTCACGTCAAGGTCGAATCTAACAAGATATGAACTAGATCTACACACGCGGCACGATCGCGCTTAGGACGACCACGCGCAAATGGAGCAGACATATAGTATACGCTGGTATGGTATCGGGGTTCGGATGAGTATAGCGATGTGGACGCGAGCGGTGCGCCCGCCGGAGCGATAAATATGCAAGATGACCGTCAATGGTGTACTCAATGTGCGAACGATCCAATTCAACCCAATCCAGACGGGAAACCGGCCACAGCAGACGGGGACGACGCACGGTCACGCCCCGAGCACAAGCACGGCCACGACGCCGAACCCCGCGACGGTCGCGCCGAGCAGCCCTGGGCGCACACCGCCGGCTCCGCCTATGTTGCGCACTGGCTCCAGGGATGCCGATGTGGGGGCCTTGACGAGGCCGGAGTCCGAGAACGGCTGGTTCCAGAGGAACTGCGCGTCCGCGACGTACCCGTCGCCGGCCTTGGTGAGCATGAAATTGGCGTACGTGCCTTTGGCGTCGCCGTACGTCGCGCCGACGGCGACGATGTTCGGGTACAGCTCCGACGCGACTTCGGTGCCGGGCCCGAGCGTCATCGCGTAGTCGAGTGCGGTTTGGATCGTCGAGCCCTTGTGGGTCGTCAGGTTCCACGCCGAGTAGCCGACGTAATCTCCGATCTTGGCGTTAGTCTAGGGAATCGAAATGCGGGGAAGCGGCGACAAGCGGGATGCATGGAATGGATCAACAGGTGCCAGGTGTGAGAGAAGGCTGGCACATACAATCATGGCGGCGAGGTTGTAAGCACGGTAGTGGTAAGGGCGTGTGCGCGCAGTTTCAAGCGGCTAGTTGGAGGCAACATGTCGGTCAATACCTATCAAACAAACAAGATGAACGCCCTGAAGGACGTACCTGGTCGCCGTTCGCAGCGATCTGGTCAAGGTACTTAGTGGTAAAGTAGTCCGTCACAGTAGCCTTTGCGCCGTCATTGTCACCAACGAGGACCTGAAGGGCAGCAAGCTGGTTGTAGTAGAAAGTGCCGTGGTTGCTGCATCAAGTCAGCCCCATGACATCACACAAGAAGCACGAGGCGCTCACTTGGGCGCAGCCTTCTCCTCAAGCGCGATGCCAGCCGAGGTAAGCCACCCAATGTACTCGGTCGTCCAAGAGTTCAGCCCGGTGTCGAGTTCGGTGGTCCATGCAGCCGCCTTGCCTTCTCGCATGAGGAGCACTGCGGACACAACCTTTGCCATGCACTTGAGGTCCCTGTTGGAGAAATCCTCAGTTAGCGAGCTCCAAGGGCTTTGGGACGGACATGGAAGACCGTAAACGGGACACAGCCCACAGCACCCGGGAGCCGATGCATCACGGATGTGGGCATGGTGGTTGGACCGGACAGATAAGCGCCCTAGCCGTCGACGAGCGGTCGCTCGCAACAGCAGGGGCGCTCGCGACAAAAGTCTTGGCAAAGCACGCCATGAGAGCATGAGATGTTCCATGCGCGGTATATGCGGGCGAGGGGGAGCGCGGCGACAAAGGACGGGGCGAACGGGGGGCAAGACGTACAAGATTCCAGTGTGGGTTCCCTTCTGTCCGGTGGGCCCGCGCTGCATCTGGCTGTAGTTGAGGTTGGGGTTCATGCCGGTGTCCGCGTCGAGGAACCAGGTGTTTATGAAGCGCGCGGCGGATTCGGCGTAGGTCGTGGTGCCGTTGGTCGCCCACGCGAGGGCGTTGTAGAAGACGGCGTTGGCCATGCTTTCGAAGTTGCCGATGTCGTTCACCTCGCGGGCGTCGGGGTTGAACTTGCCATCGCGCACGACGTATGGGCAAGTCGTCCAGACTGCGCGGACGGGAAGGAGGTGGGTGTACGCGCGAGAGACAACTGAACAAAGAACGTACCCTCGTTCTGAGTGAGTGCCGTGGTGTTCCCAACGCTAGAACAGTCTGGCCACCAGCTAGATCGGGTAGGTCGGGGTGAGCGTCCACGGAAGGCCGTACGCATGCAGCGCGCTCAAACGGTGACTCACTAGGGTGCAAAGCTCATGTAGTCTTTTTTCGTGCCCGACGGCGGGGTGAACGGCTTGCTCGTAACATCTGCTCTCACGCCCCGAGGCGGATCAGGGGGGAGGACGCAGATAACGTTAAGGAAGGGCGTCGGGGTGGAGCAGCACGATGAGCGCGGGAAAGAAGCACGGAGGACGAGGCACCCACTCCATGGCCCGGCTGCGGCAAGATCTTCCGCCCACTCGACGATGGTCTCCTGCGCCTCGATGGTGAGGTTGCTGAGCCCGTTGGAGAGGATGATCTTGGGGTCGATGAAATCGTTGGCGTAGCTCGTAAAAGCGCTCGCGCTGAGCGCCGTGGAGGCCAGGACGATGGCAACGGTGCCGCGCATTTCGAGAGAGCCCGGTTAAAGTGGAAGGAAGGGGGTGGGGAAAGGACAGACAGGGCCTCCGAGTACGGGGCGATGGACAAGAGAGCGAAAAGAGGGGGTGGGGCAAAAGGTGGGCAGCGCTACCCGCGCGCCGAGTTTTGAAATGAGGGATGGAGGGAGCGGGCTTGGCGGATGTGGGGGAGGATGTCGGCAGACGTGATCGTAGACACGAGAACTGGTGTCGTCCGGGGCAGGCCCGAGTGAGCTTGGAGGCTGGCACCACCACCGCCAAGACCTTGATCCGTGCATTGGATGGCAGCGCACAAGTAGCAGCGCCGAGGTTGCCGCGTGCGCGTGTCGAGGCTGCGGAGACACGAAACGCGAGGAATTGGAAAGGGCGCGCCATGACCAGGGGCATGTCAATGGCGTGGACGTGGTTGCGGAGACATCCTGCTCATTGATGAGCACCTGTACGTACACGAAGGGGACCAGATCAAATGCGCTGGGCGGGTGTCGTTGGTGGCGGCGAGGGGCAACGGGATGGGCGGAGGACGAGCGAAAAGAAATCTGCCCCGCGTCTGCCCTGTCAAGCCGGACGTCTGCCACCCCATATTATGTAATGCAGCCTCCTTTGTCATAGCATTAATGGGGTAGTGGTAACCTGGGTCGTTGCCATCGACCCGCCGGGGGTTCGATTCCCCCTTAATGCATTTCTCCCAGTGTTCCATTGTTTTTGCTCGCTGTACATATCAGCGAGCATCACACTTCACGTACAACGAACTTAATCTGCTGCTTTCTACCGCACGCACATAATACCAACAGTTGCCCTGCAAGCCTGCATTGAGCGCAAATACGTCGTACTTCATAGGATTTTTTGAACAGACGCAGCGGGAGCCAGGGTATGATCACTAGCTAGTATACAAGCCAAACCGAGAACCTTCATCAGCCAAAGCCAAAACCATCCGCACCAATGCAAAGACTCGGGCGACGATTCCCCCCACGCGCTCACTGCGAGTAGTTCTGGATGCCCGAGTAGTTGATCGTGCCGGCGGAGCCGCCGGAGACCTTGAGCGCGGACCAGTTCCAGCTGCCGGTGCACGCGCCGGAGCCGCAGTTGACGGCCACGCGCTTCGCGCCGCTGTTGACGGAGATCGAGTTCGTGCTGCCGACGAAGTTCACGCCCTGTGTGCGCGAGTGCGTGAGGCCCGGGTCAGCACTGGAGGTCCAGACGTTGGGGGCGCGCGGGACGCACCGTGAGCTTGACGCCAGTGCCGGGGGTGCCGAGGGTCGAGGGGTAGCTCTGCGCGCGCGGGGTCACGGTGAGCGGGGCTGAGACGAGAGGGGAGATGGGAGAGCGCGGACCTGGTCGATGAGGACGCCGAACTCGCGCATGCCCGTCGCGGTGTTGCCGGAGTAGGTGATGCCGGACACCGTCGAGCCCGACGCCGCCGCCTTCGTCTTGATGCGGAGCGCCTGGTCGCTGCAGGAGGGTCAGGTCAGACATCGTCCGTGGGCGGAAAAGGGAACGCACTTGTTGGTGATGGTGTTGCTCAGGATCTGGATGCCGGACACGGTGACGTCCGAGTCGATCGAGCCGATGGAGATGCCGTGGCCGCCGGTGCAGGAGTTCCGCTGGAAGATGATGTTGCTGCCCTTGTTGATCGCGAGGCAGTCGTCCTGGTTGTGCACCGTGCTGTCTTCGATCGTCAGGTCCGTCGTGCTCACGTCGAACCCGTCCGTGTTGTGGCCCGCGGCCTTGCCGCCGGACGCGGAGTTCGCGGCGTCGCCCGCGGCTGTGCGGACGGACAAACGTGTGAGCGCGCGAGGTCGTCACCTGGGGGTGCGCGGAGTGGGGACGTACAGTTGTCGATGGTGAGCTTGGACATCACGAGCGTCGCGGGGTTCGAGACGCTGTAGACGCGCGCGGGCGAGTTGAGCACCTTGGTGTTCTGTGGCGAAAGTCAGCATGTGCCGGACGCAATGGTGGCGCGCAACGTACGGTGAACGTGCCGGAAATCTTGATCCTGTAGAGGTATTAGCACATAACGCACCAGTAGTACACGGCGAGGAGCATGCGCACTTCATCATGGGGTCGGGCTTGGTGACACCACCGTTGACGCCCTGGCCATCCTGTTATGTGATGTGGTTAGCAGTCACCTTCTACACTCACCGATTGGGAGCACACCCACCCAGTACGAGGCGCCGTTACCGTTGAAGGTGTGGCCGTTGCCGTTGACTGGTCAGAAAATTTCCGTGAGCACTGACACACCCTTCCGCACACAGGGTGAGCTCACAAGTGATGCTAGTGCCGCTAAACACAAGGCACAACGCATCAGTTCGTGCTCGCACGTCGACCGCACCGACCACCGCGCACACACCTGATCTGGAAGAGAGGGCCAGCCCAGTTTTTCACCGCGAAAGTGACATCGCCGTCTGCGTCCACGCACGAGCGCAGCACGGCGCGCGTGGATGCGCGGGTTCGGCACGACGCGCGCGGAGGCAATAGCACGCGTGTGCGACGCGAAGTCGGCGATTGAGGGGGGTGGGGCACCTTGGACGTCAGCACCGCTATAAATTGCACCGCCACTGCATCCGCGGCCCCCCTTTCTCCGCGTCCGCGAACGCTAAATGCGTACGCGCGACGCGCGACCGAGCGGCGCGGGCCCGTGCCGTCGCAGATGCGCCCGGACACGGTACTGCGGCTGAGAGGGGGCGGCAGAGGAGGGAAGGAAGGGGCACGCACTCATCGTGACCTTCGTGCCCGAGAGGAGCGAGAGGCTGAAGGTCTCGCCGGCGGGGACGGTGAACGCGTTGATGGTCACGGTCGTGCACTTGACCGCGGCGGCGACGTCGTTGAGGGAGGAGATCGTGCCGGTGCAGTCGCTCGACCTGGGCTCGGCCGCGGGGGCCGGGGAGGCGGCGAGGGTGTGGGCGAGCGCGAGGAGGGCGACGAGACGGAGGAGTGCGGCCATGGTAGCGAGGTTGGGGAGCAGATTCCGGTGGTGGGAGACGGTGAAGCTGGAGGACGATGGGCGAGACGCATGGCGCGTTTATACGACTCTGGAGGTGCGCGTCGGGCTCGGAGAAACAGAGCGCGGGCAGGTGCAGAACGACGGGCGGGAAGGGGATGGTGTGGATCATGTGTGCGCGACGCTAGTGCGTAGCCACTCCGCTGGTATGCGCGCATGCGACGCTCCCTGGCAGTGAGGGCGCCCTGGGCCATGCTGGGCCGCGACGGGGTCAGGGCACGACGGGAAGAGCGGGCCAGGCGGCGCGCGAGAGGCCGTCTGCCGTGGAGTGAGAACGTCGGTAGGGTGCGAGGTTATTGATGGCGTTGCTCCGGAAGATGAACATCGAGATCGGGTTAGGCCACGGAAGGGGGATGATCTATAAACCTGGTCCGTAGGGCGGATGTGACAATGATTTGAATGTTGCCACTCGGGCGGGTACAGAGGCGGCCCGCTGTGGTGAATGTGCAGTTTGCGCGAGCGACACCAGTCGATCGCCCGAGCTTACGCCCTTGCAATACGAGCTCCAAGTGGTCGCCAGCAGGTCGGTTCCGCGCGCTGTTTTCCGTCACGCGCGTTGGACGGTGTGAACGCCGGACCACTTCACGCTCAATGAGTGGACGGGAAAAAATACCGCAAGATGGTGCGTGCCCTGTGATCTGCAGAGGGTGAGCAACACCACCCTCTCGCCTTGAGGCACTGATAAAGGCATCGAATCTCGTGCTCTTGTGCAACAAGAGCTGGGATGAGCGACGCGGCACTGGAAAATGCGGGCCCGTACGTCAGCCATCCGCCAAAAATCTGTTGCAGCGCATGAGGGCGGATGAGGACGCTGGAGCCCTGCGCTCACCTGCCTCGACCCCGAGAGGACAGCGACCCAAGACGGTGGCGGTCGACGGAGAAGGTGAACCAGACGCATGATGGCATCAGCCGCCGTCCCGCCCGCCGCCCGTGCTCCACTCACCCACGGCCCGGGTGGCGGCCCGCCGTCTCTAAAAATAGAACACTAAACATATCACATCCGCCTCCAGCTCGAGCAGTGCTAGTAAGATTGGGCGGAACAACTCTGCCAAAAGTACTGCGCACAGACTCCGAGGTTCTCGCCGCCTCTGGCGACAACCCTCCTCTCTCCCGGACCACCGTGCCCCCCGTCCCTCTCGGGTCCGTTTCCCCCATTCGTCGCGTCCTGCGTGAGCCCCATTCCACCGCGGCCCGGCGGCGAGCCCTGCGTCCCAGATCTGCTAAAGCTCGGATGTTCTGCATCAAGACGACCGATCATGCGCCCCAGAGCGTGGTCCGAACGTCGCGAGCGGACGTGCTGCCACATCAGACGGCCATGCATATCGACGTTATTGGCGTACGGGACCGGGCACATGTCCACACCGCGGGCCGCGGCAAAAGCGAGACAAAGCGGACAGCAGCGACAGGATCCACTTTTAGCACCCATCAGCAGCGCGGGAACACTGTCGCCCCAAACCAAAGAACTGCGCTTCGGCGTGTGCGGCCCCGGCGTGGTGTACATACTGGGAGATAGAGCGGGCAGGTTAGGCTCGTGGTGGTTGCATTCGAGAGCGTTCGGACCTCAGTGAACGCAGCCGCTCAAACACGATGTGCACCACCGAGTTTTTGGCGCATGAAAAGGCGCGGAAAAAGTCACTCGCAAGTGAAATTTCCGGCGTCGATTTCATGGGCGAGCAAAAAAGGCGGGAAAAGACCAGTAAAACACGGCTTTCGAAGGGAGCATTCCGATGATGCACCAAATATGTACCATTTCCAGCTGGTAACAAACGATAGGCCCCTCGGCTTCCCGCAGATACAGGGCGGAGCTCGAATAAAGCGACGCTTGGCAGCCAGGGTCCCCGATAGGCGCTCCCGCTCGTGCGTATTTTTTGGAGCCCAGCCGCGCAAGCGTCGCTTTTTTTCGAGCTCCGTCGCGTATCTGCAGGAAGCCGAGGGGTCTGTCGTTTTGTTACCACCCGTGATCAGTCGCCTTTCCTCGCATTCAAAAAGGCGTCGAAAAATTCACTGGCGAAGGATTTTCCTTGCGTTTTCCTGTCCCGAGAACGCGCGGCGGTGCACGTGCACGTGGTGAAAAGAGCTGCCTTCGACTCCGAGCGCGCGTCGACGAGCCCCATCACCCCCGTACTCACGAGCACTCACTCGAGAACGCACAAACGGCGACGCCATGAACCGTATTAAGCGACGGCGCGCAAGGGTGTCTATTGAAAACCCGATCGAGAAACGTCGCGTGGTATCGGCCATAAGGATACACAGGACGAGCGGGACAAAGCGAGTGAGAGAGACAGAGAGACAGAGTGAGACCGGGGCACGGAGACACAGAAGGAGGGGAGGGTGCGAGCATGTACATCCAGACCGAAGAGAGAGCGAGAGAGGTAGAGAGGTAGAGTAGAGGGACGGAGCACGAAAGCAATGCGCATGTGTGTAACGCGCGCGGGCCGGGCGTGTAAAGGCGGCCGGGGCGCGGCAGGGCAGGGAGACTCGTTACAGTACAAGAACACAAGAGGAAGAACGAAGGTGAAGGCGAATGCGGGAAAGGGGCAGATGGAGGGAGGGAGGGTGCGCGAAAAGCGGGATCCGTAGCCTACGATGTGGTTGCGGGGGGAGGGGAGGGGATAGGAATGCGCGGGAGGCCGGGGCAGCACGTTTTGAGCGTCAAGCAGTCGGCGCACGAGAGCGTCCGAACCGAGCGGGAAGGGGCACGGAACACCAAGAAATCGCACTAGATCGGGAGGCGTGTGGGGTGTCGTGGCGCGTCGCGGGGAGTAGAGGGGCATCGAGAGACGGGAGCTAGGACGTGTAGATGAGCAACATAAGGAATAAATACGACGCGATCCGCCTCAGCCGTAATACTTGTACTCCGACCACACGTCGCCCGACGGGTCCCCGGGCGGCGCCGTAGACCAGCCCCCGGCGACCATCTGCGGCTGGTGCTGCGGGTGCGGGTGCGGGTGTGGGAGCATCTGCACGTGGTGCCCGTTCCCCATCGCGTGCGGGTGTGGTGGGGCGCATACTGGGGGGCGGGTACGGCGCGTAGTGCACCGCGCCGTGCTTCATGTCCTGCGCCTGCGCCTGTGCCTGCGACGGGTGTGGAGGAGGCGGGGGTGCATGAACTGCGGCGGGTGCTGATGCGGCGGCTCCTCGAGCATCCCGAGGCTGATCGTCTGGCCCTCGAACTCGTTCCCGTACGGCATGTAGAACTGGCCCGGTCCCGGGTTCTGCGCGGGCGGCGCCCCCGGCGGGAACGTCACCGACGCGGGCTAGGCTGCTGCGACGCCTGTGCCTGGCTTGAAGCTGTTGAGGCGTGGGCTGAGGAGGGTAGGACGGCGACGACTGCTGCTGCGGCCCGTGCGCGGGGTCGAACGTCGGCGGCGACTCGTACATCGGCGTGTCGGGGGAGCTCCGTTGTACTGGAGCGAGTACTCCTCCTGTTGCGGCGTGGGCGGGAGGGAGGTGGTGGCGGATGGGTCTGCGCATGCGGCGACGGCTGCTGGCTCTGCGACCGCGCTTGGATCCGTCGGCCGGCGCGGGATACGCCTCGAACTGGCCCTGCTTGCCCATCGGCGATGGCGGCACCGACCCGTTCGCGGACGCGCTCCCCGGGGAGCCAGCTGCGGCGCGCGCGGCGTTGACGCCCCGTGCCGGAGCCCGTGGTCGTCGACACGCTCGCCGTGCGCTGCCGCCGTGGCGCGGGTTGGCCCGACATTGGCCGCACGCGCAGCGGCCCGTTGAGGTACTTGCCCGCGCCGCTCGTCTTGTTGTCCTTGTCCTTCCCGCCCCGTCCTTGTCCTTCGCACTGACCCAGCGCTCTTCTCCGTGTCCCGGTCCTTCGCGTGCTTCTTCGCCTCGGGCCGCCGCGCCGCCGTCCGGTGCACCTGTCCTGGGTTTCGAGCGCGGAGGGTCCCCGCGGGCCGAGCTCACCGCCGCGCCCACGAAAGGCAGCTGGAAGGTCGTCTGCGCCCGCCGCGGCCCGACGAGTCCTCCTCGATCTCCGCGTGCTTGCGCTTCGCGCCCGCCGTGAGCGCAACGGTACAGGGCTGCCCGTCATCCCGCGGGCAGCCTCCGCGCGGCGCTTCATGAGCTCGACGACCTTGACCGCCGCGTCGCGCCCAGCCGCGCGCTCTACCCCGGCGCCGACGCCCTCGACGCCCCGGCGTACGTCCCGATGTCCTGGAGGATCGCGAACGCGCACGCGACGTCCTTCACGCCCTCGCCCGCGATGAGGCTGTGCGGCTCCTGGACACCGCGTGCGCGCACACGACGGCCGCGTCGAACACCGTCCGCCCGAAGTCGTAGAAGTCGAACACGGCGGGCCGGGTGCCGCCCACACGGCGTGGAGGGCCGCGCCGCCCCGATGACGTTGTGTGCGGCACCGATCGCGCCGTAGACCGCCTGGTGGGCCGCGCCGGGGCGCGCAGTCTTGAGGAAGGGAAGGTAGGTCTTGAGGACGAGCCGGTGGGCGAGGATCGCGAGCTCGCACTTTTGCGCGAGACGGAAGGGCGACGCGCCGACGGGGAGAGGAGCGACGGGTGCCGTGATGTCCGCAACGGGCTCGAAACGCCAGGTCGGAGGAAGGTCGTTGAGGAACGCCTCGACGTCGGCCTCGAAGTTCGCGGCTTGGTCGATGGGAGGTTCTGACTCGGCTGAGGGGTCATCAGTGGATCGCGGAATGTCTGCTTCTTGACCGACTTGACCAGCTGCGCGAGCTTGCACTTGAGCGCAAAGTACTCCGACGTCGAGTCTTTGTCGGAGTTCTCTGGTATGGGTAGGGATGTTGAGGACGGGGTGAACCTATCTTCGTCGACGTCGGCGGGAATATGCGTTGTATGCGTGTTGTCGGCGATGAGGGGAGGATGGCCCATGCTGTCGGCCACGAAGCTTGGAGTGGGTATGAGGACCCGCCAGCGCAGAAAAAGAGCAAGACGACTCACAGGTCATAGTAGTACACTCCCACCATATCCTCCTCCGGTCTCCGCCTCAAACAGGCTGTACGTCCCAGCGAACTCGTCGGGGTCCATTCCCAGCCCCATCATTCTCGCACATTGACCATCTTGCCAACCTATAGCCCAGTCAAAAACGGCCGACACCGACATACGTTCACCGAGACAACTCACCAAGGGAAAACGCTCTGCGCGACGCTCATCTGGCCTTCGTGGAGCATGTACAGCACCTGCAGGATCATCGCGATAATCGAGTCGAGGTCGTACGCCGACGTCTTCTCGAAGAACTGCAGCGCCTGCTCCGACAGCGCGAACAACGTCGCCGGCGTGCCCGCGCTCTCTCCCGGCGTCAGCGGCGTGAGGGGCTCTGCACGGTCCGCCTCTGGATCCTCGTCGCGCGCCACGAGCGCCCCCAACGCGAACGCGGCCGCCGCGGCGGAGAAAAAGCTGAGCGTCGGTTTCGGTGACGATGGCCCAGCGACGCCGTTGCTGCGACCCGGACCTGGCCCCCGCCCCGGGCTTCGCAGACGAGAGGAAGATGTCGCGCGCGAGCTCCTGCTTCGACATGGGTCGCGCCCCGTAGGCGGGCGTCGCGGTGCCCGCGCTCTCGCCCGTCTCCGCCCAGCTGAAGACGGCGGCGATGCGCTGCTCGAAGTGGGGCACATTGAACGACGGGTGGAGGAGCATCGTCTCGCGGAACGCCTTGAGGAACCGGGAGCGCGCGGAGTCCGCGGGCAGGTAGGCGACCAGCGCGGCGGTGACTTGTGGGAGCGCAGTAGGACCTGCTGAAGGAGGCGGAAGAAACGCTTCGAAGGGCGCGGGGGGTTGTAGCGAGTTCAGGCCGCCGGCTGGTAGATGTGAACCTGCGCCGGGGGCGAAGGAGACTGAGGGAGGGGGGATAGAACGGATGTGGGCTCGAGCTTCACGGTAGTCGAGGACGTCGATGACCGACTTGAACCAGGCCGGGGATCTGAGGACTTGCCTTCGATGATTTCGGCCTCATACTCGCTGAGCCAAAGACTGACGACGTCGTCGAGGCTGATGACCACGGAACTCCCCGACGCGCCTTGGGCGAGAAGGGCGCGGTCGTTGCATGGCAGGCCGGCCATGAGTGTGGGAGGGACAGTGGAAGGGCCGGCTCTGCTCGGACCGGCCACCGCGTTCGCAGTCTGCTTGAGCGCAGGGATGCAGGCGAGCGCGGCGGAAGCTGAGGGAGAGGGGCCGGCGGCTTGCATTTGGGCAAGCACGCGCTCGATCTCGAGAATGCGGTTATGGAGGGATTGGACGTCGCTATGCGAGATATGAAGCGTGCGAGAGAAAGGACGAGGTAGGAACGAACGTACACTTTCTCGGCCGCAGCCTGGGAGTAGACGCATCGTTGAACGGTGTCGCGCTTAATGCACGAGCTGCATGGGGTCCGACGGTCGCACTTGAGCTTCAGGCGTTTGCACTGAAAAGAGCCGGTTAACAGACCGCGGGGGAAGGGGGAAAGAATAACGAAAGGGAGGAGGGTGGATGTCCGGCTGAGCCAAAAGCGTCTGGGCGCTATTCGGCCGCGGGTATGTTATCGCTTTGTGGTCCGAGGGACGGAGATGACAATGGGAGGGGGAAAGGAACAGAAGAGCATACACTCACCTCCGCGCAGACGACAGTGATGCGAGAACGGATATGTCTGGAGGGAGGATTATAGCGCAACTGAGGTGAGAGGGACCGGATACGCACGGTCCGTTTGAGAACTTGGGTTGGCCGGAGGAGCCGTTGGAGGTGGAGGACTCGGCGTGGTGAGCGGACATGGTGGGGGCGGAGGAGGAGGAGGGGAAGTGCATGTGGGCGACTGGCGAGTGAATGGGGGTGAGCAGCTCGGGGTCGAGGCTAGGCGAATGTTCCATCCTGTCGAAGACCTCCGCACGAGGCGCGTCCAAGCGGAAAGCGCGAAGCGTAAGGAACTGACGAGAAGAAGAGGAGCGACGGCGCGGGGGAAGCGAGCCGTGAAGGTGGTGGGAGGAGGAGGAGAGAGAGGATGGGCGCGGGAAGAGAGACGCGCCGGGCAGCCACTGCCAGCCGATCTTGCTTCTTCCAGATCAGGCCCCCGGGCACCCACCGGCAACCCGCCCGTCTGCCGCCTCCAGCAAAATGAACCGGCTCACCGCCACCCACCCTGCCCCGCCCTCGCTCGAGCGGTCGAACGTCCAGCACGCTCGCACCCATGCGCATACTCAGTACTGGCGCCGTCGGATAGGCCTTTGTCGACTCTAGCCTGGCGTGGGCACGCACGGCATCTGAAGACACGCCCGCGCTCACACACGACCAGCTGAGCCGTCCCGCGCGCGCCAATATATGCGCAAGGTCAGCCGCCGCAGGGACGAGGGAGCGTGCGTAGACACGACCGTGTAAGGCAACGCGCAATCAGCGTCCCCCAAGCGATTTTGGCAGCTGCCCGCAACAACGGCGTCGACGACCTTACTTATCGCCATCTCCTCACTTCCGGGAAGAGGTTCGCCGGGAAGAGGAGGGCCACCGAAGTTTCAACGTTAAACGCTCAACACTCTTGCAACGTACAATGGAGGCCTCGTCGTCTCTCTGCCAGGAATCTGGAAGCATCACCACCCCGAACTCGCCCCCTCCCGCGAGCCCTGGTGGCAGGACACGAGGAAGCAACAACGCAGTGGGAGCACTGCACCGCTGCAACGTTGCCGCCGCCTGGTACATACATGGCGATCCCATTCATGCACCTGGCTGTCCGCCGCATGCCCAGAGGCTCTCGGGAGAACCTCGCCCATCGACGAATCCGTCTTGTCGAACGTGAACGTCCTTGCCGAGTTCGCCATGCGGCTATCAGCCACCACCCCCTGCAGGTCGCAGTGGCTACTTTGACATCGAGTGCGTGTTCCATTCCGCTTTGCCAGTCCGTCAAATTGTCGTCCGCATTTTTGTCGCATTTTTGTCGTCTGCGCAGAGTACGGAGCACAGTGCGCCGCTTTCAGCAATCATACTCCTCCTGCGCCCGATAGGCTTTGACCGGTGACGTGTCCTCGTGTATGCTCTCCCTGGGATGGAGGACTGGGTGCCCGTCTCGCGTCTTCTTCCAGGACACACAGGTCCACGCGGGAGAACGGTCGTATGTACACCCCGCCGCGTGATACACACGCCCCGTCCGCCAAGCTCTGGACCGGGCTGGCATCATCGCAGGACGTCACTGCGCTTGGGCCGTGCGATGTGTTCCTTCCCAGAACGGCGAAGCAGGCCTGCGGACGCACCCCTTATCGCTGGCTCTTCCGTGTACAAGGCCCGGCGCTCACCACGCACTACACACGGCCGTCACTGTCTGCCAGCTGCAGAGGCCGCCCGTCTTGCACTAGTACGAAGCACCGCTAGGCCCGTTGGCTGACATACGGCTGCGCCGCTCCTCCTCCACACGCCTGCCAATCCACTATTCTTCGCGGTTAGCAGATATGTCGCCGGCGGCGCAGGTAACGCCTTGCTGTCCGGGTGGTCGGCGACGCGCCCACCCTCACCGTCAAACCCCACCATGGAGAGCGAAGAGAAGGCGGTCGACACCACGGCGAATCCACGGTAACTCGCCCATGTGCCCAGGAGAACGGAAGGAGGGGCCGCGGGCCTGGTGCCGCCGGCACATGCGCGTCTTCAATCAGGTCCCGTCGCCGTCGCCGTCAGCGAGATGACCGAAGGACCCTGCTGCTAAGAATGCAATCGCGCACATTGCACAGGCGCCCGAGGCACCTCGAACTTCAGCCTGATGCCCCCTCGACGGTCCCCCCCGCTGCACGTTCGCGGACATCCTTTAAGCGAGGCATATACGCCCTCCCGCCCCAACAAAAGAGAAGGTCATCCAGGCGTGGTTCAGGATGCGCGCTGAGGTCGCGCGAGGGCCGGACCCCGGAACCGCTGTAGGCGCGCAGGGCTCGACGGCCCGCCACGCACGGTGGATGACGAGGCGTCTTGCCCCCGGAGGGCTAGCGCGGCCGCGGGAGCTGTACATACCATCGAGCACGACTCTAGTGCGATCGCGCTGTCAAGCTGAGGCTCCAGGCGAGCCGCGCGACGGGCGCGCCCATTCAAATCTCAGGTCGCTCGCGCGCTGCGGTCTGCGCTGTATTTCATAGCGTAGATGGCGTATGTATAAATAACTCGCTCAGACGTTCATTCCGCTTTCACGCGCCAGCGGGCAGCTGGGGGCTTGCGCGGTCCAGAAGAGTTCCACAATGGGCTAGGGTGTGAGCGTCGCTTCCCCTCACTTCCCCCGCGGGGAGGGACCCTGCGCAACGCGAGGGAGGGAAGGGAAGCAGCCGCGGGCAGGGCAGAGGTGGCAACGGCTGACGGGCTGACGCCTGACAAGACGCGCGAGCCCCGGGATGCCCGTCTTGCTCCTCAAAGCATCGGATATCATCCCATCAAGCGTCTTGTCTGCGTGATCCCAGCCTTCCATCTGCCCTGTGCGTCTCAAACGCGTCTCCGATGCACGTCGGGGTCCTCTCCAACGTGATCCACTCGACTTACCACGTAGGTTGCGCGCACAGAGCCAAAATTGAAAAGCTGGGCAGGCTGAAGCGCCCGTCCGCCCGGCGATCAATGCGGTGGGAATGTATTGCCGGTCGGTAACACTGCGGTGCCTTGGCTGGGACAATGACGATCTTCGTCGAACCTCTTCGTCGTGCCTCTCAGCGCACGGACCCCCACGTGAGACGCTTGGGATCCCTTGCACGAGGCGACCGAGGAGATGTCGTTCAGCCGGCATTTGCTTCGTTTCCTGACTGGACCCTCGCGCCTGTGGATCGCCGAACTGTAAAGCCGACCAAGCTCTCGTAACAGATCCACAGCCTCACACAAACCGGGAAAAGCGACTCATCGTCCCTCCCAATTCGCTCTCCCATCAGGACCGCAGGACGTACAACGGCGGCCGACCACCCTTCCCGGGCCTGGGTGCCGTCCAACCAAATGCTTCGTGTATGTCGTACGCGCACGGTACGTGTGTCCGATCCCACGACTCGATACTTACCCCTGGACATTCGGAGCGCGCTCTTGATCGAT
This sequence comes from Epithele typhae, assembly GCF_022376455.1. Classification (NCBI taxonomy): domain Eukaryota; kingdom Fungi; phylum Basidiomycota; class Agaricomycetes; order Polyporales; family Epitheliaceae; genus Epithele; species Epithele typhae. Next base: position 215,515 of record NW_025954221.1, on the reverse strand, counting down.
TGGTCTCCGCGGCCCAGAGCATCCTAGAGCATCGAGCCCGGACACCGGCGTCCTAACGCATCCCACCAGGACCCCGACTCCAGTCCCGCCCATTCCGCAACAGATCCTCTTCTGCGCCTTTTGTTCGTCCCAAGCTTCTGGCAGCCGCTCGCTAGTCTCGAACTTTCCCCAACAAGACGGTGGACACCACCACCCTCCCACGCCGCCCACCGTGATGGCGCCACGCCAGCTTCTTCTTCTGCGGCCGGAACGCAGACCACACCGCGGCCGTCACGGGCGTATGATGGCCGGGCTCTCCTTCGCCCTTCCCGATTCTGCAGAGCGCATCAGAGCGCAGATCCACAGGCTCTACGCGCGGTGCGCACCGCGATGTGGGCTCCGGCCATCAAACGGGGGCAGCAGCTTGCAGCGCACGCACCGCGGGGCCTCCCTACCGTTGTTCCGAACTTCCGATACGCTAGTCTCTAGTGCGTCGCATGTGATGCGGATGCAAGAGCAGGCGCGTTGACGGCGAGCAAAAAGCCTGACTGGAACGCAGACCCTGCGAAGGTGGGCGCTTAGATACCCAGTCTATACTACCGCACGGCCCGATGGCAGCGGCAAGACAAAGACACCTCGCCGGCCGGGTCCGGAGCCCTGATAACGCTGGAGCACTGCGCCCGGGAATGGAGTTGTAGCTACCTACGGGCGGAGCTCCGAAGCTCGAGTTCCGCTTCTGATCAGCTGCCAGGTTCAAGCTCCGCAGGCGCGAGCAATGGGATCGTGGACCACAAAGTTACTGCGAAGAGGCTCTCTTTTCAAGCATCTTTTGTAACTCACATTCGCACTCCATGATCGGGCGTAGGTGCAGTCCCACTGCTTGTACGGTCTCGTGTATATCAGGCTATCGCCGTCCAATTACCGCTGTTTTCATAACGATGTGCCCCTCGGCTAGCCGTGCAACAGGGGCGCGTTTCGCCTGCAGCGTCTCTTGTCGGGTATGTACGCGCTGTCGGAAACCCGGAACATACGTTGCCGAGGCGCGTCTGCAGGCGAACGGACCCGCACGCGTAGCTCTGCTCGAACAGGCTGTATGCTTGATTTACGGGCGCGAGGGGCCCATCTTTGTTAAACCAACTGTATGCACGAATTATATGCTATCCTCCCATGGACCGGTTCTTGCAAGCTTGAGTGGTGGCCTTCATGGACAAATCACGGCCGGTATCTTTGTGTGCGAGCCTGCGGACTCCATGTGAGTATTTAAAGCCCGACCGTTCGGCAGCCGTATGTGGCAAAACATCGCTTAATTCCATCCATACGCGTCCTCTAATTGTGTCGGCTCTGCTGCATCCACGTATACTGTGGCCTGACGGGTCGGGTCATCCACCACAATATTCCCTGCACGCGCCAAGTGTTATGGTCGCGGGCGTCGTCGAGCGGACGCGGACGGGAGGAAGTCGGTTAGGCGGAATACAGGTGGTGTGGTCGAGTAAAGACGGTGGGATACGAGTGCCATCCTTGTTGGCTCGCAGTACAGGCAGGGAGAGGGTGAGAGAGGGTGGCGAGGAAGCCTGAGGCAATCGCGTGCGGAAGAGGGAAGGTGGATGCGGGACTATAAGCCACGTACAGTAATCAGCGGCACTGGAAGCTCATAATCAGACAGGCGGGACACACCATAACACCAAAATCCAGCACCTCGTCCGCCCCCTCTACACACCCGCACCGGTCACGAGCGCCCGCACGCGATGGACCGACACCGTCCCGTCCCCCCACCCAAACGCGACCACCTCCCCGTCCTCCGAGAACGCCGCGCTCCCCCACGCGCGCCTCCCGTCGCGCCCGCGCACCCAGTGCATCGCACCCCCACCCTCGTCCACGCACCACACCGCCATCCGCCCCCACCCGCCCGCCTCTGGCTGCGCGACGGCGACGGCGCGCAGGTCCGGCGACGCCTCCACCACCGTCCCCGCCGCCTCCCGGCCCAGCTCCACAGCGGCCACGACGGCGCCCCCCGCGCGGAGGTCGCGCACGGCGAGGCGCGCGTGCGAGGACGCGACGTCGATCTCGAGCAGCCGCGCGCCGTCGCGCGAGAGCAGGCGTCGGACCGGGCGGCCGATGCCGGGGCTCTGGTGGAGAGCGGAGAGGAGCGCGCGGGTCGGGTGGGTCGCGGGCGGGCCCGGGGGTGGATGCGGGTGGCGAGGAGCTGCGGGCCGTGGACCATGAGCACCTCGGGGCCGGCGAACGTCGCGGGCGTCCTGGGGACGGCCGGGTGGTTGGTGGAAAGAGTCTGGGCGCCGGACGGAGGGGGTGCCGCGGGAATATCGGTGAAGAGACGAGCGAAGGACCCTGTGACGAGGTCGACCGTCGACACGGTCTCTGCATATCTCGTCCGGGCATTCAAGTCGTAATCGATGCGGTGAACTTGATACAAAAGGTATTTCCCGTCATTGGAGATCGATATACCGGCCGAGAAGCGATCCTGGGTGAACTTCGAGGGGGAAATAACGGCAGCCGTATCCGGGGATATAACCCGAGTGCATGTCAATGTACGGGTGTCCCAGACCTTGATGGAATTGGAGGCGACGATGAGCTGTGAGTCGTCCGGAAGCCAAGCGCATGCCGCATCGATGGCCGTGTGTCCGGAAGGCATTTCGAGGTCTATAGAACCAACGGCTACTGCACGTCGATATCCACCCTCCGTGACTTCTATCGAGAAAATATCCACCCCACTGTCGGTGACGTATGCAAGGCGACGACTCGACGATGAGAAGCAAGCCTTGAAGAGATTTTGTCGATCAACGGATGGGGTGTACCAGCGTTCGATCAGGGGTTTGGCGGATGCCACGTCCCAGATGATCATGTTCTCCACGTTTGTGTATAGATGGGTGGGCAGCAGCACTTCGCTGTAGGAGGAACTTACCGCGAGATTTCCGTCTCGAGCTACCGCCAATTTCCGTGTGAAGAGACTGTGGCCGTACCAAGTTTCCGTGCGTGGGGCTATAACGGGATAAATGAGTATGCTAATGCATGGAGTCAACAACGTAGCACGTACATGTGCTCACAAAGACGATGCGGAGCAGACCGAGCTCGCGTAGGCGGACGAAAGTGCGCCCAAGACACGTTGTCCATCCCGCGATGTGGTTTTGCTTCGCATCTTCGACCGTGCATGTGATCCCCAAGGTCCCCAGCGTCTTGTGCTTCTGTACGAGCCCAATGAACCCCGCAAGGTGTGGCCATCTTTGCTCATCGACGTGATCTGCAGCCACTTGAGTGTAGTAGTTCCTCAAGCATAGGATATTCAAGGTGCGCAGTGATGGAGGCGTTCCCTGTCGTAACATCCTATTGAGCGGATAAAAGCAGATGTCGCTAGCCAATGGAAACACGTCGACGATGAAGCTGATCTTTCGTAGAGCGCTCATCTGAGCCCAATCGAAGTCTGTGTAAACGCATGTTGGTGAGCTGTAAAACAACGATGCGAGACTGGGAGCCACCCTCACGATGGTAAGGCCACGTGCCGCTTCCAACAGTTAGGTCCACAAGCGTCGTAGAGTGATAACGAAGTAGAGACCCAGTCTTGCTGATCAAGGACCCTCCGACCTGTTTGGGTCGGTTGAGAGACACATACACAACAGAAGAAGTGGAAATTACACTTACTCGCAGTCTTTCCAGCTTGCTTATTCGCGGAGGATTGTTATCGAAGGGGTCCGGATCGGGGTTCGAGCCATGGAAATCTTCCCAGACAAGCTCAACAAGAGAGGGAAATGCATTTGAGAGCTGGCATAGGAATGGAGTAGAAAGGAACCTGAGCCCGTGTAGTACGAGCTTCTTCACTGAGACGTAGGACTGGAGGGAAGCAAGAAAAACATTGTCGAAGTCGGCTTTGGTAAAGGGAAGATCGAGACCCCAGGACTGAATGTGTGGGAGGTAGGGAAGGAGGAGACAGGGAGCCGCGAGAACGTGTGGGTGAAACTGCGGAACGTCTATATCCTGGCCTTCTGCATCAAACTCCATGTCGTAGTGCATTTGGCTGGTAGGTCGAGGTTGATGGACGTAGACGGCGTGCACTAGTGGGCGGAGATCTGGAAAACGTTCGAGAGAGTCACAGATAGAAGTCAGCGCGTCCTGGCTGGATATATGCACTTCTTTCCAGATGTAAAAACGAGCCCGGGGGAGCCATCGAGGGCCCACACAGGCGCAGGCTGTGAGGCTTTGGATGTCGAGCTGGCGACCGAGTGCATCGATGATGGAGTCAATTATTTCGGCTGGTGCAGTATACAGACCCATGCAGATGAATCTGAGCAGACTGCTGGATGGAGCGAGGAATGGTCTGAAAGAGAGTCGCGGATGGCGTCAAATTGCGGGTTATAGGGCGCTTACTGGGCCCCAGACTGCCCAGCGCCGCCGCGGAACGCGCTCACTACTCGGCGTCCGCCGCTGGGACACTCAACTCGAACAGACCGATCAAGCTACTAGGTACGAGCCTGGGTCATCTATGGGACTATTGATTAGCGCAGAGGACTTACGAACCATCCTTTGCATTATCAGATACGGTTGCGCGGAGTATCGCGACTTTTGTTCTCCGACAGCCACGGTCCAAACGCCGCTTAGCTCCGCCCCTTTCGCGTCATGCTCCGGTCGCGTATTCGATCGGCGTCTTTACGATCTGTCGTGAGTCCGACCGGTGCTTTCGCATTCTCCACCGCCTTTCATGCTTGACCCACTTATAACGCATCTGCAGCGGGACCCACATTCCCCGCTGCGCCCGCAGAAAGCCCGCGACGAACACGTCAAGGCCATGAGCTGGCACGGACGAGCTGGCGGGAAACCGTTACGGTCGCCTTAGCCAACGTCTTACACGCTTCGTCGAATGAGACGGTTGAGATGGGACGGGAGGTATAGGTCGCTGGGGAGTATAAAGGGACCCAGTGGTGCTCCAGAGCATCCTCACCTCTCTTCCCCTCTAAGTTCATATTCTTCCTTCGAACCCAACCTCAACTACTCGATAAGCAACAATGCCTGCTTCCAAGACCGCCACGCTCGGCTTTGGAGAGACCACTGTGACGATTGGGCGCATTGGGGTGAGTAACCGCAAATTCCACAACCCTCCCAGGTCCGCCCAACGCTCACCCTACACCCTTCAGCACGGTCTGATGAACATGAGGTGTGCACGACCACCACGGCACTCTCAAGTTGTTGGCTGATTCTCTTCCCTTTCTACCCAGCATCCGCGACCCATCTGATATTCTTCCCGACGAGACCGCCTTCGCTGCGATCAAGGCCGGAATCGGCGCCTTGCCTGAGGGAGCCCAGATGCACCTCAATACCGGTTCGTCTCTCTCCCCAATGTTGTCTTCATTACTGAAGCTCTCGCCCTTTCATCTAGGCGAATTCTACGGCAATGGCTTCGGCATCGCCAACCTCGAGCTCGTCGCTCGCTTCTTCGCCAAGTACCCTGAGTACGCCCCCCGCTCCTTCCTCTCCGTCAAGGGCGGCATGCTTCCCAACTCGGTCAAGGCCGACGGCTCGTGCGTGTTGCCTTTTATTTCAACTTCTGCAACAGCAAGCCGACTGACTTCACACGCAGCCCCGAGAACCTGCGTCGCAGCGCGACGACGACGCTCGCGCCCGGCGGAAAGAAGATGGACCTGTTCCAGATGGCGCGCGTGCCGACAAACGTGTCGTTCGAGGAAGCGTTCGGAACCCTGGTCGCGCTCAAGACCGAGGGCTACTTCACGCACATCGGCATGTCCGAGTGCAGCGCCGGGACGCTGCGCAAGGCCCACGCCGTACGTCCACTTGCTTCGGGATGCGGCTCGGGGTCGGAGTGCTGACGACGTCGCCGGGGACCGCAGATCCACCCGGTCTCGGTCGTCGAGATCGAGGTCAGCGCGTGGTCGTACGAGGACGAGACGAAGAAGGTGATCGCCGCCGCGCAAGAGCTCGGGATCGTACTCGTATGTCCCATCCGCGTCTCTCCTCACCCTGTGTGGCCGAAAAACGCGCCGATGACACAGTCCGCTCGGCCGCGGCCTGCTCTCCGGCACGATCAAGAGTCTCGACGATATCCCCGGTATGTCTCCTCGCGCACACATGTAGCTGTCTCACCCCGTTGACGCCTACGAACTCGGTAGCCGGAGACTACCGCCGGAAGCTTACGCGCTTCCAGGAGGAGGCCTTCGCGCACAACGCCGAGATCGCGGAGGCCTTCGGCGCGGTCGCCGTGCGCAAGGGCGTCACCGCGTCGCAGCTCGCGCTCGCGTGGGTGCTCTGCCTCGGGCCGCACATGGTGCCCATCCACGGAACTTCGTGCGTGTTCTTTTCGAGCGGAACGTTGAGCGAATGGGTCGACTGACGACCGACGGACGTAGGTCGGCGACGCGCCACCTCGGGAACATCGCTGCGGCGGACGTCGAACTGACCGGTGAGGACCTCGCGGAGATCAGAAAGGTTCTCGAGAAGGGCGTCAAGGGGAGCCGCATCATGGACGGTGTGCCGGCCGAGAAGCTCCGCTTGTGGGCGTGAGATGCTCGCGGGGGGCTGGAAGTACGGATGAATTGCGTGGATCACCGGGAGGACACGGGGTAATCGGAAGAAGACGACGGAGAGCGATGTTTCGAGTGTCGTCTCATTCTCGCAACAGTCGTCATGAACTCGTACTCGCGTAAGAAGAAAATTTGTAGACACTCTAAAACCTATTGAATCGCTATAAACGCACCATCCTCCAATCGTCAATCCCTCCCTCACTTAAGCTTAGCGAACCCGACGGAGTTCCGAGCGAACGAAAACGCGGTGTACACGTTCTTCATGAAGCTGTTGGAGGGAGCCCCAAACTCAACACCCGAAGGAATTCCTGTCAGACGACGTCGACAACGCACCTGTCGCCCAGAAGCCACACGTTCGAGCCCAGCCCAAAGTCCTGGCCCGCGAGCGCGCCCACGCACCACGTCGACCCGGCCCTCGTCACTCCCAGGCTGAAGTTGTTTTTCGAGACCGCCCACGCCTTCCCGGTGGGGCCCCAGCTGAACGCCACGCTCGGCGCGCGCGCGCACGGGTACTGGTAGAGCCCGTTCGCGGCGTCGAAGACCTTCGCTCCCGGGACGGCGGCGTAGAACGCCTTGACGGCGGCCGGGGGCCCGTACATGATCGTCGTGCCCGAGTCGATGACGGTCTGGAAGCCGGAGGCGACGCGGGCGCCGTTCGCGAACGCGCTCGCGCCAGTGATCTGCCAGAAGCCGAGGGACGAGGGCGAGACGGGGTGGTACTCGAGCGCGCCGGTGTAGAGCGCGGAGTTGGTGCCGCCGAGGTAGAGCTCGGAGCCGGTCGTGGCGAGCTTGAAGCCGAAGACGTTCTGCTTGGCGGTGCCCTGGGAGAACGCGGTGTTGAAGAACGGTTTCTGGCGGGAGCGGAGTCAGGAGCGACCGGGGACGAGTCAGTCGCTGGCGCTCACATGCTTAAGATTGGACAGCTGCGGGAAGGCAAGACCCATGAGGCCGTCGACGACGTCACTTGTGAACTCAGACGACTCCGTGGTGACAGCGGAGAAGTACTGGCCGGTCGCCTTAATGCCGCCTACGGTCACTGTGCGGAGGCGTTAGCACTTTTCGTTGGGATGCGTGGTGCACGCTGACCGGTGTCGGTGTAAATGGGGCCGGACGCAGAGGAGCCATCGCCGTACCCGATCTCGAAGGTGCCGCTCTTCTTCGAGCTTGTGGAGGATCTTGCGGGGTTGTACTTCTTGTGGGAACCGCAGGAGGTGCATGTAGAAGACGGAACCCAGAGGTCCGACGAGCCGGTGTCGAAATCGATTAGGAACGTGGTCGAGGGCGTGCCTATGGCGACCTTTCCCGCCCACTGAACGTCATGGTCCTCGTCCGTGAGAGGAACGCCGGCGCGTTTGAGGGGATGGGCAGCGACTTTGGAATCTGGGATCGACTCGACGCCGTCGGGAAGGTGACCAGTGTTCGCCTTGATGTTGATCAGGTTCCTGCGGTACTTGCTGGGGTGTAGATACATTGAATGAACGAAAAAGCAGGGGTGTAGAGAATGCATACTTTGCGATCCTTGCGCCATGCTTGACGGCCATCGCATGGTCGAAGACACCGTGGGGAGTGGTGAGCGAGCCACGCTTGTGGAGAGGGATGTTCACGCCGAGAGGGCGGGCCTCGGGAACAGGAGTGGCTTGAGAGAGCAGAGTGAGGGAAAGAGCGGGGAGAATGGCGTTGAAAAACATGAATGGTACAGCGACGAGCAGCGAGTGGGAGAGCAGAGGGCGGAAATGACCGTGCCCGCTGTTTCGAAACAGCGCGGGCGGGCCTTATACGGCCGGAAGGCTGCGGGGAAGGCGAGCTGATTCGAGGCGAGCATTGGGGACATGGATAGATGCGCATCGAGATCGGACATGTCGGGAACTAGCGCCACTAGGCAAGTCCGCCACAACAACCGCGTGGTGAGGTAGTGATACAACATTCTGGCCGGTTATGAGCTAGAGAATACTTGCGCTACTATCGTCTACTCGAGGGGCTCGACGGCTGTTTTCAGCGGTAGAAGGAGGAGCGAGCGTGAGTTTGCCATTCAGCTTTAAACACAGCACAGCTCACCTGGCACAGCAGCGATCATGTATGACAGGGCGCAAGTAGCCATATCGAATGCGCGTACGGACGATGTCGCAGAACATAAAAGCCTCCGTGCGAGCATCTAGGCCCTGACGGGACTGCCGGTAAGTGGAAAGACATCCATAAGAATTTACGGACGATTTAGGGCGCAGAGAGCCCTAAATCGACGCGTGCCTGACAGATCCGCAGTGGTCGGGGTGTCAGATTGGAACTCCGACGTCGCAGGGAGGTCCGTAAATCTCTAGCCGCTCAGAAATCTACGGAGGGGGGGGGGCCTCCGTAAATCTTCCAAGTGCGCTATTCGTCCCAAAAAGGAACTGGGGCGTGTGTGCACGCAGAGGCTGTCATCACGGTTCGTACCGGGCGTCTCGCGTGCTGATCGCGGCACCGCCAGAAGCTGTAGAAAGACGACTACCAGAAGCACACGCCATCGTGTCTCAGCATCGCTGCTCGTACCGGAACGTCTTGAACCGGAACACGTACCAGGTGCATGTGTGCGACCAGAGCGCGTGGTCGCGCTTCCAGGTGTGTCTCCGTCTGGTCGATGCGTCCGTGCCTCGATGGATTGACTGCACGACAAACACGTCCCCTCAAGGCTCAAGGCAACCTTGCGTACCAGGTGATGACGAAGCGGGATGGCAAACATAGGTCGACAGGGGAAGAGAGGAGGGAAAGACACGGCGATGGAGGTAGAAGGCGAGCCTGCATGGAGACTCGGATGCGGAGGGGAGCCTGGGGCGAGACCGTACGTGTGCTGTTGTACTTGGGCGACGGTCGCCTGAAACAATCAGGCCTTACCCGAGACTCTCACAGCAAGTCACAGTGAGCGCTGCGTCGGAGACGAGTGCCTGGTTTGGACCTTTTGCAGCAAGCGCCCTTCCATGATGACTACCGCACCAAACACCCGCGCGTATTACGTTTGCTCTACGCTAACACAGTCTGCATGTTCTAGTTCAACCCGCTAAGCTGCAAGTCCAGCCGCCGACGCTTTGCAGCCACCGTCCACTGCGGACGCCGCCAAGTACTTTCCATCGAACGTGCCGCCACTACCGGCGTCAGCTCCCCCTCCTCGTCCGACGTTAACTCGTCAATCGGATCGTCCGACAACTCATTCCCGTGGCTCTGCCACCGCTTCCGCTTTGAGCACATCGCCCGGTGCACCTCCGCGTCCACCTCTGCCTCCATCTCCGGCGTCACCACCGCCCGCGACGGCGACGGCCGCGGAAGGTACCCGGCTCCCGTCACTGGCCGGTAGTGCCTCTCTCCGACGTCGCTCCGCTCCGCACGATTCCGGAATCCGCGGTTCAGACGGCCGGGCACCACAGACAGCGGATCGGCCTCCGCTGCCGCCCTGTGCTCGTCCGTGACGGGCACGAAGCGCAGCTCGCCCTGCACCCACGCGTGCCTCAGACGTCCGAGGTTCCGACCGCCCCCGACGTCGCTCAGGTTGCAGAACACGATGTCCGGTGGCCACCCCTCAAGCACCAAGTGGCATCGCTTGAATATGTGCTTCAAGAAGTCGTCCACCGTGTAGCGCATCGTGGCCCCGGGCATCTTCGATTCTTTCACTGCAGTACGTCGCTTCAACACACAAGCATGTGGGCACCAAGGGATCTGCTCACCGAGGCCGTCGTTCAACGCCGCTCTCAGCCACGCACGCACCTGGAACTGGCGTCTGGCGTAGGTTACGGGACCGCCGGCCGTCTTGCGTCGCTTGTTGGACATCGTGAGGTGAGCCTGTTCCATGTCAGTAACGCGCTGGGCTCATCGTATCCGGAATACGTACCAGCAGGGAGGAGTGATTGGACGGGGGCGCAGAGGCGGGTGCACGGGTGAGCGCATCGTCTGGTTCATTAACCATGCCATGCGTCTAACCCTTGCGCTCGCAACGCGCGTCCGTCCTGGCGCCATGCTTCAAATTTGTCGCGGCGCGCCTGGGCGATGCACAGCCCGCCCGATCTACTTCATCAACAATCCATCACTTGCTCGACGGAGCGCCGTACGGGCAAATCGACGTCCCGCCCGAGGTACGACCCGGTACCAACCGGCTTGTGCGCGTACCTAGAACCCATTTGCGCGCAGCGGACGCATCCTCCAGGCGTTCTCACGCAGACGGGTGCACAGTCGGTGGCGCCCCCGCACGCCCACCTCATGCGTTTGAATCACAGGGTGGTGTATCCCTGAGGCCCACGACTCCACAATCCATGCACGGACCGGAGCTCATCAGCAAGAGTCAGAAATCATTGGCCTGGTACGCGTCTTGATGGGCCACTTGGCACAAAGACAGCGGCAGCGAGAAACTGTCGCCGCACACGTTTCAGAGACGATGGTCGCCGTGCGCGAACGGACGCTGGTAGTGCTCCGACGCGGCGGTGTCCATGCTACAGGATGAGGCGAGCCGCATGTGTGAGCTACGGGCGTCGTGGCCTTTGCTGTACGAGCGCACCGTAGAGTTCCTGAAACAGTCCATTTGATCATAGCATGCACGGAGGAGCACATCACGAGTAAATACACACCCGGCACGTCGACAGTCAAACGCACACGACCGGAGCCGTGGCGTCGGGCTGCGCTCTTAGGGTGGACGGAGTCGGGAAGCCGCGGCCAATCCAGTCGCAGACGAGTCGGACGGCGGCACGGCCCTGCACGCGCGCTGCCCTGTTCGTTTGGCGTCAGCGTGGTTCCGCCAGAATTTGGAATCCTGCACGCGGGGTCCGTGCTGCACCGGCGGCGGCGAGGGATTTCTAGTGCGAGAGTAGCTGGCTGCAATAGTCCGTGTCGACGACGGGCCCGTTCGAGCGGCGAGCGCAGCGCTGGCGGCAGCGAGACGAGACACACTCGATATGAACCGATTGCGTGACTTGCGCTCTGCGTCGCTCTCACACGCTCCCACGACCGAGACGGGCATGCGACTGTGTTCGAGATATGCATTGCTGGTACAGTTGCGGTACGCGATCGTACAACCGGGGTGCATCAGCAAGCAATTACTTGCCTCGTACGCGCGATGATAGGGCACTCACAGCGACAGAGACAAAGCGTCTTCTGACGTGCTTCAGAGACGGCGGTCGTCGCGTGCGGCCCGCGCGACGACGTGGCAGCATGCCATGAACTCACACATCTGGTCGGAAAGCAAGCTTGTTGCGCTCGGTATCGCGACGACACGCGTCCGTGCCCGCTATGCGGACGACACCTTCTTCCGGGAGCCCTTGGAGTGCCGGGCACACAACAACGACGATGGAGGCGGCGAAAGCGTCGTGGCCGGTACCGCGGTCCGTGAGTGCACATCCGAGCCTAATGGGCATGAGGTTTCACTGCCACGGAGGTGTCAGTACCGCGAAACGTGCGAAAATGCAATGAAATCCCACTGTTAGGCGAAACGTAAAAGTGCCAAGATCTCCGTCAAAGTTTGAACGCTGCGTTTGCGGTGAGGATCAAGCACGGGTGTGCCGTCATCATGGCGGAAAGTGGTGGGGAGCGCCCTCAGGGGCGGGTTCAGGCAATGAGAGTACAGACGTGACGACGATCGTTCACGGTGTCGTACACATTCGTACGAGTCCGTCATGCGCCTGGTGAGGGGGCGTGACGAGGTGCTGGTTTGGGGCAAGTCAGTGCGGAAAAGCGGTCAGATGCAATGAAATCGCACATGAAAGTCGAAAACGAGAGCTACACCTCGTCAAAATAAGATTTCATACTCATATTCACACCGCCCAGAGCCTCCATCCAGCTGTCCTCCGTGAGCTCTCGGTCCGGCGCCGCGCGGTATGACGATTGTCTGGTACATGTATGCGCTGCTCAAACGAGACTTGAGTACTATGCGCGAGACTCCGACTGAAGCCCTACTTGCCACGAAACACCACGGAAGACGCGTTGTCGCGGGCCACCGGTAGCTCAGGAGACAGGGTCGGGTCAGGTCGGGTCAGTCAGGACCTTGGTGTGATGCCATGACATGTTCCGTTGTCCGAGGGCCGCATGTCGATGGCGGTCGGCGCGGGGGCTATTCGGTGCTGGCGGCTCCCGAGACTGCAGCCTCAAGCCATCTCCCGGAGAATGTTACGGGGGGAGGACGGATGAAGCATGTGCCTGGCGTCGTACACGGCTCGTCGAAGCTGGATTCTAGAGCTTGAACAGTACGCACTCTGGTGGATCTCGTACCGACACTGCTCGCGCTCAAGGTCGGGATGGCATACGCCAGCCGGGGCCTCCGTTCAATCGTCCTCTATGAGATCTTCGTTCTGCGGTGTAGTACATGTATGCGCTGGTCGGCTCGAGCACGCGCGAAGTTGATCTGCTGGGCGAGCAAGGTGAGATGAACCGCAATGAGAGAGACGTCTGAAGCCGCACCACAAAGTCTTTGCGCAGTCGTGGGAGACGTTCGTTACGCTGCACAGGCAGCTCGGGAGACAGGGTCGGGTCTGGATCGATGGCGGACAGCGGCGGTGGTCGGGGCCGCGAGCGGAGGTGTTCAGATCAAGGTTTGAGCGCATTCGCGCCGCGCAAAAGTAGCCCATTCGGTCTTTGCAGCTCCTGAAACGGATGGAGCCTGGCGTCGTGTACGGCTCGTCTGCGCGAGGTTCAAGAACTGAAACGTGGTTTGAATATGCATTAGCGTGGATATCCAGGGTCGACTTGGGCTCGCGCGCATGGTCGGGATGACGTGGCGAACGGGGCTATGTTGCTCGCTGACGAGGAAGTGCGGACCAGCAGAGCAACTGGTCTTTCTTCGAGACCAGATGTGTGTGCATACAGTCTGCTAAACTTACCGTGTGCGCGGAGAGCGGGGCGGGTGTGTTGGCATCACGGGTGGCTAATTGGCGTGTGTGGGAGCTGTAGCGAGGCAGGAGGAAGTTACGTGAACAAAGATAATGTACCATTTCGATCCAAAGTTCATATTACGCGCCACGAAGGGTCATGAACATTTTCGCCACGGAAGGTCATGGGCGCTTCATGGGCGCTCGTCGCGTTTTTGGTGGAGGAAGAGGGCTATGAACAGGATGAACTTGGGCGTCCGCGGTCACGGAGGGCCGTGAACTTTTTCGATGAACTTTGGGTCGAAATGGTACAGTATCTGGTGCCGGGTGCTGTGCTCACCTCGAAGCGGTTGGAAATGGTCCGGCGGGGTGAGAGCACAGACTGGATCGACAGACAGGTAATGGGTGAGCACCCAGGGACGATGGGAAGGGATTGAGATGGGGACGAGAGAGGGCGTGAGTGGTCGTTCCGCAATGTGGACTCGGCGGGCAATGTCGAGCTGCTGAACCGGGGGTGGGGCGGGATTTTGCACTTCGGCGTGCAGACGAACAGAGCAACGACCGTTCTGGAGCACTCTGGGCATGTGGGTACGCGGCGGGCGGCGGGCGGCGGAACTTGGTGCAGGGTCGTGGAGGAAGACCGAGCGCCGAGTGCGAGCGCCGGACGTGAACGCGCCGTCATGGGCGCGTGAAGCAGGATATAAGAGCCGGGCCTGGGAGGGGAGCAAGACGACGTGGCCTGAAAGGCGATGGGCGACGGGGTGGGCGACAGAGCGCAACAGAGAAGACGAACGACGGACGTACGTGTCTGCAGACAGAGGACTGCGGGAGGGGGGCTGGGGCAGCGGCGTGGAGCGCAAGACGAAGGCCGGCGCGTGCAGCGACGCCTGGGGGAGGTCAACAGGGTGGTCGCAGCAGGGTGAATGCGCCCCGTTGAGAACTGTGTTCGAGGGCGCGACGGCCGCCGAAAGCCCACTGAGAACGTGGCGTCTGTGAGCCGTGCGTTCCGCGCGGCGCGGTGCGACAACGGTCTGGTACATGGATGCGGCGCTCGAAAGCGAGCTTGAGCACGCGCATTGAGTCCAACTCAGGCTCGAGCGAGGACGTGGCGAATGGGGATCGGTCGCGGATGAGGAGAGGCGGACCGGCAGAGCACCTGGACTTTGTTCCAGACCAGATGCGGGCGCATGTAGTCTGCTGCCTGTCCTCGGTGCGGATTCGCAAAGGGTGTAGATGGGATAGACGCAGGCTCCTACCCAGCCGACCTACAGCGTTCCCGTTCCCAATCCGAGAGCGGGGCGCGTGTTCAATACGTGTACGTCGGGAACTATGAGATGGGGAGAACAGGGGCTGGTGAGGAGGACAAGGGCGGGTGGCAGTAGGTGACATTGGAAGGGGAGGGCGCTACAAGATTGATATGATGCGGGCTACTGAAAATGGATATGTCGGAAACCGCTGATGGGATATGTTACGCAGAGACATGCCTAATATATTCTTGAACGCGGGAAGGGAACGCTGTAGGACGGCTGGGGTCATTGGCCAGACGCCCGACTGCCGACGTTCCCACAGCCAGATCAGAAACTCGACATGAACGCGGAATATCCAACAAATGCTCGGCGCCTCGATGTCGCATAGCGTTCGGGTAAAGGGATATGTGCGCGCCAGATAGTCACATCCAAAAAAGACGCCGTAGGACGCGCGTCATCGACTCATCGTGGGGGCAACTCAAACGTGCAAGCCCAGTCTCCTCCAAGAGATAAGCGTGTCAAATGTCAGGTGTAAAAGGCCATCTTGACTGTCAGGATCGTGTGCTTGATCCCAATGTTGAAGTTGTCGTATGTGTACATGGTGTGAAACTTTCATTTCGGGGCTGGTGATTCTCCGCAGGAGACTCCTCGTCGACACTGCGCAGCTGGCATTGCCCCTCCCGGACGAAGCTCGCACCTTTGCACGCTTCTCCGCAGCCTTTCGTTCCCGCCAGCGCTCTCGGCACACAACGAGGCTGTCGTCAGCGATGAGTACCGTGTTTTGGAGAGCCCAGCAGGTAGGTGCAATATCCTGAGTCTTCTTCGCAAATTTCTTAATGTCGAAGTCTTCTTGGTTCTACCCTTTCAACCTCTGTTGCACTTTTGGCGTCGAAATGGAGTCCGAAGTCCTTCGAGGTGAGCCCAACGAGCTCTCCCTTGCATTGAGTGCTGACCAGCATCAACGCCCAACGGAGCACCTGCGGGATGACAAATGGATCTTGAATGCGCTGTTGCAGTGCTTCCAGAAGTCGTTCAAGGGGGATCTCAGGCAAGCAAGTGGGATCATCCATAGTAGTTGGTGCAGAGTGTTTCTGGTATAAGATAGATGTGCTATGCAGACTCGAGTCCCCGACTAACACGTCGCCCTCTACCCCGGGTGTGCCAGATGTTCTACACGACTTTTGCTGGAAGTCTGCACGCCTTATGTGACCCTCAGAGAGTGCGCGTGACCACTCATGACCCGGCCACGGCGTCCCTTTTACCCGAACGCTATGCGACATCGAGGCGCCGAGCATTTGTTGGATATTCCGCGTTCATGTCGAGTTTCTGATCTGGCTGTGGGAACGTCGGCAGTCGGGCGTCTGGCCAATGACCCCAGCCGTCCTACAGCGTTCCCTTCCCGCGTTCAAGAATATATTAGGCATGTCTCTGCGTAACATATCCCATCAGCGGTTTCCGACATATCCATTTTCAGTAGCCCGCATCATATCAATCTTGTAGCGCCCTCCCCTTCCAATGTCACCTACTGCCACCCGCCCTTGTCCTCGTCCCTATCTCCTGGTTTGGCTCGCCCGTCCGCACACAGCCCCTCCTACACATATTAAACACGTGTTCCGCTCTTGGATTGGGAACGGGAACGCTGTAGGTCGGCTGGGTAGGAGCCTGCAGGCGACCCACCTACCCCGCTGCGTTTGCGGAAACCCCGCGACGACGCGCCATGTCTCTCAGTCAGCCTGGACGACGTCGAACGAGGCGGTTGGGATGGGACGGGAGGTATAGGTCGCTGGGGAGTATAAAGGGACCCAGCGGTGCTCCAGAGCCTCATCCTCACCTCTCTTCCCCTCCAAGCTCAATTCTTCCTTCGAACCCAACCTCAACTACTCGATAAGCACCAATGCCTGCTTCCAAGACCGCCATGCTCGGCTTTGGCGAGACCACTGTGACGATTGGGCGCATTGGGGTGAGTAACCGCAATTTTCATAACCCTCCGACCAGGTCCGCCCAACGCTCACCCTACACCCTTCAGCACGGTCTGATGAACATGAGGTGCGCACAGACCACCACGGCACTC
This sequence comes from Epithele typhae, assembly GCF_022376455.1. NCBI lineage: Eukaryota > Fungi > Basidiomycota > Agaricomycetes > Polyporales > Epitheliaceae > Epithele > Epithele typhae. Next base: position 198,861 of record NW_025954221.1, on the reverse strand, counting down.
TCAAGTTGTTGGCTGATTATCTCCCCTTTCCATCCAGCACCCGCGACCCGTCCGACGTTCAACATCGAGCCAACTGAACTCACACGCAGCCCTGAGAACCTGAGTCGCAGCGTGACGACGATCGCGGCGACGCTCGCGCCCGGCGGAAAGAAGATGGACCTGTTCCAGATGGCGCGCGTGCCCACAAACGTGACGTTCGAGGAAGCGTTCGGAACCGTGCTACTTCACGCGCATCGGCATGTCCGAGTGCAGCGCCGCGACGCTGCGCAAGGCCCACGCCTTACGTCCACGTGCTCCGGGATGCGGCTCGGGGTCGGAGTGCTGACGACGTGACTGGTGGAGACAGCAGATTCACCCGATCTCGGTCGTAGAGATCGAGTCAGTGCGTGGTCGTACGAGGAGGAGACGAAGAAGGTGATCGCCGCCGCGCAAGAGCTCGGGATCGTGATCGCCGCGGCCTGCTCTCCGGCACGATCAAGAGCCTCGACGACATCCCCGGTACGTCTCTCCTCGCGCAAATATACAGCCGTCTCACCCAGCTGACGGACCCGGCAGCCGGAGACTACCGTCGGAAGCTGACACGCTTCCAGGAGGAGGCCTTCGCGCACAACGCCGAGATCGCGGAGGCCTTCGGCGCGGTTGCCGTGCGCAAGGACGTCACCGCGTCGCAGCTCGCGCTCGCGTGGGTGCTCTGCCTCGGGCCGCACATGGTGCCCATCCCCGGAACTTCGTGCGTGTTTTTTTGAGCGGAACGTTGAGCGGACGGGTCGACTGACAACGGACGTAGGTCGGCGACGCGCCACCTCGAGAACATCGCTGCGGCGGACGTCGAGCTGAGCGCCGAGGACCTTGCGGAGATCAGCAAGGTGCTCGAGAAGGGCGGAGCCGCATCATGGACGGTGTGCCGGCCGAGAAGCTCCGCTTGTGGGCGTGAGATGCTCACGGGGGACGGAAGCACGGATGAAGGGTGTGCATCACTGGGAGGACACGGGGTACGTAAACCGGAGAGCGATGTTTACGGTGTCGTCTCATTCTCGTCACTCCCGTCATCAACCTCTACTTGTGTAAGAAGGGACTTTATAGACGCCGAATTCAATTACATTGACTCCCCAATCCAAAGGTCGTACCATCCAGCGAAGCCAACGGCGATTTGCGTGGACGAGAGCGCGAGCTATGCGTTCTTGATCAAGCTGGTAAAGGAACCCACGGTGTTATTGGGGATGAAGCAGGTGTGGTGGACAAGCCTGAGGCCTGATCATCGCGCGCAGGATATTAGGAACTCCCCTGGAATGGCAGGGCCTCTCCCTGATGGGGCGCTCGAAGTAGTGCTTACGCGATCCAACCTTGATGCGACGAAGAGAGAGACGGATCACCAGTGGCATCACTCGTACAAAACTGCACATCAGCTGAAAACGATGCTACTTAGGCTATCATACTTCCGCCTTCGTGTTCTGTGATCGTATGAGACGTTCGGCCTGGGCAGATCTGGGCTTGATGGTGCATCGGCTGTCTACAGGATAGCTATATGTTCGCATGAGCGATCCTGTCCGGAACAGGTCGAGGGGGAAAAACTGCGCACGATATGATCCCCTCCGTTGCCTCATACACAACGTTGACCGGCCTTCCATTATCGTCAACCGGGGGAGTGACGTCGAAGACGTGCAGAATGGATGCTATGTTGATGAATATCGAGTCGACCGCGAAGTGCCGCCCAGGACAGATCCTGTACGATCACCGGTTCAGCGCATATGCTGACAAGAGGGCAGAGCGCGGCCAGACCTTCTCCCGTAGCCGAACGCAAACGCCGTGGGGTCACGTACGCTCTTGTCCAGCTGTCCGTCGCTAATAAATCGCTCCGGTCGGAATTGTTCCGGGTCGGGGTACGCCTCAGGATCGTGCAGACAAGCCCTACAGAAATGGTGAGCACATTCGCCTGAGACTAAATAGCTCTAAAACGCATACCAAGTGTTTGCTATGACGATTGTCCCGGCGGGGATGAACAATCCGTCCAGCTCATCGTCTGTCATCGTGTAGTGCGGTGCGCCAAGAGGCGCAACATTGTGCCATCGCAAACCTTCGAGGACTATCGCGGATACGTACACGAGAGCCACCCGGTCCGAGAAATCGGGGAACCGAGAAGCACCGACTACCGCATCGAGTTCAGCGTGTGCTTTGGCAACGACCCCCGGGTTGAGGGCGAGCGCGGTGAGAATGCCGAGGATCGTGGAGAAGCTCTGGGGAGTCGTTTCTCGGCACGAGGGTGGTGGGAAGTAACGACGAAAGCACACACCGTGTCCGCTCCTCCTGTAAGTGGGGTGTAGCTTGTGAATACCCTAAGGACAACGCACGCTTCCGCCTCGCTCACCTTCAAACGCCACTGCTCCGATATTCTGAATGATGTCCTCTTCTTCCCCCAAATCAACCGACCCGTTCTTCTCTCCGTCCATCTTTTGCACCATCTGACCAATAATAGAGGTTCGGACCTCCTCCCGCGCCTATTCCAAACTCACGGATGAGCGTGGCGTAGTACACCAAGACTCCATCAGGAAAACCCCAAAATCCTAATTAGTACTATCAAGTATAATATTAGTGCTATCGCTTCACTAATGGGACTACTGAGTTTTGACCCTTCTAACAGGTACTAAAGGGATACTAGTGCTTGAGCTTCTCATATAATATATCTATCTGCAACTATTACTTCACCTATCACTGGACACTGCTGTCTAGTCGGAATGCACACACCTAGCACAGGGTCTAACCAGTGACTAACTACTGCATCTCCGGAGACCCACAGAACTACCAACACAATCAATAGATCACAAAAACGTGAAGGAGAAGCAAATATGTGTTCATTACACTACAAGGTACACAGTAGACTACGAACAAAGACACTAAACACATCCACTCGGGCGAGACGGGTGACACAGGCAAGAGCGAGGTTGGTGAGGTAAGCGTCATGGATGATGCAGACGCGGGCGAGGCGGGTCGTGGACGCGGGCGCAGACGCGGGCAAGGGAGGCGACACAGACAAGGAGGGCGGCACGGACACACACAACACGACGTGGGTGGGGGCGAGGGCGACGTGGACGCAGACAACGTGGGCAGACGAGGCGGGTCGCGCAGTCACACAGGAGCGAGACGTGGGTGACATGTCGACGCAGGGGTGAGACGCAGGCGACGAGGATGAAGTGGGTGAAATAGATGACGCGAGACGGGAGTGCGACGCGGGCGAGATGGGCGAGGCGGATGGGACGGGCAAGGAGAGCGGGACGAGCAAGGAGAGCGGGACGAGCAACGAGCGAGAGGCGGGATTGACAAACGCAGGTAAGCGCGATGTGAGTAGGGCAGGCGAGGGCGAAGGGGCAACACGGCGGGGTGTGGGCGAGGCGGGCGAGGGCAAGACGAGCGAGGTGGGCAAGATGGGCCAGATGCACAAGCCGGGCGAGGCGGGCGAGGTGGGTGACACAGGGGATGCAATCGCGCGGTCAACGCAGGGGACGCGGTCGAGGTGCGAGACGTAGGCTCAGAGGGGCAAGATGCGGGCGTCGCGGAGGTGGCGACGGACGTGGGTGGCATGAGCGAGATCGCGGGTGCAAGACAGTGCAAGACAGGCGAGATCTGGGGTAACGCGAGCGAGGTGGGCGACACAGACGAGATGGACGAGGCGGGTGAGACGGGCCAGGCAGGCGAGACGGACGAAGTGGGCGACATGGCGATGCGGGCAGTTCGAGCAGAGGGGTCAGTGCACGTCGTGCTCCCTGCAGTTGGGCTCGGTACGCGGCATCGGAGAAGACGGGGCAAGGGTTGGCGTCGGGGCGGCGAGGACGGGAGTCAGGTGGAGGGGATCGAGGGCAACGTCAAGGGGACGACGAGGACGCTGCTGGCAGTGCCAAGGGCGGGAGTGCACGCGACACGCGTTGATTCCCACGCCTCCAGAGGCAGCGCCTGCTACTAGCGTGTCTGTGCTGGCACCCTCTCTGTCCTCCCCGTTCTCCCCGTCCTCCCTGTTCTCCCCGTCCTCCCCGTTCTCCCCGTCCTCCCTGTCCTCCGCGTCTTTTCGTCCTGATGCAACATCTTCGAGGAGCACGCGAGCACGCCCCTTGCCCGCCGCGACGAGCTGTCTTGGTGAGTCCCTCGTTCTGCCCTCTTGCGCTCCCCATCTTGCCCACCACCTTGCCAGGCCCTGGCCGCACCATGAACCCTGTCCCCACCACGAGCACGTCCCAACGAAGCTCGTTCCACCGGTGCGGCCATGCTGTGCAGCCGTTGTCGCTGTCTCGTATATCGCCCGCTTGCCCACTACGACTCGGGCTCCTGCGTTGTCGATACACCCACCTGTAATCCCAGCCAGGCGACGGCGCGGCTCGGTGCGAGGATTGCCCTGCGGGGCAGTTCTCGTTGGAGGGTGCGTCCGCCTGCTGCTCTTGGTACGTTCTTTTCGATGGACCGTGCTCTGTGCGTGTGTACTCACAGCTGCTCCGGCTTTTACTCCGACCACGTAAGCGCGGGCAGCTGCTCGCAGTGCTCGACACCTGGCGCGTACTCCGTCGTCGGCGCGACCTCCTCGTCCGCGTGCTCCTCCTACTCCGGCGGCCAGCTCTACTGTCCCCAGCTCCTGGCCCACCCGCTGTGCGTCCCTCCGCCATTCTAACTTTCTTTCCGCTTCTTCTACGTGCTGACTTCTCGTCCACTCGCCCCAGTTCGGCTTCACTGTCCCATCTGCGAGCCACCCCGTTAGCCGCTTGTCCACCCCGACGCCCAGTGCCTGATTCGGCGGCATCTGGAAGCTTGCGAACGGCCGCGCGACGGGCTTCCCGTCGCCCTCCCTCTGCACTGGCGCGAGGACCTCGGGCCCCGCGCGCGGCATCACCGAGACGAAGCCGCCGCGGTCGCCGAGCACGGCGTATGCGAGCCGCTGCGTGTCCTCCATCCTGATCGCGACGTACGCGAAGGACACCGGCGCGCTCGAAGCGGCGGCGGAGACCGCGGCGAGGAGCTCGGGGATGGGAGTGCGTGGTCGACGATGTGCGTCGCGCCGAGGGACTGGAGGAACGCGGCGTGCGACGCTTGCCTATTTCGTTCTTACCTCGCTCACGTCGTCTGCCTCGCCCACGTCACCCAAGTCCCCGATGTCATTCGTCTACCTTGCCCGCCCCACCCACTTGGCTCACGCCCCCGTCCTCTTCGTCCACCCACCTCGCCCACGTCCACGTCTTGTCGGCTGCCCAGTCGCTCACGTCGTTCCCATGTTGGCTGCATGTCTACCTCGCATGCGCCATTCACGCGTCACCCACGTTGTTCCCATCCTGCCCGTCTACCCCTCGCCCGCCTCGTCTGCCTTCCCCGTGTGCGCACTGATCTCTGTAAATAGCTGGTTGTCTTGTACAATACTTTGTGTAGTCTAGTCGTCATTGCCAATATATTTCGTTCTCATTACCTCTCTATCTGTGTGACTGTCCCTGATATTGGTCCGCTAATCTGAACTATTTATGAGCTGCCCTACTATGTCTAGATGTATGAACTAATGCTTGCCTACACCTATGACTATCCCTGTCTATTTGACTAGATTAGTTTTTGGGACTTCTAAATAGACCTAATCAACTATTCCTGACTATTGGTCTAATTAGTGCTAAATAGTCCTAATTAGGAGTTGGGGGTTTCCCTGACGTCCAAGAAGGAACTTACCATCTCACGTTTCACAAACCCAAACGGCTTCTGCTTCAACACGTCTCCTGCCGCCTGCCACTTCTTGAACATGCGTTGTTCACCCGACCCAGGGACCCACGCTGGCGCCGTCTTCAGGAACGGCAAGTACTCGACCGCAAACCTGCCCGGGACCATGCCCTGCGAGACGCCTTCAAGGGCGGCGCCCACCGCGGCGACGTACCCGTCCGGATCGCCCGCTTCGACCTCGATCCCATACAGCACCTTTAGCACTGTCGCCGCGAACGTGCTAATCCCGGTATCAGCCCCCACGAGCGAGTGCGGAGGGGGCGGCACAAATAGACGTACAACTTCACGTGATCCTCCACACGCGCGGGCTCGTCGAGCACAGCGCCTAAGAACCTCCGCGCGGCGTCTCGCTGGGTATCGTGCGCCGATTGCACGGCGTTCTGATTGAAGTACTGCCAAAACGCGCGGCGGTGACGCCGCCAGCGCGTGCCGTACGCCATCCAGGTGAAGTTCCACGACGCGCCGATCCTACGAGGGAGGGTTTTCGCAGGTGATATGCGCAGAGTAGTACGGAGACGCACAAGTCAACGAGAGGCGTCTGCTTCCGGTCCGAGGAGTGCGCGGAGCGCTTCTCGAGCAGCTCGGAGATCGTACGGGGGTCTCCGAGAACGACGATCGATTGTCCAAGGATATTGAGGTGGACGACAGGTCCTGTGTGGTCTCCGTGAGATCAGACTATTCCTTTCCGGTACGAGGATTACGCACCGTAGCTGGCGCAGAGGTCTCGGTATACTACCCATGGCTTCCCTTTAGGCATGCCGACAACGTTGCCGAGGAGAGGAAGGCTGCGGGGACCAGGTGGCAGTGGGAGCCCGCGCGACTCGAGCGAGTCTGCCAGCGCACAAGAGACCTGATGTACAAGAGGACTGGTACCGCAAAGGCGAGCACTACGAGGGGGGTATTCATGGTGGTGATTCTCAGCGATGCCTCCAACGTGGGTGCACCTTGGATAAGTACTCGCGCTCGGCGCCCAGCTACGCCAGCGTCCCACGGGGATCTTCTTCGCTCCGGTGACCGGAGTGTGCGCTGACCATGCAAAACGCAAAAAATGTACGCTCTGCTGATCACGCCGTAGAAGGACATAGACCAAAGAAGCCAACCTAGAAGTCATCGCGTAGCGCGGTTTGTTATTCCGCCCAGACGAGCCGATCCCTAGAAGCCACTCAGACATCAGCGCCTCTAGTCATAGCAAACGTGCATTTCCTCCAACTCACACGTCTTCTGACATGGCTCCGTGACAGTAGGCCTGAGGTGGGGTAAATGTCTGGGGATGAAGGTGTTGGAGCGCTCTTTTTTTTTTTTTTTTTTTTTTTAATATCAAGCATTTATATCCCGCGTACGGAGTACAGGTGCGGCTCTTTACATGGGTGGGCGAGTGTTCTCAGCCTGTGGGCCTGCATCTAAGGGCTGATCGCACCCTTGTTTATGGGTGCTTGTCGCTTGTGCCGCTGTGCGGTCTTTCCACGTCGTGCGCACGTTTTGCTTTACCCGCTCGTCTTCTCTGTTTAGTGCGTATGTTTTCACGCACCCCCTTTTTTAGGACGGCGCGTCCGCAAACGTGAACGCGCCATCGTTCTCGGTGATGAATGCGTTGAGGTCTTGGTACGCCTCGAGGCGCTGCAAGAAGTCGAACTCGCCCCCGCAGCGCCACCAGCGCTCGTACCTCGTGCACTCGAGCAGCACATGGCTGCGGCTTTGCAGCACATGGCATCTTGGGCATTCTGTAGGTTCGCCCTTGAAGAATCGTGTTCGGAAGGATCCGATGGGTGCATGGTTGAGCACCGCGCGGCAGAACCGGGACATCGCTGCAGGCGAGTGTCCGTGCGCCCCGAGCGAGCACAGGTGATTTCCCTGGTGCATCCGTTGCGATAGCCTATCGGCAGCTACGGATGCATCTGGACGGATCTGGCGATCCGCGCCCGTGGAGACGCGCCTCGGTGGGCGGCAAGGACGCGTGGCTGTGATGCACGCCACGCGTCCCTCCCACCGTCCTTGCTCTCCTCCCCGCCTCCTCTTCCTCCTCCTGCTCCGCCTCCACCGTCCAAGCAGACGATAGCGACTATACAGTCGTCCTTCGTCTGCTATTGGACTCCGGTGTCACCTGGTGACACCGTTCAACTCCCCTCATCCTCCTCCCTCGACCTCAACCTCAACCTCCATGCCGTCCTTCGCCCACTTTGCCGGCCGCGTCCACACAGGTCCACACCGCACGAGGACGTCCATCCGGACGTCCTCAGCATGGAGATTAGAATTAGGGGGTCGCGGCGATGTACCGCGGCCCTTGTTTTGGTGAGTCCCCGCTCCGCCCTCCTGCACTCCCAATGCCCACCTCTCCTCTCCGGCTTCGCCCATCCGGCCTGCCGCCAGCCTTGACCTCCGTGTCCACCTCGCCCACCTCGCCGCTGCCCTCCTCCCCGTTGCCCACCTCCGCGCTGCTCTCCGCCCACCTTCGCGCTGCCCGCCTGCGCCCGCACACCCTCCTCCGCCTCCCGCACCTCCATGTCGCCCTCCTCCGCGTCTCGCCCGCCTCCACGCGGCCCTCCTCCTCAACGCGCGTCGCCCACCTCCGCGTCATCGCCCACCTCCATGTCGCCCGCGTCCGCGTCCGCGCCGCCTCCCGCCACCCGCATCTATGCGCCTCGCTAGGCTTCCCCCTCCTTCGCCTCGTCCCGGCCCCCCGCGTCCGCGCCCCTCCTCCTCCTCCGCGTCCTCCTCTTCCGCGTTGCCCGCCTCCTCCGGCTCGTCCACTTCCGCCCGCGCTGCCCTCCTCTGCCTCCGCCGACGTCACCTCCTCCGCCGGCGTCGCCTCCCCCGCCGGCGTCGTCTCCTCCGCTCGCGTCGCCCGCCCTTGTTGCTCTGCGCCTCCTCCCCCTTCGCACCGCACACCCCCGCTCGCGTCGCCCACCACCTACTCCGCCTCGTCCCAGCCCTCCGCGTCCCTCTCCTCCGCATCGCTTGCCTTCGCGTCGCCCGCCTCCGCGTCTCCCGCGTTCACGTCGCCCACGTCCTCCGCCTTGTCCCGAGGGCATGGTATTACTTACTAGCACACTTATGTAGTAGTTTACTAATAAATATATTTTTATCACTAATCATATACAAGATGTGGTGTGAAGCAAAGAGGGAGGCGAGCTCACTGTCGGAGACAGCGAGCTCGGGTGGCGGCGCCTGAGGCGCCGGTGTCCGGACATCTGGGTGCGACACTGTCCCAAGGGTGCGCGAGCGCGCTTGGGGAAGGCGGTGTCGAGCGCAACCGGGCCGGCCGGCACCAGATGCATCCGCACCTGCTGATAGGCTGTCACAATGGATGCATCTGGCGAATCACTACTGTAGCCCGAGCGCAGCGCTGGTCGTGTGTTTTGGCGGGTCGAACACCCGCAATCGCAGAAAGTCGTGGCCCGCATATGGGCGTGAGTTGCGGTACTGTTCCCGCCACTCCGACTTCAGCCGTACTGCCAACAGATGGCGCGCGAACGCCGCCGAGCATTGCTCGCGCTCTGGAGGCAAGTTTGCAGCCGCTTTCGCGTCCGCATCGACCGCCTCGTTCCACTTGATCCCGACGTGCGATGGGCACCAATGGAAGATGATGCGTCGCCGTGCATCCCTGTCCAGCCACTCGCGCGCGTTGGTGCACGCGATCACTGAGACCAGCTGTTGCCCGTGCGGTCGGGTCGGATCCAGCAAGGTCTTGAGCGCGGACTCATTGTCTGCTACTATGTGGATTGTCTCGCACACCTGCTTGGTGGCGAACGCAATACCCATACCCCCTGCTATCATTTCCGCGTCATACGACACCGCGCGTCCGCACGCGCGGCCCTTACTGACGAGGAGCCTGTTCGACCGGTACGCGCGGAATGCAGCGCCAGACCGACACTTGGGCTTGGGGTAAACCGCGCCGTCGCAGAACACTACCACGGCGCGGCTGTCACTCATGGCCTCCCGCAGCCGGGGGGTCAGTTCCTTTTCCACCCACTCCTCAAGCGCATCGGAGTCCTTCTTTGGGTGCTCCAGATTCCACGTGAGGCGTTCGCCGTGGGTGTCCACCAGGCGCGCTCCTGGTCGCGCCTCCTGATGAAGCGGGTTGGCCCGCTCCGTGCACGTTTGCCCAATCTCCTCTATGACTCGTAGCGGGGACGTTTCCGCCTGCGGGGCTCTCTCCCCCAGTGGGAACGCCACTGCCGCCGCCATGTCGTTGGTTGTCCACGGCTCGGGCATCGCTGCCACTAGGGGGTGCGACTGCGCGAGTGTATTGACTCGTATCCCGCCGCGGCGGACGAGCTTCTCAATGTGAAGCCGGACCGGTGGTAGCCCAGCCAGTACCTCCATGCCGCCGATCGGTGACGTTCGGAATGCTCCCGTGATCCACCGGATGGCCGCATTCTGAGCCTTCCGGAGAAATTTGAGGTGCGTCTTCACCCGGACTTGCGGTACCAGAGCTGGCAGCCGTATGTCATCAGGGGAGCATGCACATCACGTATAGTGTGCGCCGTTGTTTTGGCTGCAAGCCCTTCACTGAATTCCCGAGCATGAGCATGGACTGTGCTGTGCTCGCAGCACGGGACCCATAGTATCGCACATGTTGACGGAACGTCAACCGTCGGTCCAGGTAGAATCCGAGGTGCCGCAGCACCTCTACCGGTTTGAGAGGTGTATTGCCTGTGAATGGCGCCTCTCCCAGGTCCAGCACTGGGTCGTTTCGGGCTGGTTTGTGCGAAAAGTGGCACGCTTCTGTCTTCTCGTGCTCTACCACTAGTCCGACATCAGGAAAACCCCAAAGTGCGAATTCGCACTAATGGCACTAATTTAGTTGATTATCAGCCATTAGTGCGGATTATCGATTAGTGTCTAATTAGATCGGTCCCCTGCGAATTCGAACCTTTAGACAGAATAGCTCGACAATTAGCCATGCGTTACTCCGGGTATTTGGGCATGTAGTGGGGAATTAGACACACATTGGGCAGACGTTAGGGGTGATTATCACCCTTAGACACGCAATTAGACGGACTTTAGAGACAATAAGCACACGGGTAGTCACACAGTTGGAGAGTTCAATCAAATCTATTTGAACGTAAAGATACACATGCTATGCTACAGCGATACGGGCGAGGCGTTGAGCAACGCAGGGCGAGACGTGAGAGACGCAGACATTGACGCAGGCAGAGGTCAACGCAGGGCTGGCGGGGTCGTTGACGTAGACGTTGACGCAGACGTTGACGCAGGGGCGAGACGTAGGCGACCCACAGGTAAACGCAGGCGACGTGGCAACGCGGGCGCGAGACGTGTATGGAATGGGTGACGCGGTGCGAGGCTGGCGAGGTAGGTGATGTGGGCTTGAGACGGGGAAGATGGGTGACGCGAGGAAATGGTGAGGTGCATGAGGGCGAGACGGGAAAGACGCGGGTGAAGCAGGCAAGGTGGGCGTGGTGGATGAGACGCGCAACGTGCGCGACGTGGGAGATGTGGCCGGCGTGGGAGAGACATGCGCAACGCGGGCAAAGTGGGTGATGGGGACGAGGCAGGCGACATGGGCGAGAGTGCGCGTGAGCCAGCGAGCTCAAGGCAGGCGACACGAAATGCTTACCTCCGAGTGCTGAGGGCATGCCCTCCTCCACATACACCCTGTTGTCCGAGGATGCGAGCCTTCACACGCGTGACCGCCATGGCGCAGGCCTCCGTCTCCTTCGTGGCCTACTCGAGATGAGGAGACCGTGCACGAGGGTTGCACACGGAGAAAGCGTGGGCGAGCGGCGTTGCGGCGGGCGGGTGGCAATGCCGGCACACCACGGCCACATTGGTGGACGAGCATCCCGAGCATGTCTGTTGGGACGTGCTCGTTGTGGGGACGGGGTTGATGGTTCGGGCGGGGCCTGGGGAGGTGGTGGGCAAGGCAGGAAGCACAGGCAGATGGAGGGGGACTCACCGAGACAGGGCCTAGCCACAGACATCCTCGCGCATTGTGAGGTCAGGAGGTTGAGGCGAAGGGCGCAGAATACGGCCTGGGGGACAAAGGGGGCCTGGATGTGGAGGACGGGGAGGACGAGGTTCCAGCTGTGGAGAGGACGGAGGGAAGGACGTGCTGGCAGCTCCAGACGCGTGGGAATCGACGCGCGTCGCGTGGACTCCAGCGTTTGGCGCCTGGCACGTCGCCCTCATCGTCCTTGCCTCCTGCTCCTTGTCTTGCCCGTCTTGCCCGTCTTGCCCGTCTCGCTCTCGCCCGTCTCGCCCGTCTCGCCCTTGCCCGCATCACTCACCTCGCCCATCTCGACCTTGCCTACGGCGCCCGCATCTCCCGTGTCGCCCACATCACCCACCTTGTTCGCCTCGCCCTCTCACCTGCTTTTCCACCTCGCCCCCCTCGCCCGCGTCACCGGCGGCACGACGCACAGACCTCCCCTATCAATATTCATCCCGTCGATTACGAGCCAGGACTGAGGACTCACAGGATACGTGTATTCAAGCGCTGTCGCGCCGGCATAAGCGGGAAGCAAGCTCCCGCCCGTGACGCCGACGTTCAGCCTGACGCTCAGCCCGTCTTTCTCGGTGAGTATTCATTCCGTCTCTGTCTCGTTCGCCGCAGGAGTCACCCACCTCCTTTTTCCCGTCTTGCTCTAGCCTATGTCGCCCTTGTCTCGCCCTTGCGTCGCCTGTATCACCAACTTCATCTGCCTCACCCATCACCCACTGCGCTCTCGTCGCCCCCGCGTTGTCCGCGTTCGCCCCCGTGTCGCTCTCCTCACCCACCACACCCGCGTTGCCCACGTGTCGTCGCCACGTCACCCGTATCTCCTGCGCTGCCCTGCATCAACGTCTGTGTCGTCCCCACATCGTCCACATCTCACCCTGCGTCGTCCGTCTCGCCCTCGCGTCACCACGTCGCCCTTGTCTGCCCGCATGTCGCTCACCACGCTTGCGTTCACCCTCGTCTCGTTGTCTCGCCCACGCGTTGTTCACATCTCATTGCCCGCGCGTCATCCACTTTGCCCTCGCCCGGCTCGTGTCGCCCGTGTCCGCGTCACCCACTCCATCCCCTGCTTGCATCACCCCGCCCCCGTCGCCCCCACATTGCCCACCTCACCCGTGTTGCCCGTTCTGCTCGTGTGTTGCGCCTACGGTGTCGTCCATATGGCCCCCTATGTTGTCCTTTCAATGTTACTCTAATTAGCTGCAATATATCTGTGTGACGTTCAAATTAGTGACGTGGGAGATCAGATACCAGTGAATTACGCCAATTAGTGAGAGAGCTGCTAGAATTATTGAGAATAGATGATTGACTGCACTGCTAGTACCCAACTATCACGCATTAGTTGTGACTAGATCCCCCAATTCTGTTAGCCCGATTAGATGAGTCATTAGGACTAATTTCACGCTGTTAGTGCTAATTCGCATTTTGGGGTTTTCCTGATGGACCCGTCGGAATTCCACTACAGTTGTTTTGTAGAGGTCCACTAACATCGCTGCATTTGCCTGCAGTGAGCTTGATGTGACAGCCCACAGGCCGTCATCTACAAAGAACTGGAGGGTTGGGTATCCACCCCCGAGATCACTGTTGACCGGGCACAGCCGGTGTACCACTGGGGCAATATATAGGTTTGCTAGGGGAGGGGACATTGCCGAGCCCTGTACCACCCCGACCTCGCGCGCATTGAACAGCGGTGACGTCATGGTGTCCCATCTGTACCTGTTCTGTCGCCCGCTCAGATAGTGAGCAAGGAAGCCTGTCAGCCGTGGGCTGAACCCCTGTTTCCGTAGGATGCCAAGCAGCATTCCATGATTCACGGATGGGTAGAACTGTGCGACATCGAACGCTATCACAGACGTGTCGAGTCCGCGTCTCCACCCCTGCCTGATGCGGTGCACTAGCAGCAGTCCCGCATCCACCGTGGAGTGTTGTTTGGTTCCACCGAACTGCGCCGGGTGGAAGGCGCCCCAGCGCTGTCCTTCGTAGTGCAATCGCGCTGTGATCATCTTTTCGCATAGCTTCCCGAGGCAGCTGAGCAGGACGATCGGCCTGTATGACTTCAGGCGCGAGTAGTCATCCTTTTTCGGCTTCGGGATAATCACTGACACTGCCTCCTTGAACTGGGCTGGCCAGTATGCGAGGTCGATGCACGCATTGAAGACACTGAGCAGCAGCTGTGCGCACTGCTCGTGTTTCACCAGTGCCGCGATGTACGGCCATCGGAGGTGGTCCTCTCCGGGTGCGGATTGCCCTGATACCTTTGTTATCGCGTCGCGCAGCTCCTGCAGCGCAAACGGTGGCCAATCGCGTGTAGCCTGCTGCGGCATGTTGTCCAGGAAGGTTGCGTCAACCTGTCTGCTCTCCGCGGAGTTGTAGGTGGCATCTACTGCCTCCCAGAACTCCTCCGGTTCCACGAGTGGCCTCCCGTTGTGCACCAGAGACTTGTACATGGGCAGTGATCTTGGCTTGGTCCATGCGACCACGTCCCAGACACGTTTGCCCTTCTCACATGCATCCGCTATGCGGTCATCAAAATACTTGTTCTTCGCGGCCTTGGTGGCGCGCTTAAACGCCGCGCGGTTCTCGTCCGTGCGCGTGGCTTGAAACGCATCCCGTGTTGCCGTGCACTCGGCATTCCACCATTGCTTGGAGCGCGACGATATCTTTGGATGCACTGCGTGCTCCTCCCACACCCTCTGGACGGCTGCCAGGATCCCGTCGCACGTGTGCTGGAGCTCCTCAACCGTGGCTGTGTGCGCAGGCACTGTCGCGACTTCGTCACGTAGGTCACCAATGAAGGTCTTCTCCTCCTTCGAACCCCGTTTAATGTTCTTTGGCAGGGTCTTCTCCCACCATCCCACCGGAAAACTCGCGCATAGGAGTGCGTGGTCAGATAGGCTGCGGCCTTCCAGGTCAATCCTGACCTGGACTTCTCCCCGCGTCACACGATCCACCGGGGCCCATAGTAGGTCCAGTGTTGTGCTGCGTAGCGCGGTGTTGTGCGGGCGGTGTGTTGGCGCGCCATTCGCGTTTGCGAGGCACAGGCCCCACCCAGCCATCAGGCCTGTCAGCTCCTCCGCGCGCGCGCTCTCGTGCGGTGCATCGGGCTCCCACTGTGTTGAGTGCAGGTTGAAGTCCCCAGCGACGAGGTCTAGCGGCGGGATCTGTTCTGCATGATCCTGAAGCCACGACAGGGCTGTGCAGTGCTCGTCATTGTAGACGTTCATCACGTAGTGCACTTGCCTGTCAATGCGGAGGGACACCAGGATGATGTCCCGGTGCGCCACGATATGCGAGCATACTTGGGGGCGGAGGTCGCCCAGCTCCTTGTTCACATACACACACACGCGTGCAGACTCACTTGTTTCAATAAGCTGCCACGCTGCATGTACCTGCGTGCCAGTCAGCACATCGCCTGCCGGGTCTGTGCTTGACGCCACTGTCTTTATCGGCCCGTAGTAGGGCTCCTGTACCAACAGGACTACAGTAGTGATTCGCCAGATGCATCCATTGTGACAGCCTATCAGCAGGTGCGGATGCATCTGGTGCCGGCCGGCCCGGTTGCGCTCGACACCGCCTTCCCCAAGCGCGCTCGCGCACCCTTGGGACAGTGTCGCACCCAGATGTCCGGACACCGGCGCCTCAGGCGCCGCCACCCGAGCTCGCTGTCTCCGACAGTGAGCTCGCCTCCCTCTTTGCTTCACACCACATCTTGTATATGATTAGTGATAAAAATATATTTATTAGTAAACTACTACATAAGTGTGCTAGTAAGTAATACCATGCCCCTCGGGACAAGGCGGAGGACGTGGGCGACGTGAACGCGGGAGACGCGGAGGCGGGCGACGCGAAGGCAAGCGATGCGGAGGAGAGGGACGCGGAGGGCTGGGACGAGGCGGAGTAGGTGGTGGGCGACGCGAGCGGGGGTGTGCGGTGCGAAGGGGGAGGAGGCGCAGAGCAACAAGGGCGGGCGACGCGAGCGGAGGAGACGACGCCGGCGGGGGAGGCGACGCCGGCGGAGGAGGTGACGTCGGCGGAGGCAGAGGAGGGCAGCGCGGGCGGAAGTGGACGAGCCGGAGGAGGCGGGCAACGCGGAAGAGGAGGACGCGGAGGAGGAGGAGGGGCGCGGACGCGGGGGGCCGGGACGAGGCGAAGGAGGGGGAAGCCTAGCGAGGCGCATAGATGCGGGTGGCGGGAGGCGGCGCGGACGCGGACGCGGGCGACATGGAGGTGGGCGATGACGCGGAGGTGGGCGACGCGCGTTGAGGAGGAGGGCCGCGTGGAGGCGGGCGAGACGCGGAGGAGGGCGACATGGAGGTGCGGGAGGCGGAGGAGGGTGTGCGGGCGCAGGCGGGCAGCGCGAAGGTGGGCGGAGAGCAGCGCGGAGGTGGGCAACGGGGAGGAGGGCAGCGGCGAGGTGGGCGAGGTGGACACGGAGGTCAAGGCTGGCGGCAGGCCGGATGGGCGAAGCCGGAGAGGAGAGGTGGGCATTGGGAGTGCAGGAGGGCGGAGCGGGGGACTCACCAAAACAAGGGCCGCGGTACATCGCCGCGACCCCCTAATTCTAATCTCCATGCTGAGGACGTCCGGATGGACGTCCTCGTGCGGTGTGGACCTGTGTGGACGCGGCCGGCAAAGTGGGCGAAGGACGGCATGGAGGTTGAGGTTGAGGTCGAGGGAGGAGGATGAGGGGAGTTGAACGGTGTCACCAGGTGACACCGGAGTCCAATAGCAGACGAAGGACGACTGTATAGTCGCTATCGTCTGCTTGGACGGTGGAGGCGGAGCAGGAGGAGGAAGAGGAGGCGGGGAGGAGAGCAAGGACGGTGGGAGGGACGCGTGGCGTGCATCACAGCCACGCGTCCTTGCCGCCCACCGAGGCGCGTCTCCACGGGCGCGGATCGCCAGATCCGTCCAGATGCATCCGTAGCTGCCGATAGGCTATCGCAACGGATGCACCAGGGAAATCACCTGTGCTCAACAGGATGTCACACTCTCCGACCAGGCTCTCCAGCACAAAGTGCGTTTGCGCGGGTGTGTGATTCACGTTGTGCGATACAATACGTAGTGGGCGCATCATCACTCCCACCCGGTCAGTCCCAAGCCTCCGGGGGCCCCCGCGTCGTCACCACGTCGATCACGGTACTGCCTCTCGTCCTGCCCTCCCTGCGTCCTGCTGCTGCTGCTCTTCGCGCTCCGCACGCGCTGCTGCTGCTGCATGGGGGACGTATGCCAGTCAATGGGGATGACCTCAACACGTGGCGCAAAACGCACCGATGGGCCACTTGCGTGCGTGCCGTTGCCGGACGCCGCATTGGCGGTCTGCTGGGGGGCTCCGTGGCGGGCACGTGCCGGTCGATTGTTCTCGTGCCATCCGAAGTCGTTCCGGTGCACGTAGTACGGGCACTCGCGCGCGTTGGCGCGGTGCGACTGGCCACAGTTGACGCACTTCGGGGGGTGCGGGCACACCGCATTGCCGGATCCACGACAACACACCGCGATTGCGCAGTGGTGACGGATGTCGTGGTCTCCACCGCAGTGTTCACACACTGCCGACGGAGCCGTGCACCGAACGCGTGGGTGCCCCCAGCGCTGGCACAGCCCGCAGTGTGGTACCTGCCGGCGGTCGTCGAGTACTTGCGCTGCGCGCATACCGTTGGCAAACGGAACTTGCGTGCCTTCCAGGTCCCGCTGGTGTGAGCGCGAGGATGTGTCAGTGATTTCGACGATGAGCGTCGAGGTCGAGGCTCCTTGGCGAGGGGGCATGAAGTTTGCCCTGCGCAGAGGGAGGTGGGGCTGCCACTCGGGCGAGTTTCGCAGCGCGATTGCAGCGGTCGTGGCGGCGTTGGCAGGGGAGCCGTCCAGGTTGATGCAGGGGACCCCACGGAAGCAGAGCTGGGAGGTGTAGCGGAAGCGCTCCACCGTCACCGAGGTCCGGTCCATGGGATCCCCGCCCCACTGGTTGGCGACAATGAGGTCGCGAAGGATGGTGTCTACACCCTCCGGTGGAGGGCGATAGAACTGGACGTACATTTGTCCATTCCCAGTCCACTCCATACCGGTGGCCCGGGTGTCTTGCAGCACAGCGTTGGGCGCCGCGCGGAGAGCATTGTTGATGGCCTCAATCGCGGCAAGCGACCCTACTCGCCGTTCGGCTGGTGGCGGATGTGTGAACCTCGCGTACAGGCGGCGCGACGCACCTTGGGGCGCTTTCACGCGCCTCCGCTTCGATTGGGCACGCTCGATGGGTGTCTGCGCGCGCTGCGCAGGCCGAGCGGGTGTGGGTGGGCGTGTTGTGTGCCGCCAGAGTTCCTGTGGCGCATCGTGCGCACTGTTCGTGTGGGTGCCCTGGCCAGATGGGCCAGCCATGGCGTCGGAGAGGTCGCACAGTTGGTCAAATGGCATGTTGGGGTAGCGCTGCAGGAGTCGCATCACTGTGTCGGGGTCCGGGCCCGACTGGTGCGCGCTGCGGCCGCGCGAGTAGTCGGTCGTGGCATTCGTGGTGGTGGTGTCAGAGCGGCCGCGCTTGCGCGGCACCTCGCGGTTCACTTCGGGTCCCGGCGTGGGTGGGGCCTTCGCCTTGCCTTTGCCCTTGTACTTCTTCTTGTTCTTGGTGTTGTCCGTCTTGACCCAACCGTCTTCGAGGTCCTCGGAGTCGTGGGTGTGCGGCTTAGCGTGCATGCCCGTGCGAGACGACGCTCGGGACGAGAGGGGCGTGATGGAGGCAGACGTACCGCCGCGCGATCCGTCGCCTCGGTCCATGTCGTAGTCTGACTCTGGGTCGAACTCCATCGAGTCATTCTCCCAGTCCTCCATGGGCGGGGCAGGTGTGGGTGGGTGCTGCTTCGCGCACGGTCCCGGCTTGAGGGCCATCGGGATGTGTCTCATGTCGAGCCCGAGTTCCACGGTGAATAGGTCGTACAGGGCCCTGTTGAGTTGGGACACTGCGTTGGCGACCGGGTTGTATATTGATGCGAGATAGTTTGGTGCGTCCCGGTGTTGGCATAGCTCTTCAGCTGCAGTCTGGAAGAGGTTCGTTATGTCGGCTATTGAGTCACCCATGGTGGGGACTAGTGTCGCCCATTCATCTCTTGCATCGATGCAGAGCGCTCGTGAGCGCACGACGTAGTCGGGGCCAGGTGCGGGGCTTGGTGGCGGGCCTTGGCTGTCGGTGTCCATGCCGAGGTTGCGGTCGGAGTTGGGTATGGGGACCCTGATGGTGTCATCGTCGTCGCCCATGTCGAGCGACATTCCGTCCTGTTCCATGTTGTCGTCGGGTGGGTTGTCGTGTCGTCTGTCGACAGTTCAGGTGTCACGACCGGGAGGGAGAGACAGAGCGCGCCGCTGGGGGCTCGGGCTCTGTGACGTGGCGGAGCCGGCGCGCGACCGTGGGCGGTCGCGGTCGAGCGGACTTGGCCTGCTGCTTCCTGGGACGTCTTGGGTGCGGTCCGGGGGCATCTTGACCCTTGGGAGGGGAAGAGGGGTGGGATGGGAAGAGAATCTGCTCGTGGGTCACGGTCCTCGCAGCGGGCGTCTAAGCAGGTGGTGGTGGTATAGGGTCAAGGTCTGATGGGTGTTGGAGCGCTCGAGTCCAACTTCGGCTGAATTGGTAATTCGGACAAACACTTCATCACAAGACTTTTCACGTGACATGCTTACCGTGGCACCGGCGTCTACTGTTTATGGCCTGCTTACGTTGGCGTCTCAGTGGCGCCTTCAACTTCAATGCAACTGTCGTTGTGTTGAGCTCACACTCGTCTCCTGGAGTCTCCTTTGCGTGGTTTTCAATCCCTTCGCATTTCGACTCATGCGATAATTTGGATCACAGTCCCACTCCGTCAAACCCGACTCCGGAGGCCAGCCCCTCAGTATTTTAACCAGGCCTTCATGCAGGCTGTCAGAAGTTAGAACGGGACTGATATTGTGCCTGTCACTCAATGTAAGCACTTACCGGCAGTCCCGTCAGGGCCTAGATGCTC
The DNA here is from genome assembly GCF_022376455.1 of Epithele typhae. Classification (NCBI taxonomy): domain Eukaryota; kingdom Fungi; phylum Basidiomycota; class Agaricomycetes; order Polyporales; family Epitheliaceae; genus Epithele; species Epithele typhae. The sequence continues at coordinate 179,193 of NW_025954221.1, read as the reverse complement.
ACACGGAGGCTTCTATGTTCTGCGACATCGTCCGTACGCGCATTCGATATGGCTACTTGCGCCCTGTCATACATGATCGCTGCTGTGCCAGGTGAGCTGTGCTGTGTTTAAAGCTGAATGGCAAACTCACGCTCGCTCCTCCTTCTACCGCTGAAAACAGCCGTTGAGCCCCTCGAGTAGACGATAGTAGCGCAAGTATTCTCTAGCTCATAACCGGCCAGAATGTTGTATCACTACCTCACCACGCGGTTGTTGTGGCGGACTTGCCTAGTGGCGCTAGTTCCCGACATGTCCGATCTCGATGCGCATCTATCCATGTCCCCAATGCTCGCCTCGAATCAGCTCGCCTTCCCCGCAGCCTTCCGGCCGTATAAGGCCCGCCCGCGCTGTTTCGAAACAGCGGGCACGGTCATTTCCGCCCTCTGCCCTCCCATTCGCTGCTCGTCGCTGTACCATTCATGTTTTTCAACGCCATTCTCCCCGCTCTTCCCTCGCTCTACTCTCTCAAGCCACTCCTATTCCCGAGGCCCGCCCTCTCGGCGTGAACATCCCTCTCCACAAGCGTGGCTCGCTCACCACTCCCCACGGTGTCTTCGACCATGCGATGGCCGTCAAGCACGGCGCAAGGATCGCAAAGTATGCATTCTCTACACCCCTGCTTTTTCGTTCATCCAATGTATCACACCCCAGCAAGTACCGCAGGAACCTGATCAACATCAAGGCGAACACTGGTCACCTTCCCGATGGCGTCGAGTCGATCCCAGATCCAAAGTCGCTCCCCATCCCCTCAAACGCGCCGGCGTTCCTCTCACGGACGAGGACCACGACGTTCAGTGGGCGGGAAAGGTTGCCATAGGTACGCCCCGACCACGTTCCTAATCGATTTCGACACCGGCTCGTCGGACCTCTGGGTTCCGTCTTCTGCATGCACCTCCTGCGGTTCCCACAAGAAGTACAACCCCGCAAGATCCTCCACAAGCTCGAAGAAGAGCGGCACCTTCGAGATCGGGTACGGCGACGGCTCCTCTGCGTCCGGCCCCATTTACACCGACACCGGTCAGCGTGCACCACGCATCCCAACGAAAAGTGCTAACGCCTCCGCACAGTGACCGTAGGCGGCATTAAGGCGACCGGCCAGTACTTCTCCGCTGTCACCACGGAGTCGTCTGAGTTCACAAGTGACGTCGTCGACGGCCTCATGGGTCTTGCCTTCCCGCAGCTGTCCAATCTTAAGCATGTGAGCGCCAGCGACTGACTCGTCCCCAGTCGCTCCTGACTCCGCTCCCGCCAGAAACCGTTCTTCAACACCGCGTTCTCCCAGGGCACCGCCAAGCAGAACGTCTTCGGCTTCAAGCTCGCCACGACCGGCTCCGAGCTCTACCTCGGCGGCACCAACTCCGCGCTCTACACCGGCGCGCTCGAGTACCACCCCGTCTCGCCCTCGTCCCTCGGCTTCTGGCAGATCACTGGCGCGAGCGCGTTCGCGAACGGCGCGCGCGTCGCCTCCGGCTTCCAGACCGTCATCGACTCGGGCACGACGATCATGTACGGCCCCCCGGCCGCCGTCAAGGCGTTCTACGCTGCCGTCCCGGGAGCGAAGGTCTTCGACGCCGCGAACGGGCTCTACCAGTACCCGTGCGCGCGCGCGCCGAGCGTGGCGTTCAGCTGGGGCCCCACCGGGAAGGCGTGGGCGGTCTCGAAAAACAACTTCAACCTGGGAGTGACGAGGGCCGGGTCGACGTGGTGCGTGGGTGGGCGCGCTCGCGGGCCAGGACTTTGGGCTGGGCGCGAACGTGTGGCTTCTGGGGGACAGGTGCGTTGTCGACGTCGTCTGACAGGAATTCCTTCGGGTGTTGAGTTTGGGGCTCCCTCCAACAGCTTCATGAAGAACGTGTACACCGCGTTTTCGTTCGCTCAGAACTCCGTTGGGTTCGCTAAGCTGAAGTGAGGGAAGGATTGATGAGTAGAAGATTGTGTGTTTATGGCGATATAATGGGTTTCAGAGTCATCTCGAGCAGCGCGGCTGGAGACATGGCCGGCGACACCTGAGAAGTAGCAGCAGGCGGGAATTGTCAGCATGATAATTTAATGGAAACAAGGTTCGCCGCCCTTTGCGCGGCGCCTTCGCATTGGGGAATCATCTAATTGAGTTCGGTGTCTACAAGGTTCTTTCCCACGCAAGTACAAGTTGGTAACGGCAGCTACGAGAAAGAGACGACACTCGAAATACCGCTCTCCATCGTCCAGCACTTCATCCGTGTTTCTAGCCCCCGCGAGCATATCACGCCCACAGGCGGAGCTTCTCGGCCGGCACACCGTCCATGATGCGACTCCCCTTGACGCCCTTCTCGAGCACCTTGCTGATCTCCGCGAGGTCCTCACCGGTCAGCTCGACGTCCGCTGCCGCAATGTTCTCGAGGTGGCGCGACGCCGACCTGTGTCCGTCGTCAGCCGATCCATTCGCTCAACGTTCCGCTCGAAAAGAACACGCACGAAGTTCCGGGGATGGGCACCATGTGTGGCCCGAGGTTGAGCACCCACGCGAGCGCGAGCTGCGACGCGGTGACGCCCTTGCGCACCGCGACCGCGCCGAAGGCCTCCGCGATCTCCGCGTTGTGCGCGAAGGCCTCCTCCTGGAAGCGCGTCAGCTTCCGGCGGTAGTCTCCGGCTGCCGGGTCCGTCAGCGGGGTGAAACGTTGTATGTGTACGCGAGGAGAGACGTACCGGGGATGTCGTCGACACTCTTGATCGTGCCGGAGAGCAGGCCGCGGCCGAGTGGACTGTGTCGTCGGCGCGTTTTTCAGCCTCACAGGGTGGCGAGAGAAGCGGAGGGGACGTACGAGTACGCGGCGATCACGATCCCGAGCTCTTGCGCGGCGGCGATCACCTTCTTCGTCTCTTCCTCGTACGACCACGCGCTGACCTCGATTTCGACGACCGAGACCGGGTGGATCTGCGGTTCCCGGCGACGCCGTCAGCACTCCGACCCCGAGCCGCATCCCGGAGCGATTGGACGTACGGCGTGGGCCTTGCGCAGCGTCGCGGCGCTGCACTCGGACATGCCGATGTGCGTGAAGTAGCCCTCGGCCTTGAGCGCGACTACGGTTCCGAACGCTTCATCGAACGGCACGTTCGTTGGCACGCGCGCCATCTGGAACAGGTCCATCTTCTTTCCGCCGGGCGCGAGCGTCGCCGCGATCGTCGTCACGCTGCGACGCAGGTTCTCGGGGCTGCGCGTGAAGTCAGTCGGCTTGCTGTTGCAGAAGTTGAAATAAAAGGCAACACGCACGAGCCGTCGGCCTTGACCGAGTTGGGAAGCATGCCGCCCTTGACGGAGAGGAAGGAGCGGGGGGCGTACTCAGGGTACTTGGCGAAGAAGCGAGCGACGAGCTCGAGGTTGGCGATGCTGAAACCATTGCCGTAGAATTCGCCTAGATGAAAGGGTGGGAGCTTCAGTGGTGAGGACAACGTTGCGGAGAGAGACGAACCGGTATTGAGGTGCATTTGCGCTCCCTCGGGCAAGGCGTCGATTCCCATCTTGATCGCAGCGAAGGCGGTCTCATCGGGAAGAACGTCGGACGGGTCGCGGGTGCTGGATGGAAAGGGGAGATAATCAGCCAACAACTTGAGAGTGCCGTGGTATCCTGTGCGCACCTCATGTTCATCAGACCGTGCTGTCATGAAGGGTGTAGGGTGAGCGTTGGCCTGGGAGGGTTATGAAAATTGCGGTTACTCACCCCAATGCGTCCAATCGTCACAGTGGTCTCTCCAAAGCCGAGCGTGGCGGTCTTGGAAGAAGGCATTGTTGCTTATCGAGTGGTTGAGGTTGGGTTCGAAGGAAGAATATGAGCCTAGAAGGGAAGAGAGGTGAGGATGCTCTGGAGCACCACTGGGTCCCTTTATACTCCCCAGCGACCTATACCTCCTGTCCCATGCCAACCGTCTCATTCAACGTCGTCCAGGCTGACTGGCGCGTTCGTCGCGGGGTTGCTGCAAACGCAGCGGGGTAGGTGGGTCGCCTGCCGCATCGAGGTATCCTGTGCTGAGGCCTCACAGGCCTCACCGGTCACCCACTCGCACACCGCCGGCGCAGCGCTACACGACCCCTGGGAGTCCACCGCGAGGGTTCTCAAATCGGTACGCGAGCACCACCATCCGCTTTCCCTCCCTCCTGCAGCTCCTTCACTGGATGCTTGGCATGCCCTCCGTGCCGTTCCTCGCGCTTCTCCCTCATCCACCTCCTCCGACATCCACTCTTTTTCCGTCCCCGCGCCGTGTCCCACGCTGCCGACAACACCTCAGACGATCTCCGCACCAGCCGCCTGGCACCAGGCCCAACCGCTCCCTGCTCACACGTGCCATCGTCTTGCCCACAAGCCCCATCCGTCGCGCTCTCGTTCAAGTTCCCGCATCTTCAGCGGCGTCTTTCCGCTCGCGTTCACTGCTGCGCCGCACCCTGCCGTTCTGGAGCCTCTGTCCGCGCATTGACGACCTTACCCCGTTCAGTTCGCGTCCGCGCAGCTCCACCGTCTCCCCACACGCTACACCAAATATTGCAGGTCCCTCCGCGCCGCGATCCGCACCCCTGCTGCTGCTGCAATAGCCTCCGCGCCCAGACAGCAGTCACGCGTCGCGTTCGACGTCCGTCAACGGTTTCCGTCCACGAGCATCGCCCCGCCTCTCCAGTGCGCCGTTGCACTCCACCTCCCGCCGTCCTCCTCGCACCTCACCCTACTGCCAAGATCATTCGCGCGCGATGCATGTGACGTCTCCCATCCTGTCTCGCAGAAGCTGCTCGCGTTCAGCGCCCAGCCCGGACGTCAAGATCTGAGTTGAGAGAGGCAGGCAGGAGCCGCCGTAGACAGCCCGCGTGGAGACAGGCTCGTCATACGCATTTCCTCTACCGCTAGTTAGACTACTGTACGTAGCGCCTACCATAGGGCTCGGCCCTCCAGGGCGTTAAACAGGAGATAAACAAACAAACAAACAGGCTCGTCCGTTTGTTCGAGTACGCCTTTCATCCTTTCTCTGGCGTTTTCCCCCTCGTCTCCCCTGCCTATCGCATCCATCCAACTACGCCCGCGCATACGCTGTACGAAAACGCGCACCTCAGATTCCGGCTCCCCAGCGCCGCCACCCTCCGTATCCTCCAAGTCGCCATCCGGTATGTCCCTCGCCGCGCCGCAGTTCGACCGGACACCGCGCCCATCCGTCCGCATCGACGTCCTCAACGCACAGTCGCGCCTCGTCCTCGCGCGCGCCGCCCGTCGCCCAAGATCCGCGCTCGTTCGCTCGCGCTCGCGCTCCGCCACCCCGCACTCCCACTGGCCCCCTTCTCTTTCGCACCGTTCCCCCTTTCGCCGCCGCATCTCCCCGTCATTACCCTCGCTCGAGCCACCCTCTTCGCCACTGACGACTTTCAACCCCCTGTTTCTCCGCCCCGTACTCCGTCACCTACGTCGTAGAGTTGGTATTTTGAGAGGGCGAAGACAGACACCTGTTATTGGTGAATGCCCCGATTCTGCTATGGTGGATGGTGTCTATGGAATATCCGATCACCAAGGGGTCTTCGAAGGATGTGGCCGAGGTATGATGCTGGTGAAGATCTTGACCTCGTCTGGACTTCGAAAGCAATACTGATGGCCTGGCTGGGGAAGACCTATCACGTCTACCAGCTGCTACTCAGGCGCATGCAGCCATCTCAAACCCGTTGGGGCTCGACACGGGACTACAGATAACGAATAGGCAACTTTACAGCTCCTGAGGAGCACTTCGATGCACGTTCGGCCGAAGGGAGAGCGCTGCATCGAACGTTCTTCGCTCAATGTCCTGCGGAGTCGTCACAAGCCTGTATTCCTAGCGTGTCCACGACTGCCTGGCAAGCTTTTCAACGGGCTGCGCAGAGAGGGAGACCTGACACACAGGATCAAATCGAAAACCTCCGATAAATTAATGTACAATACAGGTGCTTGTCTACTCCCTCTGGACGAGCGCTAGTAGACCGAGCCCGCCCAGCAACGCGTATTTGAGCTGTGGGAAGTCATTCTAAACAGGACGCCAATGTCAGCATACACAGGGATGGCATGGTCGGTCGCTGGACTTACCATGGCAATGGTCACATAACCGACATACGGCAGGAACCTGCACGATGAGGGAGTTGAGCAGCTGGCCGATGACCGAAGCGCGTACAACTCACCCTCGAACCTTCCCAACGATGTGTTTCCTCTCTAGCCACTCCAGACCTTGGTAAAGTTCCAAGTCGTCGATGTGGTTGTTGTCGCCCTTTGTGAGAAGTAGCTGCCGTTGCGCGAGGGGACTTGCCGCCACGAGTCTACACCACGCACACCACAGTCAGTCACAGTAACGAGATGCCACAAGACCAACACAGGGGAAAAGGACGAAGAGGCAATTTCGAAGGGTCGCAAGGGGGGAGGAGGATGCGCAGAAAGACAAGAAGAGATTGGCGCACCCTTTGTGTGCTGAAACCAGATCATGTGTCTCCAGCACGCGATGGACAATCGGGATGTCTGCGCCCGGAATCTTGTAAACAGTGATGTCGCCCGTCTTATACAGCTGGTCTGAAGGGTTGGTGAGGAAGAGGAGGTCACCGCGGTAGAATGCAGGCTCCATCGAGCCACTGCGGCCGCAAGGACGAACGCATGAGAGTGCTGCTCTAAAACAGATGGCGCCCCCACGTGCGCACCAGTTAGAGCTAAGGAACGCACCTAAGAACGACGACGATAGGGCTCTCTGTGTTCGTGACGAGCCCGAGCCCTTTCCAGATCATCAAGCCCGAGGCGAGGACGGAGACGAAGTTGAGGATCTGGAGGAGGACCTGGATACCGGCGCAGCGTCAGTGCACGGCGCGCGGGGAGTCTTGGAGCAGCGCACATGACGGAAGCCGAGTCGCCGTAGGGTCTTGAGCTCTTCAGAGAACATGGTGGAGGGAGGAAAAGCGAGTGTGGCTGGGGCAACACACGTGGCGTGCGTCCTCGGTCGGGGACACGTTCGCAGACGCTCGACTGACGCGCCCCACGTCACGCGTCGCACGCGTCTCTGAGTGCTTGCCCCACGTTTACCGCGTCCCCCAACTTGTCCTTTGCCCCAACAAGACCACACGGCGCTCATGTCTGCGCATCCTGTCTGCGGATAGCCCACCGACAGAAGTACCCAGCGCGTAATCATTATGCACAGGCGTAAGTGTAATATACAAAGTCGGATATGAGTCAAAGCCTTCAGATATGAGCTACTCAAAGTCGGATATGAGCCAAACTCCATAGCCTGTTCAGGCCGGATCCGCCATATCCACATCTTGGCGAAGCATGTGAAACATGTCCACCATCCGTGCTTCAAATGGAGACATTTGGTAGTAATACACGCGCTGTCTGAGTTTCGGAACTGAGCATCGTGCAGAGGGACCATGAATATCGCGCGACTCACTGTACAGCAACAGCGTCCCTCAGATTTTCAGTATTCGTGTATATGGCGACCTTGGCTTCCCACTGGGATCCGATCCGAGCGACCAATACCCCCAAGGGTCGACAGGTGCACCACAGTGATCTGGTGGAAGCTGATGGAACCACAGATCGAAAGGTGTCTCTGCATTTCGAATAAAACCCGCCACTGGATTATGACCGACAACGTACCCCGGTCAACGGGTTCCTCGTTCACGGTGTCATGAATCAAAGGACCGCCATTTCGTCCAATCGACGGTGGCGTCATAACGGAAGTCGTGGACTCGATAAATGGCCCTGTGTTAGGCTCAAGTGAAGAGAATATGTGCGGCACTTACGGATGATAAGTTGAGTGATGGAAATGTCGTGGGTTTGCACACACGCTTCGCATGATTCCAAAATATATCCAACAAGGTCGTGCTCGGCACGCGGCGGGCCATGGTCACTCGTTGCACGCGTGATGCGCCTCCAATCTGCCATGGCTGTCGAAGTGATAGCTATGTACCGTTAGATGCTCAGTACATTGACGGGCGAATGCTGGGGCACGCCGAACGCAGGCTCACCTTTCGACGGAGCTGGACCACGAGCATTCCTCGCACATCTGTGCGCATGCATCTCCCGTGGATGAAAACGTCCGCATGTGTTCCCCGCAACATGAGCATCGACGATGTCATCTACGTGACCGAGACGCACGAAGCGTCTGTTCGAGCCGTCGCCGCCATCTTCCAAATAGCCGTAATCGCCCAAGCTTGGCGTCGATTTGTGGTGACTTCCACAGATACCCATAGGTGACTGCATTGTAAGTCCGTCTAGAGAAGCGTCCTCGAGCGAGATATTTGGATTGCGGGCCAGTGCGTTCCTCGCCTTGACGGCGACCCCGGGAGCAAGAGGACTGGTCCAGAAAGATGCTAGAAAATAAACGAAGCAGATCAGCTACGCAAACAAGCGTCCGAGGGGCCGCCGTCACGTACAAGGCTGGATAAAAGGAATCCCATGGGTCTGAAGGACGTCCTGGGTTGGCTTGACAGAACCATCGATAGGAAGCCTAGGTACTCACGTCGCTGTAGATGCGGCTGAGACATTGATGTATACACGCCAAGTTGAGCCACAAAGATCTGAGGCTTCGATAACGAGTCTACCCTGGCCGTTGAGCCCGCAGATGCGAGGCACCGTCGTGATCATGGTGACGGCCTTTCTGGGCTATAAAAATATGAACATCGCTGTTGGGCTGGATCATTGTGATTAGACTTGCATTGCAGATGGGTATCTCTGTCCGCCCTTTTGCAAACCTCCAGCGCATTCTGTACGCACGGGTGCTATGAGAATAGACCTGAAACGAGTACAGGAAAAATATACCTCGAAGTCAAGGAACTGTTTCGCACAGTAAGTCTCTCATATGAAGTACAGTTGAAATAGGCTACACGCACATGTTGTATCCACTTCATAATCCAGACTACGGGTCTGTCGTCGCTAAATCCTCTGTCAGAGATCGCGTGGCTACGTGTCAAAAAGGCACGTAGTGATGATATCCAATCTACTCCATCGGTAGCATACCAGATTCAATCGGACGTAGAAAGGTCTGTCTAGCGATGTGGCATCCTAAAATCTGAGAAATCGAGCCATGCCTATTTCGAGGTCAGCCTAACAGCTCGACGCGTGAGGTAGGGGAAACTTACCGGTCTGGACAATACATCCGCAGTTTACTGTACTCGTGCTAGCATACATCAGTTTTGGAGGTGTGTGACAACGACAAAATGCATCAGAACTTGTTCATATGCCCATCGATGTATGGTGCGAAATGAATTTTTGCCGCGCAATTACCACTAAATTCGTCTCCTTCACACAACTTGCCTTGGCAGTGTACGTGCCCGCCGTTCGTACATATCCAGGATGGACCACTGAAGATACTCGAACTACGCACGGATCAGCACGATATGACCTCCACAGTCACCGATAGGCGAACCTTGGAATTATTGACACACGAAGCGTGCTGACGTTCAATGACTGCCAATTGACGTGCCAGCAATAGCATCGTCGCGGTCTGTTGCGAATTCAGCGAAATACCCTGATGAGTTTGATATGGGCACGCACGTCAAATGAGCGCCACGCGTCGTCCAAATGGACCATGCACTTCTTCAATGTCGTGCTGATGGATGCGCGATGCAGAAACCGATCCAAGCGGCCGCGTCTTATCTCCTTCCCAATCACATGTTCGACCCAGCGCAGTGCTCTACACCAGATCGCAGCTGTGAGCGGGAGGACGTGGCACGCGTCGGTGTAAGATAACGTACATCTCGAGACGGGAGATATTGACGCTCATGTCTTCGCTGACAGGAAAAAGGTCGTTTCCAATGATGCTCTGAACATGCTTTACGAGATCGGCGGCACGCTGTACGAGCAAAACTGATTCTTCTTGTATGCCGCTCGTTTGCTGCGGGAGGGCAAACTTCAGCGTCTGACTGCGCTTGGGAGAAGGGCAGCGGGACGTACTTCAATGGCCCTTGCGATTCCCAACACAATGGAGAGGAGCCCCCAAGAACTGGTAAACCTCCAGTGGTACTGACCCCGTCTCTCACCGCCTCAACGATGGTGGCGACATTGGCGAGGAGGTCGGCCGCACTTGAGAGCGGTAACCGTGACCGAGGCCAGAAGGCAGGAGAGGGCGCTGAATGTGACTTGAGAGGTTTCAACATCTCAGTGTAGGATCGATGCTAGTCGTGAAGGAAAGTCGCGTATTCTTATGGTGCGCAAGTCTATTCCCGGGATATCCTGCAACAGCCCAAGTGTGGGATGCATTGCAGTGTCAGTGAAGCAGGCTTACCGAGAGATCGCGCTATTCCTGAAACTGCGGAGGTATGCAGATATTCATAAAAGATGCCGATATACGCCATCGAAGTATAAGTATGGTGGTTTTGGAGTCACGGAAGACATCTCGCTGCTCGCAGACGTCGCAACGGACGCCTTGTGCTAGAAGCCAACGTGTCTTGCTACGCTCATCTAGCACGCAGCGTGGCTGAGCTTTGGGTTATATTAGTTCACGTGCAGCATAGGAGTCGTTTGCTATTGGATCGTCAACACGCTTCCTACAGGGGAAAGAACAGTGAGACGCCGAGTGAGCAGGCTTGTCCATGTTCTAGGCGATGGCCTGTATGTGCCGAAGAGAGGTGAGAATTCAACTACCACGTCGTCGAGGGTTGGACAGATCTTACCTGTCCAGATATAGATATCCACCTACAGAGCGTATTGTGATTGACAGCTGCAACAGAACCCCGCAGCTCACAGTGAACTGGATAAAGGCGATACAGAATAAATACAGCAAACGCTGAAAGAAGTAAAGAACGGATATCACACCTGCAGCGTACATCTCATCATCGACCCAAAGCTCTGAACGAGAGCGCCTTGCTAACATACTTGAAGTCCGGGCTTGAAGATGGCGGTCTCCAAGTACCAATGGGCCACTCGCAAAAGGATAGCGACGGAGGCGCGCCATGACTGCGAAACACAAGGGCAGAGACGGAGACCAGGCGATCGAAGAGCGATCGTTGACAAAACTTGGGGATGGGTGCACGTGATCGTGTTTGCATGACGACTCCGGGATCTGGTTCCGGCAGATGGGCGTTGTTGACCATCGCTGCGGCCCATTTCTCGTCCCCGCTCCTGACTCTCGCCTCCACTTTCCCGCGCGGCGCCCCTCACCCTCTCCGCGCCCGTCCGGCTCCGCAAGCCTGTCTCTATAATCTCCACGCTCCTTCCTCGCCCTTTGCGCTCTTTCACTCCCGGTGACCTTCGAGCATCCGTTCCTGCTTCTCTTTCGGTTTTGGATCCCACCCGCAAGCATATATCCAACTCCCCATCTCCTCCTCGTCCTTCAAGATGCTCTGCAACGTGTTATCCTTTCTGCTCATCCAGGCCGTCTTTGCGCTCTTGGCCCGGGCCGACCTCTACGTACGTGTTTATCCCTCCGTTGTGTCCGCGCTCCGTCCTGATGAATTGGTCCTACAGCTCACATCTCCGCTTCCGGACACAACGTGCACCGGAGGCAAGACTTGCACGGTGAACTGGGTCGACGACGGTGTACAGCCCCTGATCCCCGTCATTGGGCCGTGCTATGTCGCGCTCTACAACGGGAACATGGTGCGCAGCCTTCTCCCCTACTATGCAAACACACCAGAACTGAATTTGATGTCTTGCTTTCCGCTTGCGCAGAGGCTCATCCAGCAGATTGAGCCGGTGGATGTATCGTCGCAGCACTCCCTTGATTTCACGGTGTGTACTCTTTGGGAGGAACGGAAGGATATCGCGGTCTTACACCTCCGTTAGCCTGACCCGAACTCTGGCCCGGACTCTGTGGGATAGTATGTGTTGGCCGTGCTCTGAGCATTGAGACGGTTCCATCTGACCAATATGCCAGCTACATCAACTTCACCTCCGTGAACCCTGTCAACGGTGTCACCTACCACCAGTTCTCGACGATGTTTACGTGAGTGTCTTTTGCTCAGCATTACGTGTCACCACCTTTCTGTTGTTCCCCCGTTGTTGTGGCCTTCACGTTGGCGTTGAGTCTCCGCTCCTGTGCGAGACCTGAAGTCACTGGTGGTTACACGCATGGAAACGGATGCAGCAAAACATAGGTACTGACCCACGTCATTGCAGCATCAACGGCATGAAGGGCTCCTTCAGTAGCCCGATCGCGAGTGACACCTCCGTGATTCCTTTCTCGTCGTCCACCTCAGTATCGGCAAGCACCACGTCGTCGGTGTCTACCTCCACATCCGCCAGCATTACGCGGTCTTCGTCGGCGTCGGCGTCGGCGACTGCATCTACATCTACAAGCACCGGATCGAGCTCTACAAGCGCATCAAGTTCAAGCTCAAGCTCCGCCGCGGCTACATCGAGCAGCAGTTCGGTTGTCGGACCGTCCGGGCTCACTTCTCCGTCGTCCGTGGCGTCGGAGAGCAAGACTGTTCTTTCCGTTCCGCCCTCCAGCAACACACCGACCAGTGTGGGCACTCGGCTCAGCATTACCACGTCGATCCGCGTGTCCACAACGCTTACGTCGTCTACGGATTCTTCCTCCAACTCCGCCAACACGTCCGCGCCCAACAACACGTCGGCTGCGAGCCGTACGACTGTCTCGGTTTCGATGGCGGTCGTGCTCGCGCTGGTGGTGGCGCTTTCGTGGTGAGCATCTTACACCGAAAATTATCCTAGGACCCGACACGTCCCCCTCCCCTCCTCTACATCCCTTGTATTCGGTTTTCGTCCCCGCAGAGGCGGGCACGGCACTCGGGGCGGGTCCCTCTCCTACGAGGCTCATGCGCTACGCCGTGCGAGTCCCTGTGTATACCCGCGTAAAATCTATGCACCGGCCCCTCTATGCTCTTTCGACTCGCGCTTTCGCGCATTTCTCTTCAACTCCGCACGTGCCCCTGTCCCCGGCTTTTCCATGTTCCAAACCTCAACCAGCCTCGTTCCATACACACCGCCTCCACGCACACATCAGGACACCCACACCCACCCTCCCCTGCCCAGCGTGCAACTCCGTCGTCAGATAATGGACCCGGCTCGCTTCGGATCACGCTTTATCCCCCCACCCCCAACTCGCGGCTGCCGCTCAGCCGCACTCCGCGCCACCCTTCATATCTGCCTACCCGCCCCTTTGTTTGGTCTGCCCCAGCCGCAGTACTGACACACCGTTCCTCTCCCGGAGCCCGCGTCCTCCCCTTGTTTAGCTTAGCTTTTACCGTTGTTTTTCCGTCATCAGGCGATAGACTTTCAAGCGATACCTCTTGTACCATCAGTGCGCGCACCGTGTTTCCTTTGGATATGAGCGTTACAACACATGCAAGAAGCCGGATTTTTCTGGAAACCTATATATAAGCCAACAAAGCTTCTCAGGCATCGCATTAATGGGGTAGTGGTAACCTGGGTCGTTGCCATCGACCCGCCGGGGGTTCGATTCCCCCTTAATGCATAAAAGCGCAGGACGATTCTTTTGTTTTGTTGTGTGGATAGGATTTCAGAACCTGCACATTCCGATTCTTGAGAGGTTAGTCCTCTAAATTCCCAGTCCCGAATTCAACCTCACGGTGTCGAACCCCGTACTCGTACAGAGCGCAGCGCGTAGGTATATGAAGGTAAGTATACGACCACACGAAAGCCACCGGCCTGTGTCTAGGGACTGATCTCCCGCGCCGCACCGCGGAGCGCGGAATCCCGGAAGTAGGCCTCGGGGCTGACTTGCTCCGCGCCCATGTCGCTCTTATCCCACTATCCTCCCGTCCGGCTGGCACGTCTCGCACGCCCCTCTCATCCCCCAACCCGCTCTTTCGCGCCAGCTCCGCGGCCGCTCTCCGGCACATCACCGAGCCCAAGCCATAGTATCCCGAGCCCGGCCTTCCGTGCGCTCGCGCCGCACGGTATAACGAGCTCGAGCACGCTCCCGAGTCGACGCAGCCACTCAAGTCCGACACGCACCCCCGCCTTCAAGTTCTTGCGGCGCACGATGGCGACCTCCGCGCCCGTCCCTCAGTCGCAGGACCACCAGCTGCCGGTGCCGCAGTGGAACTTTGCCGTCTCCCCCGTGCCGCCGAACCCGCTTGGGGAGGGCAGGTACATCAAGACGGCGGCGGCGCTCATGATCGGGTGAGCTCTCGTTCTCTGCGTCAGTCTCTAGCGTTTGGGCGGTGGACCACGTCTCTGGACACTGCGGGCCGTGTCTTCCAACGCATGGATATCCGCGCGGATGTGAACGTTTGAACGCTCAGTGGATGTGCGAACGTCGTTGGGATTCCCCCTGCACGCGAGCTATGCTGACCATTCGTTTCCTCCTTGGTGCTCCCCAGCGACGAGATCCTGAACGGCAAGACGCTGGACCGGAACTCGAACCACTTCGCGCGGTTCTGCTTCGAGCACGGGATCGACCTGTGAGTGCCTCTTCCTACCCGTGTCGCACGATGCAGGTCGTGATTTCCAGCCCCCGCCCTCGCCCCGCCCAATGACGTCAGGAAGCGGATAGAGGTCATTCCCGACGAGGAAGAGGATATGTGCGTTTATTTACACTTTCAGCCGAATTCACACCCTCACGACAAGTCTCTGCTGCAGCGTCGAAGCCGCACGCCGGCTCGTGAGCAAGTACGACTTCGTGATCACCTCCGGAGGCATCGGCCCCACGCATGACGGTGCGCCTCTCCCCGTCTCGTCCCGGCACCCGCTGAACTTGGTGCACGCACGGACAGACATCACCTACGCCTCGCTCGCCGCCGCGTTCGACCAGCCGCTCGAGCACCACCAGGAGACGCTCCGGCGAATGACGGAGATGATCAAGGCCCGCGCGGACCTCTCGCAGCAGACGGCGGAGCAGCGCATCGCGCGCGAGCGCATGGCGCTCTTCCCCGCGCGCGCCGAGGTGCTCTACATCGCCCCGGACGTCTGGGTGGTGCGTCCCCTTCTTCGCGCGGCGTCGCTCGTGTCTGGCTAACGCGGACGGTCACACCTGTAGCCGGTGGTGCGCCTCGAGGGCAAGCTGTGCGTCTTCCCGGGCATCCCGAAGCTGTTCGAGCGCATGCTCGCCGGCCTCACCGCGCTCCTGCCGCTCCCGCCGCCGAGCGAGCGGCCGTTCCGGCAGCAGATCTTCACTACGTGCGTGCGCTTGCACTTCGTCCCGCGCTCGCGCTCGCTGACGCCGGCATTGCACAGGATGCCCGAGTCGTCGATCGCGCCTTACCTCACCGAGCTCCAGGCGCAGACGAAGGCGGAGGGCGTCCGCGTCGGCTCGTACCCGCTCTTGCAGAAGGGTGTGTACGTCTCGCTGATCGGCCGCGATCCGGACGGGGTGCGCAAGATTGCAAAGGAGGTTGTGGAGAAGCTCGAGGGGCGGCTGGTGAGCGAGGAGGAGGCGCGGAAGGAGAAGGCGGCGCTATAGCGTTGCAAGGTGTGGGTACGTTTTCTTATGTACTTATATGCGCTTGTTCCCACCGCTATCAGTCTTGCTCGTTGAAGATGGGGCTTCTGGAAGTAAACACTCGCGTTTGATAACAATCGCTCTCCAGTCCGCGCTTATCGGCGCAGGCTGCACTTTTCTCAGGGCCTCAACTTGCCCCTCATCCACCAGGGTCCCTGCGCGATCGCACTCAGCTCCCCCGATGGAACCCCCGCCCCTGCCTATCGACGTAACGGAGAACGTACTGGACCAACTACAAGCCCAGGGCCACCTGTGGGCCCTTCCAATCTGCGCACGGGTCTGCAACGCTTGGCTCCCGAGGTGCCGCTTCTTGATCTGGCAACGCGTAACGATCTCAAGCCTCCACTCGCTGGACTCCATCCGCGCCGCGCTTGAGCGCACACCCGTCCTGCGCTCGCTCGTAAGCACCGTCCGACTCGAAGGAAATTATGGGCAGTATCCCCACGCCGCTCCCGCTGTCCTCCTGCCGTATCTCGCCCATATCAACACCTGGGAGTTCTCCGGAGAACTCGTTATCGGCGGGGACCGAGGAAGAAACCTCCTAGGTTCCCTCAGAAGCTACGCCGAGACCAAGAGGCTCGTTGTCGACGCCTGCGGTCGGCTCATTTCCACCTTGGACGTCGCACGCCTGGCCTGCGGGTTTCCCGGTCTCGAAGAGCTTCACCTCATCGATACCCTCTCGTGACTATACTGCGGTCGGACTTTACCACGACACTGAACCGGATGCGTAATCGGCTGAAAAGGATCACGGTGAGATTCTACATGATGGACCACGAGGTACTGCTCGATGTTTAATGCCCCTCTCGCAGCTTGCACCCGCCGGGTTGGGCTACCTACTGGCGCCTGAGCTAAGAGGATTGCTCACAAGCAACGCAGGTACACTCGTACATCTCACTCTGGATGCCCGAGTTGCTCTGGTTGGAGGTCCGTGTTATTCAAGAAACGCTTCCGATTCAGGACGGAGTAACCAATGCTGCGTCTAGAAATCAGCTTGACAGACTTTTCGGTACTCGTACATCTTACCGTGAGGCTGGAGTTAGACGACGCCTCAATTTTACAGAGGACGATGCCTCTTCTGAAAATCGTGTTTGCTGGACCAAAGCTTCCACCATCCCTGCGCTCCATGAAATTGCTGTTTAAACCGTCTGCCCTACATTGGCTCAGCACCAAGCAAGTACCATCATCAAGTTCCGCGAAAATAAGTTCCATTTTCACCCAACTCGTGCGCCATCACGAGGCTCTCAGGGTGAATGGGATTACCTGCGTAGTAGAAGACGTAATGAAAAACCACGTGGACAGATGGAGAGCACTAGTATTCGAACAGGTCTTTCAATCGTTATATGAGCAGGGACTACTACGAATTCTGTTCGAATACCCTCGTTAGTGACTTTCCATCGCCCTTCTTCCGTCTCATCATCGATGTACTGATGACGATGTGGCACGCATGCAGCTTCCCACCACAATCGATCGTATGGGCACGCATGCCCCATTCGCCAGCTAACCATTTCCTCTGACGGCAAGTGGGCGGCCAGCGAAGCTCCCAGCCTGAGGCGAAGCGGCTTCTTCGGATCGGTGATCATCTGGGACGTTCACTCTGGATATCCGATGATGGAGCATTGGTACCCAATCCTCAAATCTGAAGACCACTATTCATACACTGTCGGATGCGGGCCAACGCTCTCCTTCGCTCCATCGGGCTCCCGTTTGATGCACGCCCCCGCGGGTCAGCTAGACATATTCAAGCTACCTAACTCGCCCCATCATGACGGCCATCCTGAGATATTGGCAAGCGGCAACTCGGAGAGTTACGGGGGCATTCTCAAAGCTATATGGTCTCCCGACGAAACACACGTCATTGTCCTGACGGGTAGAGGGGACGTCCACATCTTCGAGCCCGACACTGCAAAGCTCATCCGCAGACTCAAACTACCTGCAATCCCATTTCCCACCAAAACGTTATCACACATTTTCCAAGGAGCCATATCGGTGTCCCCGAAGGGCCGCCACATTCCCATTCACATTCTCAATGAAACTGGCCTCGTGCGGGACCAACTTTAGTATCACGACTTCACCATCGTTTGGGATTTGGACACCGAAACCTTTCGTCCTCATTTCGCCCAACTCCACAGCTCGCACCTCCTCCATGACGCCTTACGCAGCGTCGCACTACGTAGTAATCCGGAGGACAACGATTACAGCGTCCTTGGTCTCACATTCTCCAACAGGCTCTTGATCTCCGGAACCACCAACGATGCTGTCAGTGGACATCACTGCTCGTAGATATTCGCAGGCTCACCGGTGATAGCCCTCTCCTCCGACGGCGCCCGAGCCCTGCTCGAAGATTCAGACGTACCGGACTCGCTCACTCAACCCACTCTCCGTGTCGTGGACACTGCCACGGGAGTCCACAGACGACCACTGAAAACGTACCGTCGCGCCACTTGGGAGATGCATCCTTCGTGCGACACCGCGCTCTCCACCACCGCCACGTTCATCCCTCTGCGTCCGCAACTCCGCGACCCGAGACACATGCACTGGTGGTTACGGCCACCCCACGACCAGAAACCCACTGCACACTGGTGGTACTGGGGCACGCAAGACGACCGCATGCGCCGCCTGGACACTCACATGTCTCATCTGGTCGCGTTCACCGACGACGGGTCGGTCGTAGGAAGCGCGGGTTGTTGCGGGGTGGTGTCCTTCCATCGCACCGAGGACGTCCAGCTTGAAGACGAACTGGACTCAACAGCGGTCTCCGACTCCGACGCCCCGCGTCCACATGATGGTCCCGCTCGGCGCCATTGACCAATGGTATGTCCGGAGCGACGGAATACGAATAGAGATTCAAAGTTGCATGTCCTGCAGAAGAAAAACCGGCCCGATCGACAGCGGCGACGATCCGCACCAGCGTCGTCTATGCGGCCGACTCACCGCCTCCCCGCTTCGGATCCACTCGCAGTGCACATTCCAGTTCCAGTAAACACAGAAAACGCGTTTCCCCCCATGCTTTCATCAACAACATGTGCAGGAGCACCTGGTCGTTTTTCCGAACCCGCGGTCCACATAGGAGGACAATTGCATCAGAGAGGAGGAAACGTACCGTCCCACGTTAGGAAGACATCCAGAAACTTCATATTTTTGTACCCCGAGTAGAAGCCAGAGCCAGTTGCAGGGTAGCGCAGAGATCGCAGGAAGCACTCACTTCACCCCGAATATTGATGCCAGAACCTTCATGTTTTGCAGATCGAGAGGAACATGAGCGTGCGAGCTTCTTTGCAATTGGGTCATCTCCTCGCGCACGGCAAGAATACAGCGAAAAGATGACCGAAACGTAACAGCGGATCAGCAGTAGACTTGAAAGGAGGGAATCGTCGTGTTGTGGAGCAAGTGTAAAAGTGGGCGGCGCCTGGATTCGAAACGGGCGCTTGACCATGTGATCTTGCCCACTTGGCGCCGAGTCGAATGTCTTGATTTCGACTCTCGAGCCGTGCAATTGCTTCGAAGCAATTTACACGTTTACCATTTTCGAAGACGAAAGCGACAAAGTGGAGGTGGACGAACTCCTCAGGTCGTCCTCTGAGACGGAAAGGGGTTGATCCCGCTAAAAGACAAACAACGTCGTACCGACTATAACAGCCACTCCAACTATCGCCGCCACCGCTGCATTCGCACCCCCAGTAGGAGCCGCCCCACCATCGGACGCGCTCGCCGCGCCCGTCCCGCTCGTCGCCGACACCGTACCCCCAAACGTCGTCGCCGTCGCCGTGCGCACGAACACCTCCCATGCCGCCGCCGTCGCACTCGGCACCGTCGACGTCCCCGCCGTCGTCCCGCTCCCGAAGAAGACCTCGAGGCCGCCCGGCATGACCGCGTCCGCGAGCTCCGATGACTCGCCGCCGACGACGGTGCCATTCGCGAGGAGCGTCCCGGTCGCGTTCGCGCCGAGCACAAACTCACGCAGGAAGACGAGTGCCTGCGCGGGTCGCCACTGCGGGACGAGGTGGCCCGCCCCGGCGAAGAGGACGTACGTGAGCCCGCGCTCCTGGTGCACGAGCCCCGCGGGCGCGCCGTCATCGCCCGTCCACGGCGTCGCGGGGCGTCGCGAGAAGCCTTGGGTCGGCAGGGGGCGCTCGCCGGAGACGGTGGATGGGCCGGCCCAGGTGATGTTCTGGATGACGACCTCGGTACCGTGGTGCTGGACTTGGGCGTCGTCGTTGCCCGAGTAGAAGACGAGGGAGATGTTGCGCGCGGTGGCGTTGGCGAAGAGGTCGGAGAGGAAGGCGACGGGCTCGACGGAAGGGTCACCATGCTCGTTCCCGATCGACTTGTTGTACACGGAGCCGAATGGATAGTTGAAGCTGCTCGTCCAGTTCTTGGATGTGGGAGCATGGAGCGCAGCGCGGACAGCAGGGGAGTTCAAGAAGGGCGATGCATCAAGGGAGGGCTCTGGATTTGTGGCATCAGGTATGTCATAGACATCAAAGCCACCGTTCGCTGTAATGGACGTGTCTCGGCTAGATGCACTCGAACCAGTGGGCAACGGCACTTACACCATGGGTATGTGAAGTTGACGGCGTAGTCGCGCATCTCATCGAAAAGGTCACACGCGTACCACGGGTCGAGCGTGCCGTTGACGCGCCCTGAGAGGTCACGCTTCCAATGCTCTCTCTTCTGCGCTCTATGCTCGCGGTAGTCGGAACGCTTCATGTGTGGGCTTCCTTGTGCGCGTGCCACGTACTCCACCTCGATCTCGTGCTGCCATGAAGCGGCGGATCGTTTGGTGTTCTGGGTTCCACCCGCAAGCTGTGCACGTTGTCCCAACGGGAGACTGAGTGTCGGGAATGTTCCGGAAAGCTGGGGATACGTCAGGTTGAGGTCGAAACCACAAAGGTGATGCCTGTCGGGCGATGAGCGGGGAACAATCACACGAAGAGTAAGATACTCACTGCTCCTTGAAGTAGTTGAACACATCATGATCGTAGCCTATCAAAGCGGGATACGTTTCGATAATGTTCAGCTGGACCTCGATTGAGCGTGACCTCGATCTTCGGAAGTAAGTACAAGACTCACGACGGGAAGATGTCTGATCGTGGCGAAAGACCCTAAGGAACCATCGCCGATAGCCGCCTTATGAAGATTCACCGGCGGCGAGTCTTGCTGAACCAGATGCTTCATGATGTAAGGCTACAAGAACATATCAGTACGAAGCATCAGGTGGCGAGTGGAAATCACTGACGATGTAGGTTCCAGCATAACTTTCGCCAGTGAGATACAGAGGGCGAGTGGAAAGGCTTGGGAAAACAGCCACTAGATTGGACAAGAATTGGATCTAACGAGGACGGTTAAAAGGCTGCGTCTGAAATGGCACAGCGACTCACGAAATCTTCGCCCATCTGGTCCTCATCCGCAACTGGGTAACCGTTACAGATTGCTCTGAAAGAAGAGAGTATATGCTCACTGTATCCTTCATTATCAGCCGTCGAAAATCCCGTGCCTGCGGCCCTGACTGTCAGTCTGAGATACGATCGTGTAAACGAGTCTCGAGCGTACCAACAGGTTGGTCAATCCAGATGGTATCCGCTAGGGTATTCCAGCTAAACGGGTTTGTAACCCATGTTCCATTTGCTAGGACATGTATCGGTCCGTTCTAACTGATACGGTGAGGTCGGTCGTAGGTCATATATGCAATGCACGCACCTCGGTTGACAATCCCAACATGCCGGACGACCCTGGCCTGTGCATTTCGTTGACATCGGGGAAACGAACGCACGAGAAATGAAAGCTCACCCTCCCTGAAGCCATAGTATCCATGGTTCGGTACTGAGCTCACCCGCCCCCGCCGTCAACGTCCCGTTTCCGCCCTGCTTCTCAAAGCCCCAAAAGAACAAGGTGTCGTTGGGATGTCCGGCGCGATTTACTGAGATGCTTCCGGCAAAGCTCCGAGGGATATTGATGCCATCCAGGCCAGGGAGCGGATATTGGACTCCAAAATCTACGTCGTCGGTGATTGGTACGCACATACGTGACCGTATCAGATAGTACGGAAACGTACAATCTTGCCATTCCGGACCGTACGGGCTCTCCGGCTGACCCGGCCAAACGTTAGGAAAGGTGTTGGAGGGGTTTGCGCATACGCCACGCCCGCGAGAGCGACTCCAGCAGACAATGAGAATGGAAGAGCGAAGAACATGGAGAGGGCTCCACTGTCTATCGGCCCTCTACCGCCATACCGCCTTAAGTCCAGCCCGAGGCCGAAGGCTAGAACGACCACCTTTTGCATGAGGGAGCAACGTGACACCAACCACATGTGTAGAAGACCTTCTATTCCGTGAAGGGGCGCGCATGTGGATGGGCCGTCGGGTTCCCGCGATATCGGAGAAGAACGTGTCCTGTGTTCTTCGTCGTTTTGATGCCACGGGAGCGTACGGTTGTTCCGAGGGAGGTGAGGGGAACGCAGATCTTCACAGAGCGTTGAGGAGCACGAGAGGAGGAACGCGGATGGAGGTTCGAGAGAACGAGCAAAGTTTGGATGCGGAATCCGGATGGCGTCATGATATATTGAGGCTAAAATACATACACGTGACCACGATGCAACTCCCGGCGTGCTGTGTGGCATATGCATGTCGAACCCCTTCACCTCGCCGAGCTCGAGTACAACTGACATGGATCTCACCGTGCACTATCTGGCGTGTAAAAGAGACGAAATACCTCACGAGCTTCTGGAAAATGCATCGAAGCTAGTGATCTACACTACCGAAGACGTCCGATGGCACAATCCTCGCCCACTGGACCTGTCCGTTTTTAGTGAGTACTTATCTATGGATCAATGTCGCGTCTATTTATCAAATGCTCGCGACGCAAGACATAGGGACTAACATATACCTCTGGAACCTTCCTCCGCCCGACGGCCTGCTTGTGGAGGAGCCCCAACTTACCCAGACGCGAAAGTGGGATGCTTCTGCCACCATTGATCCCTCGGAAGACGATTCTTGGAGTCTGGAACAGCTAGACCAATTTCTTCACGGAGCGTTCTCTGTTTCCGACACTGAATCAGATGTGGATTCCGTCCATCACTCTGTCAAACGACCCCTCAGTCCAGAACGCCCCTCCGTTGCCCCTCCGTCTACCAAACGTGCACGTTTCGTCCAGTCTTCATTGAGATATGTCATACCTATGGTACGCCTTATCTCATCTATGAGCACAACAACACTCTTACTGCGCATATAGCCACACTTCCTACATTCTCAGCAGCACTTCGCGGACGAGTACCTTTCGTACTTCTCTGACGTTCCATTGCCCTGTTATCCGTACAGCCCTATTCCACCTCACACACTTGAGGGCTGCATAGAGAGCATCGCGAGCCCATACTCCAGAGTAGGCTGGATCGTACCTGTTCGCGGCCAGCTACCATGGGACGACGCTACCAATGCCAACATTCTGGATGACACAATGGAGGAGCCGAAGTCACTTTCTCTCACTCCTCAGGATCCTTCCGAAGTTCTTCCGGTACCAGTGCAACCTCATAACAGCAACACAGTCCTGTGGACACGTGCCGCTTTGGTCGCTTTCTGGAGTTTCTTACGGAGTCTCAGCGATGCCGGGAACTTCGGGCCCATTTCCCTTTCATTTCACACCGCATCAGCTGCGTCCTCTACGAATTCCACCGTGGAATACTCGTGCTTCGGTTCACACAAAGTCCAGACGGCGTCCTCGGCATCAGCCCCAGCCCCTGAAAATCGCTCTACTCTGCTGGCCAACACTCGTGTCGCGTTCCTCGCCATCGACCACTTCAAGATGTATCACAATAGGCAATACTCTCAGAGCATCCGAACGGCGCTACACTCCTGGTCCTATCGTGGGCGAAATGGGGACCAAAAGATCCGAGTACTCAAAGGAGCAAAGCTGGTTTTAGTCGACGAGAACTCCAAAGGAGTTCTGTTGGGATGACGGCGGACGCGCTTCCCTGCAAGACATGACTTCCGCATGGTAGCATGGTGAGTTCGCCCTGGCTTGCCCTGTTCTATCGCTGAGCTATGGCCGTTTCATTTAGCTAAATGCGCTCGAAACGAGCCTTTGGTAGAGGCGAGACTATTTTTCCGCGATTTATCCGCGCGTGACCCAACGCGTGGCATCACATTCGCGTGATAGTTTTGCGCGTCCAGTCACAGCAGCCCCACACATGGCCGGCCCGGGTCCAAAAATGGTGCGGTCATTCGCGATGTCCCCCTGACCTCCTTCCCCCACAACCTTCTCAATATTCCCCCGCCCTGCTAGCGTCGCAGCGGCGCAGCCAGCCACCCGCCCTTCTAATCTACTCTGCCAGAATGACGAAGCCGCGACGCATCAGACAGTCACGGTGCCTCGCAGGTCAGTTCTGATCCGGTGACTGCTGCACCTCTGCCGTAGTACTGCTCATGTGACCCATCATCTGCTGCACCAGGTCTCTCGCTTCTTGTCGGTGCGATTGTCCACCAGATCATCGCCGGCCGAAACATTCGTCTAAGGGCCGGTGCGTCTCTATGGCAAGCCGGAGTGGACAGCTTCGAGCGCCCACCCTCATCAGCGCTTCAGGCCTCGGCAGCCCATGCCGGGGTGAGGCCCCCGGTCACTGTTTTAAGACATCTTTCATGTCACGTGTATCACGACTGGCGGCACTGATATGCTGCTTGAAATAGAATCTACCATCAACCAATGCCCACTAGTTCTGAGACGTTCTAGAGAGTTCGCTGCCCTTACATAAAGACTGGGCTTCACATGCACCTGCCAAAGTCTCCTTCCACTCTACATTTTGCTCTACACTCATTCCAGCCACTCCTTTGATACCTGCTTATCTTATCTCCCTCATGGCTGATCCGGACCCGGAAGAAGCGGCGCTGCTTGCTGAGGGCTTTGACTTCACTTCTCAGCAGTCCCAAGAATGCTATGTGTGCAAGACACCCTCCACACAACTCAAATATTGCAACTCAAGGCATCCTGACAAGAGCGGACACCTGCTCTGTCCCGCCTGTATACAGGTGTACATCACCAAGTCTCGCACTCGCACTCGTCTGTCTCAGTCTGGTGAGTTCAAGTGCATAGGTTTGAATGTCCAGATGTAACTCTCATCACATTGCGGCTAGAATCAACACAGCTCCCACCGCACCGTGCAGAAACCCCTGCAGAAATTGGCAAGATTGTCGCAGCATCTCAACGAGGTGGTATGTTATATCGCATTGAATTCCCTGTCTTGGCCTTATATTATGAGTTGTATAGCTCCGACATCGCGCGCTGTTGTCCCTATTCCAACGCGTTCGACACGCTTTGTGCCACCAGCACCCGTTATGCCACCTCCTGCGGCGGTGCCTCGCCGCGCGCCCTCAATCATTACTGTGCCTCGTGTCTCTGGCAGCTGTGAGAGTCATCTTTGCCATTCGGTCATACTCATTCTCATTGCACTGCAGATCCCTCCGACCTCAATTCTCCTTACCGCGGTCTTGATAACATTGTTACTGCTATGATGTCCCAACGACAGCAGGGCGTCTCTGACCAGATCGGCTACTCAAATGCTCACAAGATGTATGAGAGCCTCAAAGTCCATATGGCCAGCCGTGCCTACGCTCCAGGGAGTCACTTGTCAGGCTTCGGAGCAGTTACAATCAAGATGGTTATGGTTACGTTGGAGGTTGGGAAGTCGAAGCACACGCAGGTTGGGGTACGTCGAGCAAAATATCAGTCAGAGCTACATGACCTGACATGCACTTCTGCATAGAACGTTCTCGAGGCTCTTGACCATGTGCCGGTGGACATTGGTGCACGACCTCTGAAGAAACTCTCTTTTGTCACTCTCTTCGCCCCGTGGAAGAAGTGGTCGCGTAACTATCCCTATCCCGGCATTGACGAGTTCAAGATCAGGTTCAAAACATGGGGGGAGATCACACCTCTTGTCCCTGACATCAATGTGTTGCTCAAGTACACACACAGCCAAACTTCTTCTGGCAAGCTCAAGCTGAAGAGCGCCCCTGCCGTTGATATTTTGCTCGAAGTCCCTTTAGAGGTGTTTCGAGCTGCTTCAAGGCATATTGCTCATTTGGAGACCCAGGAATCGGTGAGTCCTGCATACCTGCATGTGAGTTCACTCTCTTATAATACGCACTCAGGCAGAAGAGCTATATGGGCCCCAGTTGGATGGAGCCTCTAGTAGGATTTCATCTGACGCTTTGGTGAACATCTCCGATGCGACTAGATCAATGTCTATTCATTTCGACCACAATAAGAAGGTGAGTGTCCAGTTATTGTTTGACAGTTACTTATTTCCTAACTCTGCTATCCTCTATCTCTGATCAAGTCTCAAGCAGAAGTTGTCCGTAAGAAGACTAAAGCGGACAGCGCGCTCAACTTGGAGCCAAGTTCTCAACCGCGTGGTGCCAAAAGGGTGCGTTGACACCTTGAATATAATATGACATATGTGATCTAATTTGCAATTTTGGTCATATAGCCGGTTGTGTCCCCGGATGTGTCCCCGGATGTATCTCCCATTCGTTCTGTCTCCCATGTATCCAAGCGAAGCCGTTGTGCTCAAACTGTTGAAGCTTCGACCGGCGGCCTGGCGGATACCAATCTCCCGTTGGCAACGGCTTCCCAGTATTTCCCCTCAGCTGCCGAAATTACGCGTGCTCTTGGACTTCAAGGTCCTCCTTCTAAGCCTACCACAGTTGCGATGTGTAGGTCATTTTCCTTTTTCATTGTCGGTCTTGGCATCTTATTCCTTCATTAGTGGATTCCGTCGTCTTCAATGTTCAAGTGCAAGTGTGTCCATATGTGTCATTTGCTGAGCTAGTGAAGAGTGAGTATTTACCGCTACATCATCTTTATTAGATCTGACATGTAACACTTTAGATGCCAACGGAGATAATGCTATGTGGAGCTCAGGAGTGGTGATGCAGCAATGCCATCTCACATACTCCTCGGGCCAGAGGCCTATGATCGGTGCCTCAAAAATGGCGCACTTCGGCAATTGCAGTCCTCCTCCATTCCCGGATGTACCTTCAGCAGCCGTGGTCATCAAGCAGGTCTTCGTTGACTCTCGGTCTCTGCAACCAGAGGCATCTGACAAGCAGATCTCTGATCTGACGATGGAGATTCTCTGCGCGCGGTGGGCTAACGCTCTCATGGGAGAGGTGTATGACTTTATCAGGTCTCGTCCCCCACCCGCCAACTCTGGGCTGGACATCCCTTCACTTCGCTACGTCTATGTCGCACTGGCCATGGAAGTAGTTCCCAACGAGCAAGAAAACAAGCTCTCTCGCCGTGTTTTCCTCCTTGAGGAACGCATCAACGAGAAACCTTGGGTCAAGTACATCAACAACGACTCCCCCACGCCTCGAGTCAACTCTCCCAAGATTCACAATGATCCAGAGCTTATACACATCGCATACTTCCTCTCCTTTTGCCAGCATGTGCAGTACCTTGCCACTGAGGGCCGAACTTTTGTCTCTGACTTTCAAGGTAAGTCTCATGTTCCCTTTGATGTAATTTCTTTAGCTGAATTTACTCCCGGTATAGGTGGTCGTACTCTGCTGTCTGATCCACAAATCATGACTACAGAGTGCGCATAATATGAACTTTTAAATGATGTTATTATTGATGCTTAGTATAACCACAGATCAGTTCGCTCATTCGGTCGGGGAAACCTCAGGAAGGCTGTTGATGAGTTCCAATCCAAGCACGTCTGCCACAAGTTCTGCAAGTACTTCGAGCTGGGGTGGAAGAAGCTTCCGTCATTTGAGGGCGACGCATCAGTTAATCCACCTGTTCCTAACACGGCTGAAGAGAGTGCTGCACAGGCTCTCATGTTCCTTGGTAACGGTGAGCTTCTCGAGTCATCTGGGCACGTTACTTCATAGCAGATGCTTACAGCAGACCATTACTCTAGGTGCCCCGCAGTAGTGCAAATCTCGGTGTCCTTACTATCTCTCCTATGGTCATTCTCATGCGATTCTGTGACGCGCAGGTTTGAAGTATAGTGCTCTCATGCTCCCGCATGGTTGTGAGCACTTCTGATACCTATGTCGTCTTTATACCTCGCCCCTTCATGGTTCTACTACATTTGGTTTAATACACTGAAACTGTTGTTTTATTGTTCGTTGGTGTGTTAATTGGCCCACAGGGATTCGGCCGGCTGGTTTGTCGTTAGGTCGTGCCGGGTTCATAGAAGTGTGCTCTTGCGGCGGAGTGCGCGAGAGGGCAGATGGGCTCGTCAACATGTCGCATTGCTCCAGGCAGGGGTCCTTAGAATGCCCTCCGAGTAGATCACACAATCGCGTTACGGTTGCGGACACGAGCACACGGGAGTGAGGGTGGGCCCCGACAGGTTGGCGACTCGCTAACGCTGATGAGGGTAAGTGCACGCGCTCGAGAGGATGGTTGATGAGGCATGGATAAGTGAGCTGATCCCACAACAAACTGACACACCCGGATATGAGGAGATTGACTGCATGTCTTAAAACATCCCTGGATCATTTTCGTCTAGCTCCTCTTCATCTGATGAAAATACAAAATAATGCTCGTCGTCGTGCTCCATCCCAACGGCCCCACCGTCTTCTATACCAGTATCACCACTAATATCCCCCTGCAATTCGGCCAAGGGTATCTGACGTACGCCATGGGGTAACTGACCGATCACTGGCGCACCTTGAGCCACAGGGTGCAAACCCTCCGGTTTCTGTAAACGCTCTTCTGCCGCCTCTTTTTCAGCCTGCGTAGATTCCGAGATGTCTTGAAGTAACATCTGGTATTCATGAGCAGTGTGATCGGCGAGTGTGTAAAAACCCGTTAGAATGTCTCGGTAGACAACCCAAAAGGTCTGATATGATACGTCCGGTTCTCCGAGTGCTGAGTAGATGCGTGACACATGAAGCTGAAACCCTGGAGGGACTAGCTGGAATACGACATGGTCTCTTGGAGCCCAGTTTCGCTCGGCTTCATCGAAGAGCTCTGCTGGGACACCGACCTGATATCCATTTATTTGTCAACAATTCCGCACATAAACACATCTATCACAGGCACTTACCTTGAAGTCGCAAGTGGAGAACATCGTCGGGTTTTCAAAGATGAGATCAGGAATACCACGAGGAAGAACCTTCGTCTTTTTGGCTCGACGCTGGGTACTATTGGTCCTGAATCGGTACAAGTCGAGCTCCCGCTGGAGCCAGGGGATCACTAGCCAACGAAATACGAGACTGATAGCCCTTAAGCAGACATGATCGTATCACTGAGAACTAGTTTACGTACCTTTGCAGAGAATCACTGGGGTCATACAGTCCCTGGTCTACGCCAGATTGGAGCAGGGCCTCGAACCCGGGGGCCCAGTTACTACGCAACTGCGACCAAGCTATCTCAGGCTTTATGTTCATCTTGTTTCGCATCCATCGGTGCTGGAGTGTGCCTTCAAGCGAGGGGTCGAGTCGGTGCCGAATGAATGTATGAGCATGAGCGATGCCGTAGTTCTCCGAGCCGGGATCACTCTGAGTAACGAGAGGTACGCCTATATAGATGTCATTTAATCGTATATCTTTGCTCACTAGCATGCCAGCAAGAGGCAACTGTACCTTTGAGGGCGCGCGCAGCTTCCAGGTAATAACTTGCAATGAGACGAGGATTACTATTTGTCCACCAGATCTTGAGCCATAGGATCTTCCCTGACATGGGCTCGATGCAAACATGTAGCCACAGTCCGAAGCGAGGTCCCCACTTGTCGTGTTGATCGAAACTCCAGAAATCATTGACACCAACGCACCAGAACCGGTACCGTTTGAACTTCCCTCGATAACGCCTGGCAGCCACAGCTTCAGGCTCCGTCGTCTTTAGATAGTCTCGAAGGAGGGTTCTAGAATATCTGTAAGGAGACAACAAACCACATTCAATGACAGATACACGCACCGAGGGACCTGGAGACCTTCCCATACACGTAAAGAGTCCTTCAAACTCTGTGCGCCCATGCCGGGAAAGCGTTGCTTCAGTGCCTGCACGTTCTCGTGAATGCTCTCCATGGTATGGCCTTGCTTTCTGACCGAGAGAAGTTCCCACTCCTTGCGTCGTCGGGCGATTGTCTTCTGCCTGCCGCAGAGATATCAGGCAATGATCAAAATATACCGCATGTATGCAACGTACCCAGGGACACCGTATTTCTCCACATCGATCTCCTTCACCAAGTAGTCGTGGATTTTCTTATCATTGAAACCCAGATTGTAGTACTTGGTTATTAGGGTCTTCAG
This sequence comes from Epithele typhae, assembly GCF_022376455.1. NCBI lineage: Eukaryota > Fungi > Basidiomycota > Agaricomycetes > Polyporales > Epitheliaceae > Epithele > Epithele typhae. The sequence continues at coordinate 149,524 of NW_025954221.1, read as the reverse complement.
AATATGATCAGGAGCTTTTCGACGTCGTCAATTTCTACGCCGTACGGTGAGCGAAAATAGTGATGGACTTACGCATGGGCTTGTGCTGGTTGCTTCTCCTTGACACCTCTGTGATAGTGTCGTCATTGTCTCCTTTTGTACGGTTTTCCATGGCAGGGATATGCAAAGTGAGAGTAGATGGTATGGTAGAGACGAATGAGAAGGTATTTTCAATCAAGCGCCCACTTCAGCTTCATCAAGGACGAGGCTGAAGCTCCCAAGATCAACTGTACATGGGTCACACGTGAATATGTGGTCAAGTGTGGTGGTTTCAAAAGCAGAGAAATGGTGTAAACAAGTTGATCCTGAGCAGCCTACATACAACAAACAAGATCTAGAGATTACATTCAAGGTGGAGCCTCGGGAAATAGGCGCCCATGAAGGGCGTGACTAACAATTCATTCTCTGAGTTCTCCTGGGGCGTGATGCCAGCTGCATGATCTAAGAAAGCAGAGGTCAGCATGAGGAACTGATCTGGACGCATTGAACAAATACATATGACCTGTCGGAGCATGAACGTAAGGCAGACACGGATGAATGTGTCCTGTAAAGCAGTGGTGTGCGATATCAGTACCATTACAGAACGAATGCACAAACACATACGTGTGTGAAGGTGACAAATGTCGCTGTTGTCGTGTGCGTGGAGAACATGTCTCCGTCACACGTGTTGTCCTCGGAAGTCGCGGGCGAGGTCTAGATCGAGTTCATGAGGACGCCAGTGAGCACGACGGCGAGGTCGAGGTCGAGGTCAAGGTCACTGGTGGGGCCCGGGTCGAGGACGAGGATGCAAGGACTCGCAGTCGGGGACTAGGATGAGGTCGGGGGATGCGAGGATGTGGTCGGGGATGCGAAGACGTGGTTAAGGTCGAGGTCGAGGTCGAGGTCAACGCCGGTGGGGTCAAGGGCGAGGGTGTGGACGCAGTTGAGGTGGAGAGGCCGAGGCTGAGGTTCAGGTTGAGGACGTCGGCGAAGTCCGGGACGCGGCCAGGGAGAACGGGAGGACGCAGTCGAGGTTGAACGCGGTCGAGAACGCGAGGTCGAGGCCGAGGAAGCGGTCAAAGACGAGAGGACGCGGTCGGGATTGGGGATGCCGTCGAGGTCGAGGATGCCGTCGAAGACGCGAGGGGGCCGTCGAGGACGACGACGCAAGGTCGAGGTCGACCCCAAGCCGGTCCTCCGCCTCCTCCTCAAGCCCCGCCAGCATCCACTCCGCGGCCCTCGACCGGTTCTGCCCGAGCTCGCAGTACGCGTCCAGCTTTTTCAGCCGCGCGACGGCATCCCACTCGCGCAGGCCCCAAAAAGCCCGTCCGCTGAGTTCCTCCTGGTCCTGCTCGCCAAGGTCGCAGACGAGATGCAGCGCGTAGTAGAGCTGCGGAATCCCTCTTCGGACGCGCTCGATCTCGGACCGGACACTCGCGAGGCCGTCCGCATGTGGCCGGAAGAACGCGCGCGCGGCAGCCTTGGGGCTCGCTGCAGCGAGGGAAAGCACCTGGGACCAGCCCGACGGCGGCGGGAAGGCAGCAGCGCGCGCGATTTCGTCGAGCGCGTGGTCGATGCTCGCCGTCATGCTGGGAGAAGAAATGGTGAGTGCTGAGCGGCGGAGCATGAAGGAGGCAAGCGCGTACTAGGCGGCGGTACTGTCGAGCTTCTTCGTCACCCGCTGGAGGCCCGCCGGCAACATATGCGTGTCCTCGAACCGCGCAGCCTCGTCATCACGACCTCGTCGCTGTATGCCGGTCACCTGCACGGCATCGAGGACGCGAGGACGAGGTCGAGGTCGAGGACGCGAGGACGCCGTCGAGGTCGAGGTCGAGGTCGCGAGGTCGAGGTCGAGGACGCGAGGTCGAGGACGAGGACGCGAGGACGCCGTCGGGATTGGGGACGCCATCGAGGTCGAGGTTGAGGACGCGGCTGAGGACACGGTCGAGATGGGGGACGCATGCAGAAACGAAACTGAGAGCTCACCGAAGATAATGCGTCGTTTTAGTATTGTGGTGGTCGTGGGTGCCAAGGAGAGACAAAGAGCAGCAGATGGGGAAGTGAGGAGGGGAAAGGGAAGGGGGAAACACGCTCTGGACTCCCTCCCGCCCTACCCAGTCGCCCAATCCCCGCAGTGCTGGACCGCCTTGGGATTGTGCGGGTCTGTACGTACACCGAAGCTGGCCAAAGACTCCAGGAAGCGGGCAGGTGGAAGTCGCGGGACGTGTTGAGAAAGACGTGTCGCGCACACACGAATATGAAGGGCGCGAGATTAGGTAAGCCATTCCCGCTCTCAGGCGAAGGCTCGGAGTTAGACGTTAACGTTCAACGTCGAACCTCCGTCATCCTCTTCTGCCTTGCTCACCCTCGTCCTCTCCCTCACTTTGCCACTATTCCTTCTCGTTGTATACTGTCTTCACTCCTCGCACGCTCCACCGTCAGCCATAAGACATGCACGGCCAACAAGTTCAAGGGCAGCGGCAAGCGGGAGGAGCCGTGCTCTGAACTCAAGAACCTCTTCAAGCGCGCCGACAGCCAGGAGACCATCGGCTGGCACGGCACGAACAGCGACACCACGGCATTCTGGGCCTAGCAGGGCCAGCTCGCGAAGCCGACCAAGCCCTCCAGCTTCTTCGACTTCTTCGACTTCGACTCTAACCAGGCTGCGAGCAGCAGCGGCGCGGACGCCGAGGACGACCCCGGGGTGTACGTGACCAACGACAAGGACATGTGAGTGCGATCGGTCGTTTCCTACGCGTGCGGGGCGTTGACGGGGGAACATGCACAGCGCGATCGCGTTCGCGAACAACAACGTGAAGGCGAACAGGGCACAACACCCGTACTCTGCGCGATCTTCGCGAAAGGCTCGGCGAACTGGCGCACCACGATCCGCAAGGCGTGCCTCCCGGAGGCCCTCGTCGGCGACTCGGCTATGGCGTCCGTCAAGGCCACGAAGGAGACCTCGCGCATGCTCTACCTCAAGCAGGTCGTCCCAGTGTCAGTGCGGCCAACGTCATCCGCTTCTCGCCCCTGAACAGCAAAAGTGCGTGTGCACTTATCGACGAGAAGGGCGTCATGGGGCGGGCGTGGGGACGTGCAGACTCCAACTACTACGGAGGTGAGTCGAGACGGAGGAGAAGCAGAGATTGTGTGGCGTATCAGACTCCCCGACGCAGGAGGGCAGGGAGTCCATGCTCGCACTGTACAACGTGATGAGCCGGTGCGTCTCAGACCCCCTCGTACCATCACGACCCATCACGCGTCCCGAAGTCGGAAGGGCACGCCCGGACGCTTCATCAAGTGTCGCTTGGGTGTCCACTTGTTCTCCAATGCCTCCTCCCTCTCCTTCTCCCGCCCCCGTTTCTTGGGCTGCCGAACAAATGCTGATATCTGGTATTCCCAGATGGCAACCTCCCTGTTGCTGACCAACATCGTCTCCGAAGTTTGACGTAGCTGGGTGCACTCGTCGGCCATGGAGCTCGTTCTTTTCCCGGGTGAAGCCCCAGTGCGCTCGCTCACCGCGACTACCTCATGGGTCTGAGCATGCGTGTTTGATCACCGACCTTGGTTCCTGCAGTCTCCACGCTGTCCGTATGTCCACGACTTCAATTCGTCGCCACTCACACACGGACAATACAGTTGAGCCACCCGGACTCTTTTCTGCACATCCGAACAGGACGTGCGTATGTAACATGATGTAGTAGTCTACAGAATATAACGTCGATACATGTGTACTATTCCTTCATACCGGAACCCCTTTTGCACGCCGACTAGTTACGTCATTGAGGGTCCCGGCAGTGGGTGGTGTGCGTTGCACACTGGCGTCCTTTACACTGACACTCATCATCCTATCCACCTCCTCCAACACACATGGAACAGCTGTCAAATCGAGCTCTGAAAAAGCAGAAGTTCTCTGATCAGAATACCAAGAGCAAGAAGAAGCGTCACAAGATCGCAGCCAACAAAGCTCGGAGAGCCGCTGAAGAGGCGACAGGTGACGTGTGTAAGGATGAGGTGGTGCGTCCCGTGTCCCTGCTCTCTTGTATGCCAAGTTAAACAATCTTGGATAGCTCGAAAGCACCTTGGAGCTTAGGCAAGTTGAGCCCGACCCACAGGAACTGACTGACGAGGTCAAGTCTGAGGTGAAGCACCTTCACACTGTCCTGGCATTGTACCAATCGCTCTCCCCCACACCAGATACCTGCTGGTCAATTGCACGTCATCCCCGTGATACCTCCAGAAGATCTTTTGAAAGAAAAGGTACCAAGCCGACCTCGCAGCATGGAGAAGCTGCTCGAGCGTGCCCACGCCCGCGGCAAGCGCCACGCCGAACTAGTCCGAGACACGGCCCCTATTTATCAACTGGACAAATCTTGGGTGACTCTTGGGAAGGAATCCAACAGGGTCATAGCCCAGGCCACTCGAAAGGAGCGCACCTTCCTCCCAAAAGATCGCACCCCCTGTTCATCCACCATCATCGACAGTGACAGTACCACCATAGGTGTTTACTTCGGTGAACACCTTCAGGGCGAACAGGTATGTTCATCAGTGCGCATATTCCTGCCGATTGAAACAAGCCTTCTTGTCAGGAGGAGACATATAGTCGTGCCCCAAGGCCTATTTCTGAATTGGGGAACACTAATCGGACCACGCAGCACCTCTTTGAGGCTTGTCGTGACCCGAATGTCACCGTTAGGAGTGACGGCATCCCGGTACGTCTATGTGTAATATGTATCCAGTTGAACTGTGACCTGACACAACATAGGAGCGTATGCAGGAGCAATTCCTTGCGGCAACTCAAAATCTGGCAGCTGCCATACGTCCTCGACGGAAGAAACGCAAAGGTGGCGCATGCAAACGCCATCCGAAGCCGATTCGTGCCGCTCTCCCGCATAATTATCGCAATGAAGCTGAAGATCATCATCGTCACGGTGGGAATCTTCATTTCTGTCATTGCTGGATGCAAACCGGCAAGGCGAAAGGAGTGAGACCACTGCTTATTCTCGAACCTCATCTCAAACTTATCGACGTCCTCATCGTCCACTCAGCCTCTCACTCCCAGTACGGACACCCATGTCAATGACGACACTCCGTCCGGCCGTCGCAAGCACATCTCAGTGCTGACGTGGTACAACAACACCGCTGAGCTCACCGCCTTCCTGGCAGGGCTCTTCGAAGGCTCTTTCCCAGCTTGCTATGAGACATACAAGGAGGCGTTCAAGGCCGGTCGTTGGTTCCAGGTCAAGGATAACGGACCCTGGCTCAACCGAGCCGTCGTCTGGAAGCTCGATGTCGGCTTGCACTGTGACAGTGGGGATGGCGGGCCCACCGTCACATTCCCAGTTGGATTTTTTGTAGGAGGCCATATGCAAATTCCACAGCTTGGTGACACTGTTTTCGAGTGAGTGATTCAACAAATCTCTGAAAATTGGAAGCTGACAAGCCAACAATGATGAGGTACCTGGCTGGGCATGTGTTCATCATGTTTGCAGGCCAGTTGGCTCACAAAGTGACGCCATGGTGGCCAGCTCCGTACAAGATCCTCGGAAATGGCAGAGTTATCAGAAAGCCGAAGTACTTTGTTGCCGGCCGCATCAGTGGGGTATTCTTCAACAAAGCTTACGTTCTCGAGTTCCTTGTTGGCAAGCCGGCAGGGTTTTTCCGCACTCATCCTACTCATACCCAGTACAATACACGGTCCTGTGATTGCGCTTTTTGTGGTGCTACTTAGATGTATGTATTCTGCCTCACTGGCAGCCTAGGTAGTCACGTACTGCACCTTATTTGAACCGTTTCTCACACGTCATCATCGTCTTCTCGTCCGCCATCTTCTACCTCAATCCTTAGTACTTTCCGAGGCTGGCAGGACAAGAGGAAGTGTTCGGAGCGTCTCGAGGCCAAGGATTTCCGCGGCCGCCGGCGCAGAGCGCATCGACTGGGACCAAACGGACGTGTTGAGCGCGCCAGCGAGACGGACGAGTGGATCATGTTGATACAGATGTGTTGAGCGCAGCAAAGTGAATATGTCGGGTGCAGTGAAGGGGATGTGTTGGGTCACCGTGTAGGGATCACCATGGGTAACCCTCGGGTCGTCCGAGGGCTACCCTTACCCTTACCCGCAGATACCGTGACCCGTGGAGCGCGGGTAAGGGTCCACGCGGGTCCGCTGGTTCAGCCCGAGGGTCTACCCGGGTACGGACCCTCCACGGGTCACCCGCGGGTACTGTACTAGTATCACACAAAGATTATAAGTAGTGACTATTAGTACACAACATAGTTTACAGGTGACGCATGGCCGAAGGACCGTTGTACGAGGCACATTGAGCGCAGGGGACTGGACGCGTCACGCATGGGCGTGTCGTGCAGCCGCCGCCGCCGCCGCTGCGGGGACGTCCCACCCAAGGTGTGGGCGTGCCATGCGGCTCGCCTCGCGGTGTAGCCCGTGTCGGTGGCATAGTCGATGGCTCGTGCCGGGATGGAATTGATCCCGATGGCAGAGCCCGAGGGTGGTGAGGGAGGCACACGCGCGGAGGTTGAGCGCGTGCCATCGAGCGGGGTCTGCATCGCGAGCGCGCATGGGCGGTTTGAGCAGGAGGAGGGGGCGCGATGAAGGGAAAGGAAGGAGTGCTTACCGGAGTACGCGAGAACGCCGTCGGGCTCGGCGCAGTCGAGCGGGCGGGGGAACAGGTCGAGGGCGGTGTGGGTGCAAAGGAGGGGACGGCACAGGCGTGAAGGAGGGCGACGTGGGCGCAAAGGAGGGCGGTGCGGAGGATGACGAGGTGGAGACGGACGAGGTGGAGGGCGGCGTGGACGAGAGCGACGCGCGGGCGTGCAGGGAGGTGAGGAGCGCGGGGGAGGACGAGGCGGAGGACCGGGATGAGGCGGAGGAGGCGGAGGGCGACCCGAATGGAGGCGGGCGAGGCGGTGTGCAGGTCTCCGCCGCGCGTGGGGGTCTGCAGGGCGGAGCCGGGGGCGAGTGTTGAGTGCGCGCTGTAGGGGGGTGTGCGGGGGGTGCGGGGAGGGCTGCCTGAGGTGAGCAACATGGTGGGGCGTGGATGCGGGAGCCCAAGCCCGAGCACGGACATCGACGCGGACGATGGGAGGCCATGGCCTGACGCGACGAGCAAGCTCGCGCCCGACCCGGACGCGGATGTGGAGGGTGGTGCGCCGGGCATGGGCGAGCGGAGGGAAACTGGAGGTGGGCGAGGCGGTGGAGTCCGGTGCAGGAGGCACGGGTGGACGCAGGCGATGGGGACGCGGGTGACGCGTGCGGAGGCGGACGACGAGGTGGTGGGCGCCGTGGACGTGGGCGACGCGGAGCCGGGCGACTCAGAGGCGCAGCAGGCCGGTGCAGAGGAGGATGACGCGGAGGGTCGAGATGACGCGGAGCCAGAAGACGCTTCGGAGGAGGGTGGGGCAGGCACAGGCGGGCGATGTGGACGTCCCCGCACGAATGAGCTGGGCATGTAGGAGAGCGGAGGGGGGTGAGGCAGGTGGGCGTACTCACCGAACAAGGAAGAGGTCGCCGTAACTCATGGCGACCCCAATATCCCATCTCCGGGGGGAGGACGTCCGGGTAGACGTCCTCCGCATGCCGTGGGTGTCGACGCGGAGGAGCGCAGCGCGGGCGAGGCGGTGGGCGGTGAGGAGGTGGGCGACGCGCGCGGAAGTGGACGACGCGGAGGTGGGCGACAAGGCCGCGGCGCGGGCGGAGGTGGGCAACGCGGAGGCGGAGGGGGCAGAGGTCGAGGTGTGCGACATGGATACGGAGGTGAAGGGCCAGGTGGAGGCAGGAGGGTGCCAGCCGGGGTTGCTTGTGCCGCTGTGGACGACGTGTCGTCTCGAGTGTGGGGAGCGAGCGAGCGAGCGGAGACGTAGGGCGCGGAGCAGCCGTGAGGCCTTGAGGGGCACCGCGCGGACGGGTGGAAGGCGCCTGGGCGACGCGGGCGAGGCCATGGCGAGGGGGGGCGCTGCCAGCGCGGGGGAGGGGTAACGCGAGGAGCAGAGAGAGAAGCAGATGGGTGAGGAAAGCAGGAAAACCCACCAGAATTTGGGGTCGCGGGATAGAACGGCTGTGGGCGCGAGCGCAACGATGCCGCGGGGACGGACGACGGACGAGGCGCGGACGAGGCGTGCTGTGGGCCGCAGGCGAGACAGGAGGAGCGGGAGACGCGTGTCCCTGGGCCCTGGGGACGACGCGGAGGTGGTGGTGGGCGATGCGAGGCAAATCCACGGGATGAGGCGGAGGGCAGGGACACGGTGGAGGAGGCGGAGGGCAGCGCGTCGCGCGAGCGGAGGCGACGCGAGGAGGTTGGATGCGTCTCCCATAAGGCGCTTGCACGGTCGGGGCATGCACGGGTAGACACGGGTCCCGCGAACATGTGAGCAAGGTCGTCCAAGACTAGTATGTAGACGGCGATATAAATTGTGGATAGATGGTATTGCAGCTGGAGAGGAGTGTCAGAGGTGCCATCAGGAAATCCACGTGGCAAGGGCTGATGAGGGTGGGCGCTCGAAGCTGTCCACTCCGGCTTGCCATACGTCTCGCTCTCAGTACAAATACCGCCGGGTCGTGATCCCCAAGTGCCGACGCGTCTTGCCTCGCTGACCCCTCCGACTCTGCTTTCCTGTAGATCTCTCTGGTGTCGTTCCGTCCGCCATGATCCCCAGCGTAACCCGTTTGCTCCCCTTCGTCGGGCTCGCCGCTAGCCTCGCCGCCGCACAGAACATTGTCGACACGGGCTACGCCAAGTACCGCGGCAACCAGTCGTTCCCTGACACGGTTGCGTACCTCGGTGTACCCTACGCCGAGCCCCCCGTGGGCGACCTTCGCTTCCGCGCCCCCCTCCCACTCAACACATCTCGGGTGACCGCTGAGTCGGCGGGCAAGATTATCGACCTTACCGAGAACCCAGAGTTCTGCGTTCAAGGAAGCACTGGTGGTACGTATCCCACTTATGATACGCGAGCGCATGTGCTGAGCACACGTGTTCTGTAGCTGGTGATGCCGGAGGTGCGGGGAGCGAGGACTGCCTGAAGCTCAACATCTACGCTCCGGCCGGCGCGAAGAAGGGAGACAACTGTACGCCCCTCTTGTCCGTTGACACGCGGCACGGTGCTGATGACGTCATGCTGAGCAGTGCCCGTCCTGGTCTACATCCACGGCGGAGGCTACGTCTACGGAAACCCCGCGAACTGGCCGTACGACCACTGGATCCACCAGTCGCCGAACGTCGTCATCGCGTCGGTGTACTACCGCCTTAACTCCATCGGCTTCCTTACCGCGCCCGAGATGCTCACGAACCCGTCGCTCGGCGACCTCAACGCCGGCTTCAAGGACCAGAGCATGGCCCTCGAGTGGGTCAGCGAGCACATCGACGCGTTCGGCGGCGACCCGAACAAGGTCACCATCGACGGCCAGAGTGCGGGTGCCGCGTCGATTGAGCTCCACCTCGTCGCGAATGAGAAGCCACGCTTCCATGGTGCGATCTTGCAGAGCATCTACCGCACGCCTCTCCCTCAAGTCGAACAGCAAAGGGTAAGTCCACTGGCAGTATGCTCATGTTGTTGTCGATGCTGACTTGTACCTGAAAGGATATGTTCAATTACTACTCCACGCAAGCGGGTTGCGGCTCGGGCTCTGTGGAAAAGAAGATGGCATGTCTCCGTTCTGCTGACATCAGTGCGCTGTCCCGTGCGCAGGATCTTGTCATGTACAACTTGTGAGTTGCTCATCGCTCAGTCTGCTTTCTAGTCTAAGACAGCCGTTGCAGCACTGGACACTACCATTCCTTCCACCCCGTCATCGACAAGAAGCTCTTCATCGACTACCCTACCGTCTCGCTCGAGAAGGGCCACCTTGCTGATGTGCCCGTCATGGCCGGGTAAGTGAAGTGCAGTACATCCTCCACCACGTCTGGACTGATAATATTCCGTAGCTCATGCGCCAACGAGACCTTGTCGAGTGGCACCAACATCACCGCCGCGCTGAAGTTCTACTTCCCGGCGCTCACCCAGCAGGACCTCGAGGAGTTCCTCCCGGAGTATCCCCTGAGCGACTTCAACTCCGCCGCCCAGCAGTTCCAAGTCGCGACTGGCGAATCGGACGTGATCTGCGGCGTACGTCTCCCTCCTTCCCCTCCCCGCGTCGCCCGTTGCTCACTCGCTCGCTCTCGCTCTCTCTTCCGCGCGCCTAATCGCACCCGCAGCGGAAGATCGTCGGCCGCGCCGCGGCGAAAAAGAACAAGGCGTTTACGTACCGCTACAACCAGCCGGTGAACGGCGCCGCCGCGACGACCCACTCGTCCGAGAACTGGATGATGTTCCTCGGCACCTCGACCGGTTTCAACGGCTCGACAACGTTCCAGCCCCAGACGGACGCGGACCGCGCGTTCGCCGCGGAGCTGATCGCCTACTGGCTCTCCTTCGTCCGCGCCGCGGACCCGAGCGCGCACAAGCTCGCGCGCTCGCCCGCGTGGCCGCCGTACACGGCCGCGAGCCCGATGCGGATCGTGCTCAACGAGCCCGCGGACAAGAGCACGACCGTCAGCGGGGTCACCACGGAGCTCGAGCCCGAGCTCGAGGGGAAGCGGTGCGCGTTTGTGCAGACCAAGGCGCTCCACCAGCAAGCGTGAGCGGCTTGGGCTTCCGACGCGGTCGCTCGCCTGCCCATGACGCTGGATGCTGGTCTCTGTACGCGTAATCACCCATGGAATGATTATCTTGGATCGGCTTCCCCGCGTCATTGTCGTCCTTGCGCTTGTGTGCATTCACGAACTCTGCCCGAAAGAACGTGGGAGCACGCCGGCGTCCATCCCGCGCGCGATGGCCTGCCCCTCATCCTTGTCCAGAGTCTCGCTCTCATCCAATGTGCCCCCTCATCTACGACATGGATACACGATACATCTCAGTGGAAGTTTGCGAGGTCGTCATTGATCCCTTTGAAGACGAAGACGGCCATGCGATCTTTGGAGAATGTCGTGGTTTGGCCGTGTAGTCGTCCGGCTCCAAATATTCCATCCAAAAGCTTGACGACGTTCTTATCGACATCCCGGAGCATGAGAGGATTGGGGTGAGCAAACGCGACGGTTTTGTTCGGACGCGTGGAAGATGTCCTCGCTTCCAGTGCCACCGAATCATGGTTTGCGGGCTCGGAACGATGAGCCACTGCACCGAGTAGTATCGGAGGTAGATAGCACTATGAAAGCATTGTGAGAGCCAAATCGTAAAACTAGTACAGATACTGGATACATCAGAACAGACTTCAACAGAGATATACACATACCATACCAGCATACTGTTATACGCCGTCCACCCGAAGGATCATCCGCCGGTCGCGCTCACCCGTGACCTTCACCAGCCCCTCCTGCTCGAGCTCTCTGATGACCTCCTGGAAGTCCGAGGGCGGGACCTTGACGCTACTCTGCGCCTCGAGTTGCGCAAGCGCCTCCGCCCAGCGCACGCCACGCGCGGCGCCGGCACCAGCAGCGAGGAGAGCGAGCACGGCGCGGCGGAGGTCACCACGCATCTTGCGCTGCTGGCGGCCGATGCCGGTGTCGAGCAGGCCCATGTCGATTTCACCCGTGGTCGGGTCGCGTGCGGAGGTGTTGATCGCCTCGCGCATGAGTCGGAACGCCTCCTTGACGTCGTCGAGCTCGACGAACGGCGAGAAACGCATGCGCGCGTGCGCCTCTGAGAGGCGGATCATGCTCTCGAGTTGCCGCGTCGTCGCGGTGATCCGCTTCTCGCTCGAGCGCGGGTCCTCGCCTGCCTTGCGGAGCGTGACGTAGCAACGGACGAGCTCGTCCCCTGCGGGCTCGGTGATAGTAGGGGTGATGCGCGAGCGGGCGTAGGAGATGTAGGCGGAGAGCTCCTCGAGAGGCTGGGGTGCGCTGATGAGCATCGATCGAGTTGAGGCGTGAGTAGGGGAAGCGTACCAGGAGCTCCACTCCACGGGTGGTCTCTGGAGCATCTTCGAGATACAGCGAAACGAGATGCTGTGCGAGCCGGCGATCAAGCGCCTCGTCTGCGTCGTCGAGAACCAGGTAGAGGAGGTCGAAACGAGAGATGAGGGTGGGCGGAAGATCGATGTTCTGTGTCACTGTCTGCTTGGGGTTGTACTTGGAGCCGATAGGGTTCGCAGCGGCGAGGATAGAAGTACGAGCATTCAAGGTTGTGATAATGCCTGCTTTGGCGATAGAGACGGTTTGTTGTTCCTACAGTAGCGTGTAAGCCACAGAGCAAACAGGAAGAAGCAGAGAGATTAACTAACCATCACTTCGTGGAGCACACTACGAGTCGCGTCTGACATCTTGTCGAATTCATCGATACAACAGACACCCCCGTCACTGAGCACCAAAGCACCACTGATAATCAAATATGAAGTCGAGCACACTCTTAAATGACGCATATAACTCACCTCTCAAGGACAAGCTGCTTCGAATCAGGATCACGCGTGACGTAGGCGGTGAGACCGACGGCGGAAGAACCCTTCCCGGAAGTGTAGACTCCTCGAGGGGCGATCTTGTGGACATACTAAAGCCAAGGGGTGTCAGTGCAGGAATGGGGCATGAAAGAGAACCGCGTACACCAAGGATCTGAGATTTAGCGACACCAGGGTCACCGACCAGCAGCACGTTGATGTCGCCTCGATACCTCGGGCCACCACCACCACCCCACGTGCAATGCTCTTATTCGTACCACCGAACAGCTGCAAGAGAATGCCCTTCTTGACGTCTTCAAGAGCGTAGATAGAAGGGGCGAGCGAGCGCGCGAGCAGCTCGTAGATGTCTTCCCTCTGGCTGAGCAGACGTAATCTGGTCTCCATCTCCTCTCGCTTCGACGCTCGCTGCTGCCGCTCGACCGCGTTCTCGTTGTCGTCGTCCATGTCGATCCCACCTGCGACGCCCCCAACGCCAGGAATGCGGTCACCACCGGCTTGACGCGTGCTCCGGTCGAAGCCTAGTCTATCTTCAGCGCCAAGACGGACATGTACGACGTCGATGAAGGTCCGGAAGAGGCTTTTGAGAGTCCTTTGGCGCGGGTTGACGCGTACTGCCATGCTGCGGAAGATACCAGTGACGACGAGGCGGTCGCCGGGCTTGGAGACGTCCACGAGCTCATCGTACACGCTGAGGGAGACTGTATGGGGAGTTTGGCCGTCAGGGACAGCATCGGGAGTTTCTTGCAATCGGATGACCTGACGATCGGCGAAGTCGCAGCGATTGTGGACGAGGGACATGGAACCGAGGGTGCCGCAGACGTCGCGTGGACAGCGCCTTGGCTCGTCGATCTTGCCGCGCTCGATCTCGACCTGCACGGTATGGTTGCATGCGAGGCAGCGGAAGAAGGCAACCTTCATGTCTGGAATGACGGGGGTTGCGCGGATAACAAGACCTTTGATACAAACGAGTTTGTCGGTATCTGCAAGGTGTCAGGAACGATGATAGAACCGACACGAGTCTTGCGACGTACCGCTGGGTTTAAGTCGCGCATGTTGACCGGGGGAACACCGAAAGGACGAACGTTGTAAACCCTGTTGTATATATTCGTAATCTCCTCCTCTCCTGCACTCCCGCGCATCCCTTCCATACCCGCCTCGTGATCATCCTCTGCCATCTCAAGCATCAGGTCCTTGAGAACTTGATCCATCATTGGCACGACTTCTTGGGGGTACTTGATCAACAGCACTTGGAGCTTGCGGCTTGGGGATACGATGCAAGTTGTCTATGTCGAGGTTGAGGATATTCTGGTCGGTTTGGCGCATGCGACGAAGGTACCCCTCGTACAGGAGCACTTCTCCCTCTTCAGGGAAGAAAGGATACGCGTTCGGATTCCGCGTTCGCGGTCGTAGGCAATGCGATATTTGACCTTGAACCCACGCAGGAACCCACGGAAAACTCGAATCGTCTCCGCGACGTTGACATTCGTACCCCAGATAGCCTTTATCTCGCCGTTGTCATCTTCGTCGTCGGAAGGAACAGCAGGAATAGAGAGGTTGAGATTGGATGAAGCGGGAAGTGAGAGGTGAGACGCGTCGGACCGTAAATCGTCATGGGCAGGTCTTCTTTCGCGTGGCGCACGGGAACGGCGGGAGCTCGGGGTGAAGCTGAAGGAGGAGTGGATGTCGCCACGGCGATTCTTGGGTGTCGCTGCAGCAGAAGCCGGAGTCCTGAGGATCACATCGAGAAAGTGTCAAACAGCAATCGCTTGCGAATGAATTGCACTGACGAAGGGAAGGCGAGAGGCTCCGAATCGCGTGAGCCAGGAACGTCGGAGTCCAGTCTTCGTGCCCGCGCAGGAGTTCGCTTCACTGGGGAGGAGCTCGGGAATGGGAGAGGGGATGAAGTCCCGGCTGGGTTGATCGTCAAGATACGGTCTGAGGGTGGTCAGAGTATGGACTCACGAGCGAAAAGAGGCGTTTTCTGCCTTCTTGGAGTACTCATCCCCATGGCTCTCTGCGCGACCGCATTCCGATGAGGCGTCCCCGCTACGGACGGAGTGCCCTCTAGAAACAGAGGCGCACGAGGGGGAGCATTCGGCATTGATGGTTCAGCCTCGGGTCGTCTACTTGCATTTCGACATCCTCCAGATCAGATGTCGGTATGTCCCTAGGTGGTGAAGACATCTTGACGCGTCAAACAAGTGCTGGGAGGGGAAGGGGAAGGGTGAAAAGACGCGGAGAGTCGCGACGGTGGGCGCGACGCGTCGATATGAGATTCAGGGCAGGTCTTTTCGCTCCCGCGCGTTTGTGATCACGTGTTGACCAGCAAGGTCACCTCGAAGCCAAGCGGCCTGACCAACAGAGTCTCTGGTTCCTCCTCCCTCCTTGCGCATCGCCTTGTCCGGCTTGACACTGGATGCTCTGCTCAAAGTCTCTTCCGACTCTTAGAGCACACAGTGTCACCGCTTTCGCCGGACGGTGTTACTCTACAACCTCGATTCCGGCCGCAGGTCCTTCGTCTGCTGCACGAGACAGCCAACATGACGAAGATGAACTGAAGAGGAGGAGAAGGACGGAGTGGAAACGGAAACAAAATGTCTGTCACTGTTCTCGCTCTCATCAATGTCATTGGCTGACTTACGCTCTGCCAAACGTAGGGCCAGTCCTTCCTAGACCACACCATCGTTCACATCCGCGCAGGGAATGGTGGAAATGGCTGTGTTGCCTTTCATCGCGAACTTTACAAGCCATACGGCCCCCCTTCTGGTGGCAACGGCGGACGGGGTAGCGACGTCTACATCATCCCAACCCCTCATCTCACCAGCCTTTCTTCCGTATTAACCCGTGTACGGGGCCCTCATGGCGGCAATGGGCAAGGCACCTGGCAAAACGGGAGAAACGGGGCTCCGGTCATCATCAGAGTCCCTCTGGGTACCATCGTTCGCGAATTGCCACGCGACGACCCTCGACGACAGCCGGACGAATTCGAGGCGGAGGCCGCAGAGATCCTGGCGTACCCGGAGGAGGAGCGGAAGAACCGGATGCGCGACCGTCGGTGGGTTCATTACCCTGCCTTCGCCGATGACAACACGCAACGCGACGACTTCAAGCAGGCGGAGCGGGCGATGTTCATACAAGAGCGAGAAAAGCGGCTGGTACGGAGACTCCAGATGAAGAATTCAGTCTTCTTGGACTTGGACAAGCCGGAGGAGACCGCCGAAGCAGAGGACCCCAACGCGCCTCTTGGACATCGGAGAACAGAGCCATTGGGTCACCTCGTCGCTCGTGGGGGTGTGGGTGGGCTGGGCAACCCAGCCTTCCTCTCTCCGACGATGCGGTCACCGAAGTGGGCAACAAGAGGTTCCCCGGGGGAACGCATCTCCCTCGCTCTGGAGCTCAAGCTCCTTGCGGACATCGGGTTGGTTGGGTTCCCCAACGCTGGGAAAAGCACATTACTGCGGGCAATCACGGGCGGACGCGCGCGGACGGAAGTTGCTGGGTACGCCTTCACCACCCTCAACCCCGTCGTGGGCATCGTACGGGTTTTAGACGACGGGGGCTTCACGGGCGAGACGGAGGGCGCGGTCTACGACGAGACGCGCCTTGAGGAGGCCCGCGACCGGGAGCTCATGGAGTCGGGCGCGCTGGCGGATGCGCTCACGCGTAACCAACAGCGCGCTCTCGATCGCGACCAATCCCTCCAAGATGACATGGAGGTCTTCCGGTTCACCGTCGCGGACAACCCGGGTCTCATCGAGGACGCATCGGTGAACGTTGGACTAGGGCACTCGTTCCTCCGCTCCATCGAACGCTCTCATGCGCTGGCGTATGTGGTCGACCTTGCCGGAGAGGCCCCGTGGGACGAGCTGCGCATACTCCGCGAGGAGCTCGAGCGGTACAAGCCTGGGATGAGCGCCATGGCGCGCCTCGTCGTTGCAAACAAGGCCGACCTCCTGGGAGGAAGCGGCGCCGCGCCTGAAGACGTCGACGCAGCACGGGAGAAGCTTCGTCGTCTCCAGGCATTCGTTGCGGAGGAGATGCGCGTCCCGGTCAAGGACGAGACTGGAGAGGCCGTTGCAGAGCAGACGTTGGACGTCGTGCCGGTGTCGGCCAAGTTCAGTCTGAACTTGAAAAAGGTGGTGACACTCATGCGAGCCTACGTCGAGGAGGCACGAGAGCGAGAGGCGAAGGACAAGAGCTGAGTGTCCCACTACGCTTACTGCTTTAGTAGTCCATTGCTTTAATGTTTAGTTTATCTTCACATATTGACTCCATACCGCTCATGCTCGTCGAGCGGGCAACTTCATGGGAAAAGCAAGCAGATTCGCGCGTGTCGGCATAGTGTAGTGCATATTGACGGTTGAGCACCTGCCACGAGCGAATGGTGGATGCACTGTGTTGGTAGATCATATCGCGAGAAAATAGAGCAAAGAGTACATACTTGGGATCCTACGACGGAGGAAAAAGCGTTGTGCGATATTTGCAAGAGGCTCGGGTTATAGACGGATAAATATGGATAAGCCCCGTTTGAAGATGGATAAGCAGGAAGTTTACACTGCGGGCAGGTGCCCCATTACCCACGACGCGACAGCCTTGTCACAGCGTTGTTAGAGGTTTCCTTTGTCTTCACCGGCGCATAACTATTGCATGACGTGACAGTTAAACTTTTGTTTGCCTTTCGCATCGCTGCCCCACCTCCGGATAGTTTGCCTTGCACATGACTATCCCCTGACTATCCCCTTGACTGCTGCCCCACGTGACAGGTAGACTATCACTAGACTGCCGCTTCGCTATCCTTCAACTACCGCCCACCCCGCCTGCGGACTGCCGTTTAACTATACCTCGACTGCCAGGTCAACCTGCGGGTCGTTTTGGGTTGACCCGCACCCGTACTACTATAGTACCCGCGAAAAGGCGTGAACGGTTTAGGCGCTTGCAGTTGCGGGTCAGTCACGTGTGACGAGCCACCGTCTGCGCACACGATTGAACATTAATTGGCTCGCAGACGCTCCTCCTCTACTCCCACTCTCCCTCGACATACTACACCCCCGTGTCCCACCGCGCCCCCTCTATCGCCTCCTCCTCCTCCTTCCAGGTCCCCTTGTCACCCACGACGGCTCCACCACCCACCACGAGTCACGACCCCGGTTCCTCCCTCACGCTTGTGTCCCTAGGCCTTGATCCGCCTCTTCCATTAGGACCCCCCCTAGTTCCTCTACATCGACCCCACCCCCTCGCCTTCGCCGACGCTCACCCTCGCCGTGCTCCTCACCATGCTGCACGCACACTTGCACACACTGATCGCCGCGGACGACACCTACAACGTCGCGCTGAGCCACTCCGGAGTCCGTGCGCGTGTGCCCAGCTTTGATTGGTACGTCTTCATCCCCAGGTCCTGCTTTTGTGTGCGTCCCGCGCTGGGGCGTCGGAGCTACTGCAGCCCCATTATTACCACCTTGTAGTAGTCTACTACCAATACATTTTCATCGCTAATCATAAACTTCGTACATATATCATACAACTAGTACTGGTCCGTGGTCCGGACAGTTCTGTCCGCACCTCCTGATAAGCCGTTGTGACATATACAACCGGTGTTCCATCAGGATCTATGATCATCTGTTTGGGGATAGTCAAGGTGTAGCGAAGCGGCAGTCTAGTGATAGTCTACCTGTCACGTGGGGCAGCAGTCGAGGGGATAGTCAGGGGATAGTCATGTGCAAGGCAAACTATCCGGAGGTGGGGCAG
Organism: Epithele typhae; assembly: GCF_022376455.1. NCBI lineage: Eukaryota > Fungi > Basidiomycota > Agaricomycetes > Polyporales > Epitheliaceae > Epithele > Epithele typhae. The sequence continues at coordinate 131,319 of NW_025954221.1, read as the reverse complement.
CGATGCGAAAGGCAAACAAAAGTTTAACTGTCACGTCATGCAATAGTTATGCGCCGGTGAAGACAAAGGAAACCTCTAACAACGCTGTGACAAGGCTGTCGCGTCGTGGGTAATGGGGCACCTGCCCGCAGTGTTATGTATGTATCGGGAAGACGCGCGCCTTGTCGGTGCAACACACTGTACCTGTTCGCAACGCTCGCACGAGTTTCCTCTCACTCCTCTTCATCCTCTTCACCTTCTCTCTTGCCGTCTTGCCTTTCAGCCTGTTGCGCTTGCCCCGAAATTAAAGCTCCGCAAGACACTAGCAAAGCGAAACTGCATCTCATAACCAGCCGCCAACACGCATCCTCTCGCGTTCCGACTCAGAAGACTATTGACGTACTCGGAACCCAGAGTGAACAAGCAAGTCACGCACTCCCCGATATCCCATATCGTTTTCTGTCCAACCTCTTTCAGTGTCTGCTTGTTGAGAGCTGGTGGTTTCTTAACTATACTGTGTGCTGAGACCACCCTCGACTCAAGATGAGCAAAGTGGTATTCGGTACGTCCTACCCGTCTTCGCCTTGGTGTCGTAGGCCTGATTATCGATTTTTAGTCGGAAATGTGCCATACAACATGGCGGAAGTGAGTTCCATGCTGTCGAGTTACTTTCAGACTTACCTAACGGATGGGTTCACCGCGGTAGGAGCAATTGATTGACGTCTTCAAGAGTGTTGGTCAAGTTGTAGGACTCAGGTGAGAAGAAATATCATTCTGTCATAAGAAGTGCCAACCAGGTACCTCCTGCAGACTTGTATTTGACCGTGACACTGGCAAGCCGAAAGGGTACGGCTTCTGTGAGTTCGCAGGTACGTCCCAGTTGGCCTATGGACGCGCCCCGTCCCTCATCATTATTCGCTCCTCCCCCGCGCATCGTTAAGACCACGAAACTGCATCCTCTGCAGTGCGCAATCTCAACGGCTATGAGGTCGGCGGTCGCCCCCTTCGAATCGACCTTGCGGACTCGGACCCATTCCTAGAGGGCAAGACAACAGTGCACGGCGAGATTGTGGACGGCGGTGAGACTCGTGCGCAGTGGCGCGAGCGACATGAGCGTGAGCGGAGGGACCGCGAGAGAGACCACGACCGGTACAGTCGTAGCAACGACCCGAACGCATTCCTCGCGAACCTGCCCAAAGGCGTCCCTCTACCCCCCGGATCCAACGCTTCGGACGCGATCAGTCATGTGCTGGCGACGACAGACCCGAGCCGGATTTTGGAGGTCCTGGCGCAGATGAAGGTGAGTCGTGTTGTAGTGGACATGTTGCGCGTGGCCTGAGTAACGGCATGCAGGCTTTCGTTATCACCCACCCAGAGCAGGCAAGGGCCCTCCTCGCCTCGCAACCCCAGCTCGGATATGCGCTCTTCCAGGCGCTGCTCCTCCACAAAATCGTCGACCCAGCAATTCTAAATGTTTGTCCCTTCCATTCTTGTACCTCCCATCCCGGCTCATCAGTTCCTTAGCGCATGCTCGCTGCTACTGGGGCCGTCGTCCCTCCGCCCGCCCCCCTCAAGCCCCCACTCCAGCCCCGTACGCTCCGCCACCCAACATGTACGGCATCCCTCCCCCTGTGCCCGCACAGCACCAGATGCCCCCGCCCAACATGTACGCGCAGCCGTCCCCACAGATGCCACCTCCGCCCACCGGCCCTGCGGGCTACTACCGGCCCCCGCCGTCGCTGGTTCCACCTGTACCGGTGCACGCGCAACAACTCCCACAGCAGCCTCCGCCGAACATGTATGCTCAACCACCCCCGCCAGTGCCCGCTGCTCCCGCCGCTGCTCCCGACCTTGGTCAACAACAGAGGGTACGTAGTCGACACTCTCTCAAGCCGTTCGATGCTGATGGCTTATACGCATACAGGATATGCTCATGCAGGTGCTCAGCTTGACCCCCGAACAGCTCAACGGGCTCCCACCTAAAGAGCGCGACCAGATCATGCAACTAGTGCGTCATTCGCCTCGCAGGTGTCGCTACTAGGCGTTGACATCAATGACCCTTTCCAGCGGCGACAATTTGGTGTGCAAGCGTGATTGTACGGGCTCACAGAAGCTGTGTGAGCCTGATCAGCGTGATTCACGTATCGTATGGATGGGGCAAAGGGAAATCTCTTGCTCTGCCTGCTATGATGATAATTTGCTTGCCCTCAAGCTCCTGTCAAGAATGCGCAATATGTGGAAGACCTCTGACCTCCGAAGCGTCGAAGCCATCCTGTTGTGAACATTCGATTTGTGCCATCTATGTCTATGTCAATAGTCGATTATGCGTATCCTGTTCACGGCCTTCCGGGCTGTTTCGCCATGTACACATGTTTTCGCTCTTTTATGTATGCTTTTTGTCTCCAGACTGGATTGTGCTAGTCATGTAATGGAGTGCAGACCGGGACCGGGACTGGTATCATGATTACCTCAATAACAAAGATGTGTCGACGACTGCAAACCGGATTCTATCGTGAACCAATACTCCGTAGGGGGTTACTTAAGCTTCGATTGGTTTCAAGCTTCGTCCAACGAAGTCTACGTACTGGTTCAGTTTCACTCGAGGGTCATGCCCTAAACGATACATACGAGTGGCCTACAGAACGCGAAAGCTATGATATGACACACAGAGAGAACAGGTCGGCCTTAGAGTCCGTCTACGCTAAGATTGCAGAGATATCCGGCCCATGCCATCGCTGAGCGCGTCCATATATCGTCACCAAACGTTGTGGATGGACAGCCTTGATTCTATGCGAGCTTGTTAGTGATGTAAGAAAGTACAAAACCGACGTGGGTATAGAACAGTCCGAGTATATGCCCCAACGAGATCGCCTGCAAAGTGCACGAAACAGCACCAACGCCAGGTCGTCATTGGACCCAGCGCATTCTCGCATGCATCTCCGCCGCCTCCGCCTTCTTGGTGCGGTCCTGCTCCTTCTCCGAGTACTCCACCCATGCGTACCACGCGCCGCCCGCGAGCGCGAGTGAGATCCCGAGCGCGTTCACGCCCGAGACCCGCACGTCGAACACGGCCGTCGCGAGGAGCACGGTGAGCACCTGCTTGACGTTCGCCGCGACGGCCATGCTCAGTGCGCCCACGCGCCCGTTCGCGGTGAAGCTGACGACGTTGAGCCCCAGCGCTAGCGCGCCGTTGCCCGCGAGGACGAGTAGGGCGTGGGTGAACCATGCAGCGCCGTGGGTGATCGCGAGGGCGCGGATGCGCGCGAGCTCGCCGGAGAGGTAGGCGCAGGCGAGGCACTGGACGAGGGCGAGCGGAGACATGCGCGAGAGGAGGTCGAGCGGGTGTAGTTTTGGGAGGGAAGCCCGGGAGAAGGAGGTTTGGAGGATGTTGGTGAAGATCGCTTTGAGGGCGGCGAGGAGCGTGCCGAGAAGAGTGAGGAGGAAGCCGGTGGTGGTGGCGGAGTAGTCGCCGTAGGTACTTCAACAGGACGTGAGCGATGAAGAAGTGTAAAGGAGAAATGCGACGTACGCGAGAGCCACACCCAACATGACCGGGATTAGAGTGATCAATTTGGAGCCATTAAATGGGGTGCCTCGTATGCATGTGGATAGCAAGATGGTGAAGACTGGTGTGGCGGCGCGCACGACTTGATGGAACTACGAACGAATGAGGGCCCGTACACGGGCTCGTGGGCGCATACAACTCACCGGAATAGTCACCATGTGCAGGGAAATGTTGCTCACAGCGATATTGACCGAGAAGAGAACACTGAATGCTACAAGCACCGCGTGGGCCTTCACATCCAGGCGAGCGGGGGTGTACAACCTTCGTCGCTTGAAGATAGCCCCGCCAATAGCCCCAAAAAGCGCATGGATGGCAGTGAGCGTGTAGGGAAATGGGAAGCGTACAAGTACACCCTTGTTGTACAACGTTAGCCCTAGGTTGAAGGCGAAGTACGCCGCAAGCCAGAACAGCTGAGGGTTGGCTATGCGTCGTCTTGTCGCCGTCTTCTTTCCCCGGCGCGTAGCCAGTGGTCGCTTGATTGTGGCCGGAGCTTGAGGAGCAACGAAAGGAAGAGAAGGGGAGGCGACGCCGGATTCAGGAAGTAGGGGTGAAGGTAGGACGAACGCTGGAGTATTTGCGATGTCGCGCGGGAAGACTGAACGATGTCGTGGGCTGTGTTGCGCAGATGCGAAACGATTCCAGCTGAGGTCGCCCGCGTCTGACGGGTCAACTCTTTGCGTTTGCATACCTGGAACAAAGAAGCCGAAGCCATCTGTGATCTTATGCGCTGGCATGCTCAGTTGATGAGATATCGCAAAGCCAGGAACACGAGTGGGGAGGTCGAAGTATGCGCCATGGTTTGAAAGCTCCGAAGGTCGCTCGAGGGCTCGCGGAGACCGCATTTGCTCATCAAGGCGGAGAACGCAGCGATGGGGTGATGGTGGTCGTAGTGGGAGTCCCAGAAGTGCAAGAGCAAGACAAGTTTGAACTTCCTCGGAGGGCCGCCTTGTCCACGCGATCTAATCTAATCGGCATATTTTAAACTCCGTTTAGCCGCCGCATCGGAATCCCGAGTCGCGCGTCTTGCCTCTGTCCCGCCACTCCTCCATCGCTTGTTCTCTGACCGCTGCACCCGCTGCGTGTTCTCTGTTTCTCATCGCACACGATATGGAATCACCTCCACCTTGCGGCCCAACTCTCCCCTTTGCGTCTTCACCCACTATCAACGGAAAGAAGCGTGTCCTGTCGGACTCGGAGGACCTTGAGGAGCCAGAGGTCAAACGTACGCGTCCTGACGAGGCAGACGACGACAAGGTGAAGCAGAGAGATTCTAGGGACAAGAAGAGGCGTCGCAAGAAGAAGCATAGGGTTTCCGTTGTTCAGTCTCGCGATGTCTCTGAAGTGGCCACATCCCCGCGTATTTCGAAGATCGTCACAGGAGACCGCCCACGTCTCCTCTCCCCGAGCTGCAAGCAACAGGCAGCTCCTTGCAAGTGCTTTCCACGAATTCATGCGCAGAAGAGATCCGTCAGCCGTCAGCAGGTCCATCGACGGCGTCCTCAGAAACCCTTACTTCTGGAGGCGACAGGACGGCATCTCCTCAGGCTGAACCCTCAGTGCGTCGACAGTATATTAACGCATCTGGTGCTCTAATTCTTTCCAGACACCATTAAAGCTTTACAAGGGAAAGACGAAGGCCATATCTGACGACGGTACCAAGGATGGGAGTCAGAAACATACTGTGCTGCAGCAGACCCTCGAGCAAAAGTCGAAGGTGCGTACCCGTCTTACCGGATCGTGTATACGTGTTTACCCCCGCCCTCTCAGCTTCTCCAACGCCATGAGAATATTGTCACCTCATTCCAACAATCGCTGTCCTGTCAAATCTGCTTGGATCTCATGCACCGGCCGTTCGCGCTCTCTCCATGCGGCCATTCTGCTTGTCAGTCTTGTCTAGTGAATTGGTTTACAGCTCCTCCCCCGGACTTTCATCCAGACGAACTGCCCCCTGTCTGGCTACGCAAGAAGACATGCCCTCACTGTCGAACTGTCATCACGGAAGCACCGATCGAAGTATGGGCAGTCAAGGACATGGTTGCCACTCTGGTCAAGAGCGGCCTGGTTACCCTTCCTGCGGACTCCGAAGAAAGGGCTGCAGGCGAAGTGGATCCCGACCCATGGAAGACAATCTTCCAGTCCCATCGCCACGAACGTGCAAACGACTACCGCGACCTGGTCGGCATTCGCGACGATGAGGACGGCGGCATCTACCGCTGTGTGGACTGCTACCACGAGATCGAAGACGGGGTATGCACGCACTGCGCCCGCGACTACGCGGCGCCCGGTCAAGTCCCAGAGGTGTTCGGAGACGACTATTACGACGACGACGACGACGACGACCTGGACGACGGTGACGAGGTCGACGAGTTTGTTGACGGCGTTCTCTACGACGGCCCTGTGCTCAACATCGATGCTGGAATCTTTGACCTCTTCGGCCACATGTTCGGTCCCGACCCGTACCCCGCTCCACGTGCATTCGCTCGCGATGACCAGATCGATCTCACCGAAGACTCGGACACCGGGGAGCACAACGATTCGGCGGACGAAGGATATGAGGACAGCTTCATCGACGACGGGGAGATCGAGGAGCGCCGGCGTGACCGCGAGCGTCGGGATATCATCAATATCGACGAAGAAGAGGACGAAGGGGAAGGCGAACACCAACACGACGAAGATCAGTCCGATGTCGAGTTTGTGGGCTTCGGAGGACGGCGGCCGAGGCGTCTTGCTCGTGGTCCTGTCGTTCTCTCGGACGAAGATGAGGACGAGGCTCTGTCTGACGAGCTTAGTAAAGGCGAAGTTGACGAAGTCGACGAAGATTACGTGTAAGTGCTTTGCTGTGCCAGTCTCGTCGTCCGCTGACGGTCGGTCCTGCATTGAGTAGGGTCTCGCTGCGGAAGTAGCGGCGCGCGAACGGTGAGTCGCTTCCGCGGTTCACTAGTTATCGTGGCTCACCGGTTTCTTTGTCAGGGAGATGTACGGAGACGATGGATCCCTGCCTGCGCGCGATTCTCGCTACTCTCCGTATGATGATGACTCCGAAGACGAATACGCGTACTGAATCCTATTTTGTATCTATGCTAGGCCGCGTTTTGCGTTTACCTTACCCTTGTCTTGAATGCTCTGTGCGGCATGTAGCATACATTCTCTAGTCTAAGAAATGTTACGCAGTTATAGCGAGCACGATATGAGCACCTCCCAGGAGGCATTGGCGAGATCTGGGCCACTGGCGTCTGAGGCTGTTCCTCTCCTTGTCCTCTGCTCCCATCACACACCACTGCTCTTCGCCTTCTCACCGCTCCATCATGTCCGCCCCCGACGTCGCGAAAGCGAGAACGAAGAACAAGGACAAAGACAAGGAGAAGAAAGCGAAGGGATCCGGCGGCGGCCAGAAATCGCAGACGGAGCGCCTCAAGACCGTCGTCCGCAGGCTGCCGCCGAACCTGCCCGAGGACATCTTCTGGCAGAGCGTCGCGCAGTGGGTATCGGAGGAGACGGTGACGTGGAAGACGTACTGTCCGGGCAAGTTCAAGACGCGGTGCGTGTTCCGAAAGAGCTGTGATTGCGGAGACTGACTTGGGGCGCGTCGCGGGGGCAGACTGAATAAGGAGAACATCCGTCGAGGGCGTACATCGCTTTCAAGGAGGAGATGACGTTGGCGACATTCAGCAAGGAGTACGATGGACATATTTTCAGGGATAAGGCTGGTGCGCCTCTCGTTCTATCGCGGCGAGTATCCCACAAGCCAATGCTCGAACACAGGAAACGAGTCGGTAGCGGTCGTGGAATTCGCGCCGTTTCAGAAGGTACCAAATGAGAAGAAGAAGGCGGACAGTAGGGCGGGACTATTGAGAAAGGTGAGCACATCCGGCTCGGCCTCTCAAAGTCACGTCTGACTGTCTGGCTAGACGAGGATTTCATATCCTTTTTGGAGTCTCTCAAAGAGGCTGCGTCCAAACCGTTCGACATGGACACCTTGGACACTTTGAGTACGTATCGTGCTAACTTCTCTCTGCTTATCCCCCTCATCGCCCCGCGTAGTCGCCTCGACTCAGCCTGCGCCCGCGCCCACGACCACCCCGCTTCTCGAGGCCCTCAAAGCCGAGAAATCCGCACAACGGGACAAGGACGCTATCCAGCGAAACCACGCGCATTACAAGGACTCTGGCGGTCTCGGAAAGAAGGACGACAAGAAGAAGGCTGCCAAGGACAAGGCCGCCACAGCCGAGGTCGCTGCGGGCAAAAAGCCTGGCAAGAAGGCACCCGCGGGGAAGGCGCAGGCGCATGTCCAGCCACAGGCAGGGTCAAGCAAGGACGCGGGCGCAGGAAAGGGCGCGGAGGGGAAGGGAAAGCAGCCCACCGCGATTGCGAAGCCTCCAAAGCCCCCGAAGGAGAAGAAGGGTCCGCCACCCTCGGCCACGGCCACCGCTGCACCATCCTCGTCTTCGGCTTCTGCTCCCACAGCAAACGCTGCTGGGCCGTCTTCCCCGGCGACAGCAGAGGCGGCGGCTGCAACACCTGCTGCTCCCCGTCGATCGCGTCCGGTGCTTGGTATTGCGTCGCGCCAGTTCGAGGCCGCTCTCAGTGGCGCAGGAGTCGAACGCAAATCTCGCCGAGAGAAAGACAAGGAGAAGGAGAAGAGCAAGGAAGCGGGAGAAGCTGGCGCGGAGGCGGTTCCCACTCCCAAGGTGAAGGAGGAGATGCCCGCTAAGGAGAAGGAAAAACGCGAACGACCGTCGAGGCAGCAACCTACAATACTGTCGCGCGAGGTGCAAGGAGGGCTAGCACCCCCGAAGATCCTAGCGAGAGCTGCCCCAGCAGGCGACGCTGCTACGACGACGGCCGAAGTTGCAGGGGACGGTGTAACTGCTTCCAACGCTGGCGGAGAAGGTGGCCGTGGTCGAGGTCGGGGACGAGGAAGAGGGCGTGGACGTGGGAGGGGCGCAGGCGGCGGTTGAGGATTTGTTTGGTGCGTTCGTCCCTCTGGATCAACGCGAAACCCCTCCTTCGACAAAATAAACCCAGGATGGTGGGATGGCCTTCATGTTGTGTGTCGTGCATCGAGCGGAGTTGTATAATTGTCAACGAGGTCGAAAGGGAATGAAAGCATGGCTACTACGTTCTTGTCACATCGATCGCGGTTCGAGAATCATCTGCACCCGAGCTCAACCCGAGCTGGCCATCCCGAGCCTCAGACGCTGGCTTGTCCCTCTCATCCACCGTCTCTACCATCCTCTCGCTGTTTTCATCCCTGCAGACGGCTTTAGACTTCTCTGCCTGGCAAGTATCGAGTACTCACCCTCGTCCTTCCCATCTTTTCCAGTCCCTCTTGCCGATTCGGTTGCCCCAAATTTACCAATTCGCCTTCATGATCTCCCAATACTCTTCACCGGCCGGGACTGTACAAAATCGACAGCATTCAAGCCGGCTTTTTCGTCGCGAAAATTCCATTGCTCATCTGGAGAACGATGACGATTCCGACAGCGCGCATATAGTCACACTGTTACCTTCCTCCAACCCGGTCTCTTCACCTCCAACGTCTTCTCCGGCTCCTTCCACCCCTGCAGCAGACGTTTCTCCAGAACCCTTAGAACACGTTGCCGGCACTGTTAATTCTCGAACTCTCGCTAGGAATCACGTCTCCACCAACCAGCCTTTTCACTCGGATGATCAAGCCTCTTTCGCGCAAAGGTTAGATGCGCTTCTACTGCTATGCCAGGTCGATCAAGTGTCTGCTGGAAGAGCCGATCGGCGCCCACTTTCTCAACCTCTGACTATCGAATCGAGCCCTGTCACTGAAGATCATGGACGGCATGCCAACTTGCGCGTTCAATATCGTACCTCACAAGTCATCAAACGAAAACTCGACGACGACAACACCGCGGCCAAGAGACGGAAACTCTCTCTGAGCTCGAACCATCGACATCGAGTGTCTACATTACAGCCCGCTTCAACATTATCAGGTGCTTTCAAACTACACGCTGCTCTACGCCCGGCAAGCCTGAGACGCGCGGACTCCCTGAAATCTGGCGTTTCTTCTTTAGATGTCGAGGATGTCCTGAAGGAGGTGAGTTCGAGCTCCATCCAAATTGAAACGCCTCTTCATATCAATGCACAGGTCATCCAAAGCATCGATATCAAGTCCGGCTCCGCCAAGCTTCATCTAGACGTCACGAAGGCCCTTTGTCCCCACGACTCGTACGCACCCACCGTCCCAACTACGCCTACATCCGTCGGCACGGCACCTACTATTCTCAAATCAGCTCCCGCGCGTTCCTGTCCTCTCGCCAATCTCCCTATCGTAGCCCCACCTCCTTCGAGATGATTCCTCGTGCTCCGCTCTCTGCCGACGAAGCTTCTGAGCAAAGGATCGCCCGGCTCCTGTACAAGGAACGAGAGCAACGAATCGCAGACGGCTTGTACTCGGTGTCAAAGGCGCCAAAGAAGCGAGAGTACGAAGAAGAGAGGTTCTGGATGGACAGCGACGAAGACGAAATGCACGATGGGGATGAGGAGGTGTCCGCTTCTCAGTCAGTATCTTCTGCTGCCGACGTCCGTCGTGCGTCCATATGGCAAGACGAGATCGACCTTCATCTCGAAGAAACGCTCGTTCAAGACGTCATGACCTGGTTTCTAGAGGTGTGTTCTGCTTTCGCGTTTCGCTCCCCGCCGTTGGCTAACTATATGCGCCTAGGTCATGCCTCCAGAAGACGACGAAAGTCGGACGACCTATTCTCCCGGAGACCTCTACGACCTCCTGTGTACTTCCGAGGACACTCGCTTCCATGCAGGCCACCTGTTCTTGCGGTACATGCAGTCCTCGGGACTAGCTGGGCAAGCCTCTTTCGCCGGCGAGGAGGAAGAGTGTGACGAGGATGATGAACCGGAAGCTCTCGTGTGGGAGGTCGCGCTTGCCTGCCTCGCGATCAGCATCAAGGTTTGTGGCACTCATGGTCGCCTCTAAACGCCACGCTAACTGTGCGCCTCGTCCAGTTCCATCGCGACGTCCTTTTCCCTCTCGAGATCATCTTCGCCGAAGAGTTCCTCCAGCTCGCGCACCGCGGCACCGACTTCGACGCGTTCGAACACGCGCAGCGCAGCGTCTTGGACGCCCTCCATCACTGCGTGGGGAGCGCGACTCCCGCTGCGTTCATGGAAGAGCTCTGGTCCGCACTCCCGACGCTTCGCCGGCTCATGGGCTTCGATGACGGGTGGAGAAAGGTCCAGCACGAGGCGTGGATCGTCATCGCGGGAGCCCTGTTCGGTACGTGGACTGCTGCGTCGAGCTGGATGCTGAGCTGATGCGCGTCGTCGCAGACCCCGAAATGTTGCGCTTCCCCCTTTCGCTCGTCACTGCCGCGGCCGTCATGGAGGGCGTCGTGAAGACGTTGTGCGAGCGGTTCAAGGATAGAGGTGTCGATGGTCGAGGAAGACGCGTCGACGACCGGGATGCGAAGTGGATAAGGAAGGCCGCGGTGAAGCAGTCTCGGGGCGTGCGGTGGGACGTCCGTGACGTACTCCACATCAATGAGGTATTTTTGTTGCGTTCGAGGTCAGATGACGTTAAGATACTCATGCACGCTGTGTTCAGGACGAACTTTTGACCTGTCAAAAGTGGCTAGGGATACCTGAGATGTGAACGAGCGGAAGCTGGACTACATAGCATCGGTAACGCGAATTTGGGACGAAGGCCGTGATTTGAAGGCAACGTTCGCTTGAGCTTTCGAAGACGCTTTAAACTACATCGAAATGTCATACACCCTCATCAGATCCAACCCTCTGCTTCCTCCACAACCAGATCGCGGACGAAGTAAAACCGGACATCCCCTTCTTTATCGTCATGAATCATGAGCCTCGTGCCATCGTCCGTGAACGTCACCGAGTATCCAGACATGTCTTCAAGCGCCGGGATGCGGTACAGGCGGCCGTCCTGGAACCTCCAAAACCACCAAACGTCGGACGCGCGCTTGCCACCGACTGAGACAACGATGCCCTGTGAGCGCGAGAAGGCGTCACCGACGAAGATACGGAGCGGAATCCGGGTACGAAGGGGATCGTATACTCGCACCCCGGTTGTGGTGTCCACGATGGAGTAGGTGTGCGAGGTGGAATAGAAAGAGTCTTTGCATTCGTACGCATGGCAGAGCGCGCGAGCTCCATCGGAGGAAAGGGCGACCGTTTCACCGAAGTCGGCAAGGATTCGCCGTGCAGCGGTTGGCTGCTCGTTCGCGCTGGGGAGGGGCTCGAGCCAGAGGTACTCGTCGGCCGTGCATGCGAGAATGTCGGTCTCGCCACTCCGGACGCCGCGGCGCAAGACGGCGCAACTGATGACGAGATCGCCGTCGTGAGCGACGTAGAGACCGAGGGAGTCGTAGTGAAGATGGCAGTCCCCTGTGGTCAAGTCCCACGTGACGATGCGGTCGTGGAAGTTGGTGGACTTGGACTGGTCGAAGGGCGTCAGGAAATATGAAGTGTGGGATAGGACATGGCGACCGTCCGGAGAGATGGAGAGCGATTCCATATCGCGTTCACGCCTACTCGCCCGGCCCTCCGCGCCGGGGATCTTCGGCGGAAGAGAGGGAGCGTGAAGGGCACGGGTGTGTGACAGAGTTGCCGCATCCCAGAGATGGACGTCCCCGGAGTCCATCAGGACGGCGATCTGGGCACTGTCCGGAGTCCACGCGACCTTGAGGATGCTTCCGAAGTGCCCAGTGCTGATTTCCCCCTGCTCATGAGATGATCCTCGAGCTTGATCGCTAGTGCGTGATAGGCTATACACGTTGACGTGCTCGTCGTACTGGCGGCAGTGCATGAGCTGACTTCCGGAAGGAGCGAAGGCAAGTAAAGGCGCCGCTGGGTAATCGGTCATATCGTCCCAGAACCACTGTTCCAGTACGAGTGCGGGCTTCTCGTCGTGACATATGTCCCAGATGATCACTGATCGAAGGCATCGGGGGACTTCGGGATACATTGCATCGGTTGAGACCGAAACGCTCGCCGCCCATCGGCTGTCTTCAGAGATAGCTGCGGTGTCAACGCCAACCAAATGTCCAACCCGCTCGTCACCTCGTCGCGCTAAGAAGGAAAAACAAATTTCATCAACTAGCAAATAGAGGGGAATCGTAAAAACCGAGCTTACCTGAATGAGCGAACGAAACTCGCAGCAGGCCTCGTTTATGAAGAGACGAGAACACCTGCGTCAGCGTCGCTGTCCACATATCCTTGTGGTTTTGTTTCAAGCGCTCCACTATGCAGGTGATGCCTTTCGTCTGCAGAGTGGCGTGGGTTTGTACCAGCTGTGTGAAGTTGAGGATGACAGCGACTTGATCTTGACGAGGTCTCTGCACGTTGAGCCAAGGTAGTACTTCATTGTCGAAGACGACATCCAGAGACTGCAGCGATCGCGGGAGTCCGACTTTGATATAGTCATCCAGTCGAAGAAGGGAGGGACCACGAAACGCCCTGATGTAACTCTCAGTCACTCGTACGGCGAGACGCACGAGGCACGAAAATTCCATCAGATGCAAGTCTGCGGAGGGGGCCGTAACCCGTGAGCGATGAGGCTCCACCACGATAGGGAGTTTCAGTCATCAATACCTTCGGCACCAAATGAGGGACATCCAAGTGTCAAATCCACAAGACTCGATGCGTGGGATGTTAAAAAGGTGTTGAAGTGAGGTGAAGGGTCTTCGAATTCCATCTGCGGGACCGCAGAGTACAATGTGCGGTGAAACTTATTGTCACTGCACGTGGGTTCGCATATCAACGTACCTTTACTGTCTGCAGAGGGCTGTGTACTTGATTCCGCGCGGAGTGGAGAAATGAATCTGCCACGTTGCTCCTGAACGTCACGTCGGACAAGCTGAGTTGCCTTAGGGAAGGAAACGCGCCGAGCAGCCTGTACACTGGCAACACTGTGGGAAGGGTCTGCAGGCTGTGTCCTTCGAGGACTACTCTTGTCACCGAGGAGTACTGTCGAAAGCTTGCTATGACACGAGGCGGAAAGCAAAGGAACCATCTAAACTCCCAAGATACAAGGTGAGTGCCGAGATATGGCAGGAGTATGATTGGCGCCGCGTGGGGGAAGTCGTTCGTGTTTGGATCCAAGCTCAAGCCTCTGAGCTCCAGTCGAACAACCTGCACGAGCCGAGGAAGTCCAGAGGTACCATCAAAAGCTGCACGAATCAATGTGAGCTGCTTTAGATGGAAGATAGTGATTTTGCGCCAGAGGTGGAGACGGATCCTGGGGAGCCACGCGCTGCAAACGCGCGCGCAGACTCGGAGAGTCTGGCCATCGCCTTGGCCATCCAATTCATCGAGTATTTGTTCCATGAGTTCCAGGGGTATGTGAGAGGGTTTTCGCATATTTCTGATGGACAGCGATGCGGTGGCAAGCAAGTTGCGAGGCTTCAAGGGAGGACACAAGAAGATGGACGACTAACCAGCGATTCGGCGCCTGCGGCCTATTCTCAGGGAGAGATGGCGGAGCTGGCATCGCTACTACATTCTTCACACTCCGACTTGGTTCCCTTAAGTCTATTTCCAGACCCCGATGATAATCAATATTGAGCATTGAGAGCCGACCGAGAAGACGTCTATTGAACATTTGTGAGGAAGAACGGCCTTCCACAGCGTTTGGAGACACCACGGCCACTTGTGGACCAGAAGGCGGTGGTGTGCGACCGCCTAACTTTGTAGTGCCAGTGTTCAAACGTTCATACACGCTCCACGTGTTACACGAACCCTGCACACATGCACACCGACCATATCCTGTTACAAAACACCACACATATGTTTCATCTAGCGCTCTTTCCCGCCTCGTGCCCGCGACCAACACGGACGAGCCGAGACTCACTCGGAGCGCGTTGCGCCTTCCTCCGCCTCCGCCGGAACATCCACGTTGTCGTCGTCTTCCCCGACCGCATCCTCGTCGCCGAGCGCCATGGGCTCGGTCGAGGCCTCTGGGTCTTCCGGGGTGGCCTCGCCCTGAACCTCAGCATCGCCCTCCTTCTTCTTCCCCGCCGCTTGACGCGCGGCAGCCGTGATGTCCTCACCGAAGACCCTGAGGCTCAGCGCACTAGAAGAATGCCCGGAAGCAAGGCCACGGTGGAAACAAGCGCACAGAGACGAATGGCATACTGAGCGAGAGATGCGCGAACATGCGAGAGGCGGGACGTACCTTTTGGCGCGCTTATCGAGCATGAGCGTGACTGAGACGTTCGACTTCCAGATGGGCAAAACAAGCTCGTGCGCGAGGCTGTAGATCGGGATGTTTAGTGGCACGCACAGGCGAGATTCGGGAGGCCACTCACGTCGCACCGCTCTCCAGGCGTCCGGGTTGGAACCGGACAACGTAGCTGCCATTGCCTGTGGAGGACGGTCAGCACGTCCGCACATGCCCGAGAACGGCACACGCGCACCCTTAGCCTCCACCGCAGACCGGAAGGGCTCGGCAAAGCCCGTCGTGAGCGGGTAGTAGCTCTCCATCATGACCTTCATCGCGGCGAAGTCGGCGGTCATCTGCGCCTTCTGCCCGACGAACGGAAGCACGACGGGCAGGCCCTCCGCGAGCACGCGGAAGTGCGTGTCCGCGGCGGCCGCGCGCTTCGCCTCCGTGCCTTCCTGCTTGCCGAACACCTTCGTGCCCGCGGTCATGAGCCGGATGCGCGCAAAGTCGTTGTGCTCGATGACAGACTTGACGACCGCGTTGACCATGTACAGCGAGCGCACGGTGTCGCCCGCCGGGTTTCGCACGAGCATGTTCCCCGCCGGGAAGCTCGGAGCGAGGTCGAAGTTGTCGCTGAGGGCGCACGTGAGTGAGGGGCCGGCCAGAGGAAGAGGAGGACGCACATGCACGCTTGGACGATCGGGTCGTTGGGCGCGATGAACGTGTACGGGTTCTCCTTGAAGTGCGCGCCCGCGCCCTCCGCGGTCTTGCCCTTCTTGAAGCGGATCTTCTGGTCCTTCTCCTTGCCTTTGTCCATCACAGCCGCGGCCGCTTCCCCTTCGGGCGCGTCGACTTCCATCTCCGCTGTGGGCGTGGCGTCGGGGTCGTCCATCGCCTCTTCCAGGAGCTCTTCCTCGGCGTCTTCAGTCGGCTCCTGCGCGTTACCGGAGTCAAGCTTCGGTTTCTTGATCTCCTCTCGGTCGAGGCCCTCCACCGCGTCTGCCGTGCGCTTCGCGTCCCTGTCCACGGCAGAGGCTGTTAGAATGCCTAACGCGCGCGCGCGACCGGGGCCTCGACTCACGAGTGCTCCTTCGCGGGTCCCTCAGTGGCCGTGGACTGAGCGCGCCGCGCCGGCGGCGTCTTCTGCAGAACGGCAATGAAGAACCCGCCGGTGTCCTGCAGATGCGGGTATATCCGGAAACTGGGCCGAGACCGCGTCAGCGCGACCCGTGCCTCACACGGGACAGGTGGCAAAGGGGGGACGCACCACCGCTCCAGGCTGAGCGTCCGCGCCTCTTCCGGGCTCGGGGGCCAGTGCGACTCGAGCATCTTGCTCGCCGCACGCGCCTTGTCGTCGAGGCTGGCGTCGTACTCGGCGAACGTCGCGAAGTCCATGCTGATCTCGCGCGAGGTGGTCGGGCGCCAGGAGGTGAGCCCTGGGCGGAACACGAGCCCGGGCAGGTGCCCCGACATGTCCACCAGTTCGAAGCCTGCGATGAGGCCCAGACCGCGGTCGGGCGCGTGATGTGCGAGCAAGCGACCGACGCGAAATCGCGCACGACCGGAAGGAGCAAGAAACAGGGTCAGCGCGAGGACATGCGGCGCACGGATGAGGTAAAGGGCGAGCTAAGCGAGCCGGCGGTAGGCGGGCGGGCGGACGTACCGGGGATGGACTTGAGCGCGGCGGCGACGACGGCCTCGTTCTCGACCGGGTTGAGCGAGCAGGTCGAGTAGACTAGGCGGCCGCCTTTCTTCAGCATGCGCATCGCGCGCTGCAGGATCCGGAGCTGCAGACTGTCGGACCGAAGCAGTCGGGACGTCGCGTTGGGGGTGTACGGAAGATTCGACCGGACGTCCGAAGGCGAGGTGAGGTGACGATGACGACGACAAGCACATGAGCACAGTGCAGCGGCCAGCAATATCACGTCTAGGGAACGCACCTGTGCAACCCGTTGCCGTCCATCGGGCTCCAGTGTTTCCAGATACCTGGGTTCTTCCTCATCGTGCCGTCGCCCGAGCACGGCACATCACACAGGATGCGGTCGAACATGAGTTGGTACTGCCGCTTGCTCTGCACACGCTTTTTCGTACCCTCCGCAAACGTCGTTTGCTCTGACGGGATCTTGATCGCGGGGAAGATGGACGCGTCGAGATTGGTGACCATCAGCGAAGGGCTCGGTAAGCGCGCGGACTGGTGAATGAGGAGGTGCGTGCGCTTGTAGTCCGAGTCGTTGGCGATCAGCAGGCCACTGGGCAAGGAGGAGGAGGTGGCGGTGTCGTTGGCGTGCAGGGCCTCGAGGAGCTGCGCAGTCTGAAGAACCGGTCCGAGACGTTCAGAAAATTGCGGGGAAAGGTGGGGAATTACGTACCTTGGATCCTGGAGCGGCGCACATGTCAATGACCTGCATTTACTGGTAAGCGAATTCGGAGCGACAGCCGTTAAATGGGAGACTAGAAGACAGCATCGAAGCAGGTGGTCACTGTTGCGGTACGAGCATGCATGAGGAACCGTAGATACTACGTTGACTGGCTCCCAGGCGAAAACATACACAGGGGACATACGCATCGAAGGCATAGGCCATGAGCGCTCCTTCCGAGCCGCCTGTACCACACAAAACACCTGCACAGTACTCGCTTTTCGCGAGGTGGATGCAACCTAGTATGACGGCCACAAAGTTGAGTTTGGACACTCAGGTTTCTTGAGTGTCCGAACTCAGCACGTAGACCACCTTGACAAGCGCCGACCGGTTCCACTTACTCGGTGATGAGGTTCGACTTCAAGGAAAAGAGGTGGGAGCATGCTAACTGCTTCTTGTCGCGAAATGTTACCCTGCGTCCTATGAGCAATGTTCTACTCCCTTTGAGCACTAAATGACTCACGACTTCCGTCTCGAACACCAAGAACGAGTGGAACTTTTTAAACTCGGGAGACTTCCTCACGACTTTTTTAGCGACGTTGAACTGCCATGCTAGACCATCCGGATACCTGCAGACGTGGACATTACCCGCGTACATGATATATGTAAGCAATCGGGGTGGACTGGCGTATGTGACGTGTGGACGAACCATGGAAGCTGCTGCGGTGGCGACACTGCCTCCCCTTCGAACGCAATGCCCGCCAGGTGTGGAACATGGACGTCTTTAATCGTTTCATTCAGCAATTTCGCAGCCCTTACGGAGTCCATAATGTAGGGTGTTAGTGTTGCTCTCCATACCCAAGACGGAACAGCTCACTGTCGACTCCCTGCGACGCGAAAAGTGGTCGGCAAGGGGTTGCGCATAGTCTCGAACATAGCATCATACTCGTCTTCAGGTAGGATGGCTTGAGCCTTGTAGTACTTCTCGAGGCGTTCATTCCGCATATTTTCGCGCTCTATCACATCGGTGCGAGCCCACTCGGCATTGCCCCGTCCTCCATTGCCGCCTTTGCTTTTGGCACCGCCTCGTCCTTTCTACACAATTAATGAGTGCCTCGCCGGTTGAGTACACAGAAAAAGCCTCACCTTCCTTCCCATGGCGTGCAGAGGATAGCGCCGCTACCACCTGAAGTCAATAAGACCGACACTAGCACGCACGCGGAGGAGGTGGCCGGAAGGAGCTGCGCGCCTAATAAGCGGAAAGATGGCTCGTTATCTTATCGGATGATTATAAAACACAGTCTCTCAGGGTCTCGTGATGCCGTCGACTGGCCTCGCAGCCTGGAATTTGAAAGCTACTTTCGCATATACCTACTCTGTATTCTCTCCACTTCATCCCGTCTTCAATCTCCTCTCTGACTCTGTACATCCCGCCCCACGACGCCAAAGAAGAACAGCTGTGTGCCTTGACCCTTGGCGGTGTTTTCCCGGAACGCGTCGACCGCGTGGCGATCCTCAGCACGCCCTGAGACATCTTCTCCAGTCGCGTTCTTTCCAGCCACAATCCCGACTATGAGCCGTTATGGGGACGAAGTTTGTGGACAAACGTACGTGTTTCATCGGCGTCTTGGGTGTACCCAGATATCCTGGTGCCATCCCACGTGCAGAGCTTCTTTGTTTGTCAAGTCTTCACCTCGTGGCGGATGTTTTGGCGGCGTTCCAGCGCGGCCCAGGCAAGTTCGTTTGTTCCATCAGCCACGCGCGATAGTCCGTCTGTGATCGGGAGGCGAAGGAAGGTCAATGCGTGAGCAGTGCAGGCTCACAAGCGGTCGTCTCTTCACGGCGATGGCGATCCAGACCAGTCCTAATCCCTATCGCGCCCACAGGTTTCCTGCGGCTTGTGATCGTACGCGGCAGCCCAACTCTCGCACAATACCCGGCAACTTAGCCTTCTTCGCGGTGTGTCAATTGACTGTTGAAGCCACTCCAGGTCAGCCCTGCGCTATCTGCATGGTCGTCACCACCACGCTGACCATGGGGATCGTCGCAGTCGCCGATAGCGGAGAGTTCGCTCGCCAGCCCCTCATGACTGCCGCCGTGGTCGCTCCACCGGATTTGTTTGTGCCACACCAGATCGCTGCGGACCGGCCGATGAAACCCAACACCCCCGGCACACAGCCGGGCGGGCGGAAATGGGTCACAGGAGGCGTGTGATAGTTGATGGAGCATACCGCCCGGGATGTCTTCCTCGCACCGGGCACGAGGCGACACCGTCGTCTTCCACCCGGCAGCGCAACAAGCAACACGAGGCGTACACGCCTCGCGCCTTCCTTTCTCCAGTGGCGCCCAGTGGCCTGGCTCCTCCTCCGAGCCGCTGCTCGTATAAATCAACCTCTGAGGGCGGCTGCAGAGTCCGCCCTCCCCCGCTCGTCCAATCCGCCTCTTTCCTACCTCCCTCCTCCTCTCCTTCTCTTCCCATTGTGCCGCACATACTTGCCCCTTACTCCTCACGACCTCGACGAACACCCACCCTCGACACCTTTACATAATGTCTCAACCATCCAGCTCGCCCTCTTCGTCCTCCGAAACTTCGTCCCCGACTCCGTCCATCTGTTCCCTCGTCGGCGACGAACGCCAGACCATCCTCTCTTACCTCCCTGTCGAAGCCAAGCTCATCGCCGTCGGACCGGCGCGCGTTTACCACGCCCCTTCGGTACCTCCCAAGAGTCTTGGTCCTTCACTGGTCTTCGCGGGCAGCTCGTCTTCGGACGTGATCGCACAGATCCTCATCGGCTCCCAGGCGAGCCGTTTGAGCCAAAATACTGGTTCAGGCTCGTAGATGTGGACGGAGGAAAAGGAATTGTGTGGTTCCACGAGATCCCATCCGACCTCGACTACCAGACGGACAAGCCGTTCTTCCACACCTTCTCTGGTGTTGTGAGTCTCATTTTCATCTCGACCTCTCATTTCCTCTTATCTCATGGAATTTGCACAGTCGCGCATGTTTGGCTTCCGCTTCGACGAAGACTTCGATGCGGACAAGTTCCGCACTCGTATCACCAGCCGCATCACGCTCGCTGGTGCGTGCACTCGCGCTCTTGGACAATCCGCAGACGCTGACGTTCGTTCATTTTCCTTCTCCTGCGCGTCGCCCTCCTGGACTCCCGCTTCCACAGCCCCGCGTGCGCAGAGCACAGACGGCCGACCGGCAGCGAAGCCCCTCCCCGCTTCGCCGCCTGCTGCAGCGTCTGCGCCCCTCCCGCGCCCTCTCCCCGAGCCGCCCGCGCGCGACCTCTCGCCAGCTGCCATCGCCCAGCCCCAGCCCCCCTCGCCGCGCTTCAACCACCCTGCGCTCCAGCAAGTCCAGCCCGCACCTGTGCACGAGCGAAAGCCCTCGCGCGGACGCAAACTCTCTGCAAGCATGATCTCCGCGCCCTCCCCCGGATCATTCGTGCACGTCGCGCACGTCGGGCTCGACGCCCCGCTCAACTCGGTCCCGATCCCCTCCGACCGCTCTCCGCGCTCTTCCCCCTCGTCCTCTGCTTCGTCCTCCGCCGTGTCCACACCGTCGTCCTCTCCACCAAGCACGAGCCCTTCGGCGCGCCGCGCGCGCCGCTCGCCGTCACCCAGCCCGCGCAAGGCTGCGCTCGACCTGGACGCAGATGACGGCTGGACTCTGATCTACAAAGAGCTGGAAGGCTTCGGCCCCGACATCCTCGACCTCCTCCGCGGGCGCGACATCAACTTCGTTGAGGGCTTCCTCGCCGGCGCCAAGGCGAGCTTGATGCAGGAGCTCCACAAGACCCCCGAGCCTGCGCCCGCACCCGCACCCGCGCCCGCACCTACGCGGCACCACGCCTACCACTCGCACCCGCTGCAGCACCACTCCGCGCCCGCGTCGACGACCGTGCCTGTCCCGCCCGCGTCGCTCTCGGCGCCCACAGCGCCGCTCGTCACGGGCCCGTACGGCCCGTACCCGACGCCGGTCCCGGTCGTCATCCCGAACCTGAGCATGATGGGCGGGGCCGGGGGCGCGCGGAGCGGGGTGAAGCGCACGCCGTCGGGTGAGTCGGTCACTTACGGTGCGCGCGCGTGGGACGGCGGCGCTGACGACTGGCGATGGCGCTCAGATGCCGGCTTCGTCCCGCGCGGGTGCGTGCCTGTGCAGCGGAAGCGGATCCCAGTGTATTATTGACTGTCGCGGCGAGCGACGAACAAAGGGCCGCGCTCGGCCGTCTTTTTCTTTTTCTTTTCTCTCTCTTGTATCGTCGTTGTCCTCTTCTTCTATCTCTGGTCTTCACAGTCCACTTATCATGCACGCGCGTCTCGACTTCTCTCGGTGCATAACTTATCTCCTCCCCGTTCTCTCCCACTTACGATATCGGCTCACGTTCATGTTCACGTCCATCGTCCCCGTCCGGCTCCCTCCCACGTTATCGATTAAGGCTGTATCATATGTCTTCCACTTTGTTCTCGCGCTGTACTTGTACGCATTCGATATGCTATCGTCCCAGCACCTACTATCCTACTATTACGATGACGCACCGCGCTCCGCACCCGTACTACATGTACCGCGGCGCCTGGGCAACGCACGCGAAAGTAAATAGGTGGCGGGCGAGCCGTCCGGCGACCGGAGTCGAAGGAACCCCCACTCAGCAAGCTGCGCGGCGCACGAAACGAGCACTACTCCCACCCGCTACCTCAGACTACATAGTACGATACCACCCTGACACCCCCACACTAGATAGACTCATCCCGCCTGTCCCGCGCACCCGTCCTGATCGTCTCGCCCCCACCCGCCCCTTCCCGCACTCTACTCCCGCACCCGCCTAAGTCGACACCCCTCTCACCCCGCTCCCATCCCCTCCCCACACACCCACCACTCTCACCCGCGAGGCCGCGACTACCTCGCTCCAGAGGCCAGAACACACGACTCGGAGTAGGCACTCCCCCGGCGCTCAGAGGCCGCGGCGGAAGTTGACGAACTCGGGCAGGCGGAGCGGAGGTCATGTACGGTACCCTCCGGCACTCACCCCACTCTAGCATCCGCACTCACTGCCCCCTTCGTTACCCACTCACCCCGTTTCGATTGTGCAACGGCTAGATTCCTCTGGCTACTCCGGCCCCCGTGCCAACACGTCATCCGTCCCGTATACGCATTTCCTCTACCGCTAGTTAGACTACTGTACGTAGCGCCTACCATAGGGCTCGGCCCTCCAGGGCGTTAAACAGGAGATAAACAAACAAACAAACAAACTACATGTACCGACGCCCCGTCTCCACGAATCACAAACACCGTGAAACATCTCTCACATCGTCCACCCACACGTAAGACGACGGACTTCCGAGCATTCACCCGCGGGGGCTCTCGGGCGAAGTTGGCTTTCGAATTCGCTCGACGCCGGACCTGATCGTCCTCAACCATTCCAGGGCTTTGAACGCTGCGATCGGGACCAGCGAAAACCCGACGTGCGCGCAAGCCACATACCATACGAACGAGACCCACCGCACAACGCCTCGGAACCCGCAGAACCTACGCGCTCTGCACACAAACCCTCAGCACGCCCCTCCACGCACGCAGCCGCAGCTTATCGCACGCATACGCACGCCCGGAGCCCTCGTTGGGCCCCCCTGGTTCCCCCTCCCTCCTTCTCCCGTCTCCCACCGCCCTGCTCCGCCGTCCGCGGTCTAGACTCTGGAACGGGGCTCGAGGGGCACCCCGAGAGGCCGTGGCGCCCCACAAGACGTAATGCTTCATATCTTCAGACTCGGAGCGCGCTGGGAGAGGGACGCGGACATGCGTGCACGGCTGAGGCCTAGCTATTTGCGTCGCATCGGGCTCGCACGGGGGCCTCCGTCTGCCTTCTGCCTTCTGCCTTCCGGGGGTGCGCATGCGTAGTCGCAGTCGAGGGTCGCGCGCGCGGTGCCCTGCAGCACTGGGGTCGACGCAGGCCGCAGCGCGCAAACTTCTCCCCCCCCCCTCCCCGCGGGGTGGCACGCGTCTGCCGCGCTGCCGCGGTCCGTGCGTGTGTGCTTTCAAAGAGGCGCAAAGTTCGACGTTCGACCAAGATCGGTGCGGACAGAGCCCTGGATGGTGGCACCTCGATCATCGAGCGCGCGTTGAGTCCGTCGTTGGATCCGAGGCCGGTGATCGATCGAGGGGAAGCTCGCTCACGAAAACTTTGTGCGCTGGCCAGCAGCTGCAGGGCCCTCAGCGACGCGGTAGGGCGACAAGGCCCGCCCGTGTGGGATCCCCGATGTCTTCGTATCTTCCTCCGGTGCAGCTGATTTCATGTCGACGATGCAAGCTTCCCGCGCGCCGCAGTGCGCGGTGTTGCGGCGAAGGAAATTTGCCCGCGCGAGGCGTCATCAAACTTCAAATTTCAAAGGTCGTGGCTTTCGCAAGCCAGTTGCGTCACGGGCGCCCGGACAAAGCGTGGCTGGCCGCGGCTGCGTGACGGCCCGACCGCGGTCCGGCCTTTCCCGGCGAACGCGACAAACGAGCGGCGACCGTCGCTGCCTCTCAGTCGCGTCGTCCGACGGCGCCGACGAGGATCGTCGGATTTACCAGGATGAATTCAGTCCTCAAAGGATCGCTGGAGAGCGCCCGTCCGCGCGCGCGGGATCTACGCTGCAGCTTCCTTGTGGCCTGTGGCCTGAGGCCAGTTCTGGCGGGTGCAGCTCGGCGCTTCTTGTAGCATCCGTGAATGTGGGCGCGCGGGCGTCGGTCGGTCGTCCAAGGCGTCGGGCGCAGGCTTCGAAGTTTTGTCGAAGCTGCGCGCCGCGTGATGGACCACCGTCATCGATCGCCGCTGCGTCGAGCTGGTCACTGCGGGAAGTGTGAGCGCGCCGTGTGGGCGCGGGCGATCGCGGGCGAAGAGGCTTATAGAGCGCAGTTTGGGTCTGCAGGTGTATATGTGAAGACTGCGAGTTAATCCCGCCGCGCCTCGTGATCGCGGCCGCTGCGTATGCATATGCAGCTGCGCGCTTCTGCTTTGTGTCGCCCGTACCTCGCGTCGGCGCGGTCACAGCTCGTGTAACGCGGCAATCCGAGTCGAGTGGATGGTTTGAAGCAAGTCCCGAGCGGAGGATCTGCGCGCGCTGGCCCGGTGCCTGTCGGAATATTCGAGCTCCGCAGCCCCGACATATGTATGTCGAAGCGCTCAGCGCTCGGTGCTCGCCTCTTCAGTGCGATCTCCACGAACCACCAGGGACGACGCGCTCGGTGCGCGCGCGAAGTCGGGTCCGACAAGCGTAAGATTCACCGATTCACCGACCGTCCTAGCGCCGCCGCGGTGGTGCCGTCAAATCTGCAGCGAGAATTTCGGGAAAATCACGTATCGGATCGACCGAGCTGGAGAATAGCCTTGTTTGCATGCGCGCGCAGCGCTGGAAAACTGGTCAGGCAAACAGAAAGCGTAGAACGGTTTGAGCGGACCTCGCGCGTGGTCGAATACGCGGTGTTTCACCGCCGGCGAGCACCCCACGCGCGCGCTGCGCTGCGCCCGTCTTCTAGAAATAAAAGTCTAAGTGGTGGTGTTGGATACACGCCCCCGAGGGTCCGAGGGCTTCTATGTAAGACATTAGCTGATTTAAATTTCCCGGATATGGTACCTCGGCCACACTCCACCCTCCATGCGTCCGCCACGAGGCTCGCGACACAGAAAAACTCTGATCCTCTCCACTGCTATGTGGTCGCTCCAGCGGACGCGCGTGGGCGATGGTCCACCCCAACGAGTCGTTACAGGGTGCCATCCACCTGCAAGTCCCAGCCTCGTGGCCGCAATTCCCGGACTCGCCCCTCGCGAAAGGGGGTTCGCGACCTGTGCGGGGCGGAGAGACCCGCCACGAGGCTGGTGCTACGACCGGTAATTCGCTCAGAACCTGCTCAAGTCACGGCCAAAGATCCAATTGATGAACCTGTGCAGATGAAAGCAGGCCTGGTCAGCGATGCGGCGGAAAATGATAATACACGGAAAGCGTTCACAACGAGTCGCCGTCTCAGAGCGTGTCGGCGTGGCTGCGCTCCCTGTGACCCGCGGACAGGAGAGACGGGACACAAAACAACGCTGCGGGGCCACCACGGGTGCACCGCGCGGATCACGGGCGGAGCGCGCGGACGCGCGGGGATGACAGCTTTTGTGCGTGCACACCGTCGCCGACGGTTGCACGTCTGGAATCTGAGACGCCGCATTCTTCGAGAGGGGTGATGCACGAGGCTCACGCCCCGCTCGAGCTGCTGCGCTGGTATTGTTCTCCGCCGTCGGGGAGACGGGGAAACGGGAGATGAAAGTTCCGACGCGAATCGGCGCCCCGGTCCGTCCGCGTGCGACGCCTGTGGACAACCACCCACCGCTTCGACGCGACATAGCCGTGCGGCGGCACCGCCCGTGCGCGGTGAGTGCGTGCGCGTGCGGGACGGGTGGTGGGCGCGCGCTGTCCCGTGGGGACGACGTCATTGCCGCGAGGCGCGAGCCAAGAGGACATGACGGGGAGGAGACCGGGAGCCCGGCACCGGGGGGCGGGGCCATCGCGATTGTTCGCGGTGTGCGATGCAACGCACGGAAATTTGGATGCCGACGTCATGGGTTTCATAGACATACCCGCGTGCACCCAGTCGCTGACGTCGCTGCGACCCCGATGACTGTGCGCCGCAACGCACGCATGACATCGGGGACGCAGCGCCCGCAGTCTGCAGACATTGACGGGGTTGCACGTCTCGGGGCGCGCGTGCGCACGCACCTCCCATCTCCGCACGCACGCACACGCCCACCACGTACTCGGAACGAAATGAGATCTCCAAGGCTAAGGAAACTCACTGACCAGTAGACCGGGACGAGGATTTTGTTCCTGACGCTCAGCGTCTGCGTGAAGTACGCGCTCCTCCACAGCAGCCACGCGAGGCGGCCCGACTCCTTCCCGCGGGGCCCGCTCGCCGCGCGCGTGCGGTCGAAGACGGCCTCCCACCCGCCAATGTACGCGAGGCTGCCCGCGTTGCGGAATTCGAACGGCGGGTCCGCCGCGTCGCGCGCCGCCTCGTCTGCGTCTTCCTTCGAGGACGCCGGGGGCGTGACCTTGGGGAAGAGCGCGGAGAGGTTCGGGAGGAGCGGCCGACGGCCGACGAGCGCGTTGAGCCGCCGCGTGAGGTAGACTGCCTGCTGGTTCGCGACCTGCGCCGTCGCGGGGAGCGGGTCGCGCGCGACCGAGGCGGCATCCCCGATCGCGAATACGTCGGGATCGGCCACGCCCGCGTCGGGGTCGCCGACGCCGCCACCTGGCGCGCGCATGACGACGTTCAGGTGCGGGGTCGTGAGCAGGCTCCTGCGTGCGCGCGGGGTGCGGGGAGGAGGTGGTGGGTGGTTGGAGTGTTGAGGTGCAGGGTGGAGGGGTGCAGAATGGGGTCGGGCCGGGCGGCGGCGATCGTGGACCGCAGTGCGGGGCAACAGACGTTTGGCGGCGGGAACACGGACGAGGAGCGAATGCGGCAGGAAAGAACGTTAGCATCAGATCCGCACACGACGACGTCAGAGTTCAGCGTGGAAGGGGATAGAGTACGAGGGTGTTCACGTCACAGAGATCGAAAAGTGGGACGGTCGGACATGAAACGAGGTGCGGAGATCCGTGTCCCGCGCAGAGACCCTCCCCGTGGCCGAAGCCCGAGGATTGCGTAGTGTGGGGAAAGTAGCGCAGTGCGGGGTGTCGCGGGCGTGAAGAAGAGCGGGGAAGACGGGGGGGCTGGGAACTGAGGCACTCACCGATTTGTCTTCTTCGCTTCCGTGATTGACTCTATGAGCGGGTTCGGTGCGAGGCCGGTGCTCCACACGAGCATACCAAAGTTCACTGTATCGTAAAACGAGGCAAGTCAGCTGCTTGAGTGGATGCGAAGCGTGACAGGACTGTGGGAGAGCCGTTGCGGAAGTGACAAAGCCACGCGACATACCTTCACCTTCCTCGGTCACGAACATCCGGTCCTGGAGACGATAACATCAGGGACATGCGCGAAATGAAGCCGCGGAGCCACTTCATACAACAGCCCCTCGAACACGACGCGATTAACCACCCAACAGCTGCACGATCGGCGAACGATATCCGAAGATCCATCAATTTCACGCGGAATCGAAGTGAAGTATATTCGCATGATAGACGGCAGCTAACGCTCACCTTTTCAATACGTTCTACGTGGTGTTGAGTGAGTAGCCTGATGCCTTCTCGCTTGAACTTGGACACTGCATATCTAATCGTCGTGGTAGTCAGTATCCAGCACGCGCGTTGAAAAGGCGACATCGTACTCCTGTAGTCCTGCATCGAACCCGCCGAGGATATTCGGGGCGACGTCGTAAAGGTTGATCTTCGCCATCTTCGCGAGAGCGGGATAGTGTTGCGTCATCTCGGTGTGCATAAGGTCGTGCAGCTCCGCGGAGAATTCAACTCCGGTGGGACCCCCACCAATCACGCAGAAGTTAAGAAGCTTGCGCCGGTCCGAGTCGGTGATGGTGGGCTGGTTTGCCTGTTCAAAGCCTGGAGGCGAAAACACATGGTCAGTGTCATCCACGTGATGCTAGACTTCTTGGCCTCCGCCACGATACTGTCGAGCCACCCCCACAAACACTAAAGCCGTGCCCGTGTGGGCACAGGTCGGGTGAAACGTTTCCAGGCATGTCCTTCCGCTGGTGAGGACAAGGGACTTACATTCGAGGACACGAGAACGGATTCGCCTCGCATCACGGATATCCTTGAGGAAATACGCATGTTCTTTCACTCCCGGAACGTTGAAAGCTAAACGATATGAAAGGGATTAGTCGAAGTGTGCGCAAAAAGAGGGAATGCGGTCTTCACTTTGGTTGTATGCTCCGACCGCAATCACAAGCTTGTCGTATGTCAGTTCGAACTTGTCGGAATTCGCGGAAACTTTGGTCACGATCTCGTTGACGTCCGTGCTTGCATGTGATTCACCAAGTTTGGTTGGCGCCGTCGCAGGAGTCTTGGTTGGCTGATGAGAGAGGAAGAGGGATGGAAAAACGCATATACTCACGCACAATAGCTTCTTGTGCTTGAAGTCTTACAGCGCCGGGGGCGGGTTGAGGATGCGGGTGTTCACTCGGAAGAGACAGTGACTCACCGATGGAGTCGCACCAGGCGGTGTAAGCACTCTGTACAAAGTCGTTTCAGCGAAGACGGACGCGTTCCAAGAAAGAGAGTCGTACCACTTGAGGCGTATAGCGTCTAACCTGCACCGACTATGAGCAAATGACGTCATAACGCAGACGACCAAACGCACAGGCTCAATCGCAGCACGGAACTCGAGAGTCCCGACGGCACAGCTCGCAAGGAGAGGGGTAAAGTTGAAGTAGTTGTTCGGCGACACAACAATCACGTCTTAAAGTCGTGAGGAAAGCGGGGATAAGGGCACGAACTTGACGACTTACTCCAACGCTTCTTGTCCACCGCCCGCAGCACCTCATAACCTCCCCATCCAGAACCTAGAATGACCAGGCGCGGCTTCCCTGTTGTGGCTGAGGAGAAGTACGTCCGTGTTTCTCTGGCTGAGAGGGTGGTGGTGGAAGAAGACCTGAGGGTTGAGGTGGGAGCACGTCTGAGAGATGCGGAGAGGGAGGCCATAGTGGCCGAGGGTACTAAGAGTAGTGGAGCGGTTGTTCAGGAGGGGTAGTACTATAAGAGGTATGTCCGGAGAGGATCGGGAGAGGGCGGAACGGAATCACGGGTAGCGCCACATCCCTTTGACGCCCAGCTGCTGGTTTTATAAGTACCATGACCAGACGCTCCGTAACATATCCTCCGTTCGCAAAGATGGCGCAAGGCGAAGCGCAAACCGTCCATGTCTGGAGCGCCTCGGGCAGCTGAGCGCCGAGCGCCGAGGTTCGGAACAGCACCTTAGCCGGGCCTTCCACGTGACCGGCGTCCGCGGCCGGGTTGCCGTCCCCAATATCAGCTGAGCGCCAGTGGCCGAGTGTATGCAACTCTTCAACGTTCACCATCCTCTTTCCCGTCTCCTGCCCAGTGCGCGAGTTTCACCCTGGGTCTTACCTGCCCCCCATGGCCCCCGCTGCCCTGATCGCCCACGCGCATCAACGTTTCAACCCTCACACCCCCACCCCCGGACCCTGCAGAGGCTAAAGCAAAACTAACAAGAGCCAACATGCCCATCTGACCTTGCGCATCCAGCACTAGCCAGCACTTGACCCTGATTACCCATCAGCTTTCAGGTCCCGATCCACTGCCGGTACTCCGGCGAACACTACGCAGAAACACACCGGCGCATATAAGAAGCCTTCTCGTCCGCACTCTTGCCGCCGACGCTCGACGGCTCTTCGTGCTCGACGCCCTTCTCTCTCCTCCCTCCGCACCCGCGCCATGGACGACACCGTACCCACACGCCCCTCGGTAGAGAAGGTCGAAGAAGGCCCCGTCCTCCGCGACTCTGCCTTCGCCGACGGCACCTATCACCAGTCCCAACTCTCCCCCGACGCCGTCAAGTCCGGGTTGTTTGCCCGTCCGGACCCGGTTTTGGCAGAAGCCGTTAACAAGGACGCCGATACTGTGGACTTTACCGAGGCTGAGGAGGTGTGTTTCGTCTCTTGTCTCATCCTAGTCGCGTCTCATCTTTCCCGCAGAAAGCCGTCCGGCGTAAGATCGACAAGCGAGTTCTTACCCTTGTGATTCTTAGCTACGTCTGTACGTGTGTTCCCCCTTCCATACCTGCCCTAGCTCACCCCAGTCATTAGTCAATCAGTTCGGTGCGTACTCTTCTCGCCTGTCGTGGTCACGGCGATCTCAGATTGTCCGAACGGCGCATCGGTCACACAGACCGGACGAATATGTGAGTGTTCGGTCATTCTCACGCGTTATCCCAAATCCTGAGCGGATCCCAATCAGCGGAAACGCCCATGTCATCACCGAGTTCAATGAGAACTTCGGAGTCACGAGCAACAGCAAATGGACGGTTGCGCTGAGTATCTTCTATGTTGGCTACTGTGAGTTCTCTGCGCATCTATCAACGTTCTTTGAGCCATATGGTTCTCCCCAGGCCTCCTTGAAATGCCCGCGAATGGTGAGTCTGGTTCCGCTCGCATATATATGACCCCTCTCTTAACCACTCGCCACGCGCAGTGCTTCAACGTCACATAGGCGCGAACCGATTGTGGGCGATCTCTCCCACCTTGGCTTTCCTCGGCATGCGGGAGACTAACACTGCCACCCCCGCACTTTCAGCTTCTTCATGTCCATGGTGTTCTGGGGCTTTTCGTCTCTTTCATTTGTGTATGCTAAAGGCTATGGTGCCTTGCTCGCTCTCCGGTGAGTTGCTCACTTTAATCAGATCAAGGCGTGGTATTCAATCAGAGTGCAGAGTGCTTCTTGGCATCGGCGAAGCCGGCTACTATGCAGGAATGATCTACTATCTGTCGTTCTGGTACAAACGGTGAGCCGTTTAAGGAAGCCGTGTAAGTTGAGTTTCTGAAGCACCAATCGGTCCAGGTCCGAGTTGGCTTTGCGCGTTAGGTACGTATTTGCCACTCTACAACGTATCCACTCCCCAACCATCTCCCAGTCTCTGTATGACAGGAACGCTTCCCGGTGCTATCGGTGTGAGTTCTCTTTAGTCTCTTCATGGCCATGGTTTATTCACGCGACGGACTTACAGGGCTTGTTGGCCTTTGGCCTCGTACGCGCGCACACCCCGCTCTTGAAAGGGTAAGTCGTCTTACAGCCTCCAATCGGAATGTTTTTAACCAGTCTCGTGCCGATTAGGTGGCAGTTCCTCTTCCTCGTAAGTTCACATCGCGGGTTATACGAGATTGAAGCACCAAGGTCGCCTTTGTCAGATCGAGGCCATCCCAACGCTCATCATGGCGGTTGCACTCCTGTTCTTCCTCCCGTCTTTCCCCTTTGCCTCCTCCTTCCTCTCGCCCCGCGAGCGCGCCATCGCGCAGGCGCGTCTCAATCGCGATCACCGGCCGACATCCCACGGCGGTATGACTGGCTGGGAAGGCTTCAAGGCGATCGTCAATGACCCACACTCGTGGATGCTCGTCGTTGTTTACACTAGTTGTGAGTACTGCTTCATTCTCGGACGCACGCATCCCGCTAAGTACCGCATTTAGTCAACATGGGCGTCGCGACCATCTCCTACTTCCTCCCCACAGTAGGTGTTCAGTCGAAATCGCTTCGCGTCGAACACGTCTAACGCATGCTACAGCTCATCAAGGAACTCGGCTTCGACTCCCTGTCTTCTCAGGGCCTCACAGTCGCGCCCTACGCCGTTGGCTGGTTCATGGTCGTCTTCCAAGCCATGCACTCCGACCGCACGCGCGACCGCGGTTACCACATCATGCTCTCCACCGGGCTCGCGACGATCGGGTACATCATCCTCGCCGCGCTCGCCACCAAGGGTAACGCGAGCAACTACATCGGCGGACGGTATTTTGCCCTATTCCTCGTCGTCGGCGGCCTCTTCAGCCTGTTCCCGCTCGTGATGAGCTGGGCGGCGAACATCTTCTCGCCGACGAGCAAGCGCGGCGTGGGCACCGCGTTCATCGTGTCGATCTCGAACACCGTTTCAATGTACGTGCCGCCTGCGACTGCCGCTGCTATCACGCGTGCTGACGCGCTCTCGGTCTTCTGCAGCGCCGCGCCGCAGATCTACTTCGACTCGAAGGAAAACTTCCAGAAGGGCCACGCGATCGCAGCCGGGTGCGTCAACTCGTCTCTCTCACGCGCTCACGCGCGTGCCTTCGTGCTGTGGCGCTGACACAACGCCCCCCTCCCCTCCCCCTCCCCGGAACCGCAGATGCGTCTTCTTGTCCTTCTGCGCGGCGTTCGCGCTCCGGACGCGCCTCGCGCACATGAACCGCAAGAACGCGGAGAAGGTGCGCGAGATGGGCCTCGAGCGCGAGAAGCCGGCGCAGGGCGCGAAGGAGGAGGTGTGGGACAACGACCCGCGCTACGTGTTCATGACCTGAGGCCTGAGCCCGGGTGTGTGCGCGGTACGGGCGGGATGTACGAGGTAGATGCGCCAGCCCCGAAGGGACGGGCTCTTTTTAGTGACGAAAAGCACGACTGTATTAATGGGTATTATGACCTCCTCGAATGACTATCTTCGTGTCTCTCTCGCGCTGGCCGTTTCACTGCGGAGCGACGGGTTTGCAACAGCGTGGCGCACGAACCTGTCGATAGAGAACGGTGGGCAGACCGTTGACCGGGCGGAGGCTGACGGAAGGGAGCGAGCAATCTGGGTCCTTATCGCGCGGCTCGGGCGGTCGTGGACCGAGGTATCGCGGCGGAGCATCGTTCAAACGTTCAACTTCCGCTCACGATGACGAATTCTGAAACTCGGCTAATCCTGGCGGCCAAAGAGTCCAGGAGGTGCGTGGCGAAGAGGTTCTCCACGCCGTCAGATTGTGGAGGAAGTAATGGAAGTTCGATATTGGAATTGGAAGGGAATTGGATGAGACATCGTGCAAAAACTGGGTTGTCTGGATTGCATATTGATTTGTTCGTGCTTCAAGGGACTTCGGGAGCTGCTAGATATGCACATACGAAGAATGCAAGAAGGAGGACATGATTCTCTGCGAAGGGTCTTACAACAAGGCAAACGGCGATACAGACAGCGATTTCACAGCATCCGACACGGAGAGCAATCCAACATACAATGACGTACTCGTACAAGTTCAAACTCGACGCACCGCGGGTCTGATCTTAGCACACAGCCTACATCCGCCCCGAGCGTGAAGGCGCAAAGGAGAAGATCATCGCCTCCTCCAGCCCCTTCACGACCCCCTCCGCCTTCGGCATCGGGTACGTCGCCAGCACGCGGTTGACAGCGCCGAGGTCCTCCGCGCGAAGCGCGTCCTTGAGCGGCTTCTCGAAACCGTCGAAGATCTCCCACTGCGCCTGCAGCTCCGCGCGGAACGCCTCGACGTCCGCCTCCTCCGCGCCGGGACCCGTGAGCTCGATGTGCTCTGGTGGCGGCCCGCGCGGGACGTGGAACGTCGGCTGCGTATCCGGCGTCTCGGCGCACAGCTCGAGCCGCTCGTTGTCGCTCGCGGGGCGGTTGAGGTAGTCGGACGTGCGCTGGGCGAGGAACTGGTACGTGTTCTGCACGTCGCTCTGCAGGAGGTTGAGCGCCGCGCGGTCGCCCGCGATCAACCTGCGCGGGGGAGTCAGCGGCGCGACGGAGAGCGGAGAGCGGATGGGACGCGCACTTGCGGAAGAACACCGAAGGCCCGTCCTTCCCGAGCGACTCGCAGAAGCGCAGGAGAATGCTGTGGTGGGTGCACTGATACGCGATCGCGGTGTCGCCCCGGCACTGCGCCTCGAACGCGGCGGCGAGCAGCGCGTTGGCTGCTCCTGGGACGTAGACGTCCCGGTGAGCCTGGAGGAACTCCCATATCTTGTCAAAGTCGAGCACGGGGAGACGGCAGAACTCTTTGAGCGAGGGTGTGAGCTCGGCGGTGAACGGTTTCTGGTCGGGCTTGTCGGTGACTTCCGAGAGCATTCCAGTTGGGAGCGGTGTAGGGCTTCCGGCATGGAGAGTCTCGAATTGGCTTGCGGGAGTTTTCGGGGCTTTCCTGGTTGCTCTGGAGCTCCTGAGGGGAGGAGGGTCGGGGATTGGAGGCATGTACTGGACGAGAGTTAGACCATGTATTCACAGCAGCATCGCAACGCCTTGGAAGCGGATAAATCGGGACAATAAGGAGGCCTCGAAGGGCAACAAGCCTTAGAAAGTGCGACGTCTATAAGGGTATTGGCAGACTATATGCGCACAAGGTGGGGATGCAGATGCGTGGCGACACACAAAAGGCACCGACCGACCGATGTGCAACACGAAAGGGAGAAAGATGACGCATACAGTGGCCAAAGCTGCTCACCCGCGACTCGTATCCATCGTGGATCTGTTCAGAGGTAATCTTCTTCCTCCGCTTCGCCTCTTCCTGGTCCACCTCTTTCTTCAGCTCCGCCATCTCCTTGTTGGACTTGACAAGTTGCGCCCTCAGTCCGGCGACGACGACCTCCCGAAGGTCGCAGCCACTCTTCTCGGCGTGCTTCTTCTTGGCCACCTCCAAAACTTCCTGCACAATGGAAGAGAGCAGTTCGTCGTCTTTTCCTGACACGGTGGAGGCGTCTCCTGTGGCGGGCTTGTGTGCAATAGCGAGGAATGACTCAAACCCATGGGTTTGAACATCGGTGGCCATCCGCTCCAGACGTTTGCTGAGTACTGCATGGCGGGCGATGGCGGCCTTGTTCTCGGCGAGCTTCTCCTTGCGCTCCTTGCGCTCCTTGTGAATCCGGTCTCGCTTCCATCTGCATACACAGAGTTGTCAGATTGGCGCAGGCTGGGAAGTGAACATAAACCCCTACTCTATGAGGGACCGTTTGTCGATGTTCGGGTGGCCTTCAATGTCCGAATCGTCCGAGAGCTACACGAAACGGGTCAGGACTGCGAAGGTGAGGAGGATGGGAGTAAGTGTGGGCAGACCTCGAGTGAGTCCCATTTGGAGTAGTTGATGGGAGGCATTGTGCAGGGCAGGTGAGGGGGGACTAGCGGGCTGCACGTGACGAACGCGGGTTATATGTCGGACGGGTACTAGGGTTCGAGGCTGCGTCCTCCTTCTCGCCTTCCATTCCACACGGCCCCATCGATGCATATGCCTCGAGGGCGGCCTTTTGAGGATACTGGAGAACCCAAAGACCACAGGAACGCTGTTATTCATCGATGGTCCCACGGAGCGCACACAAAGCTGGCAGATCCCAGAAGTCACTGGAGACGCGGAGCAGCACACGGTCGACAGATTCGGTGTGGGGCGTGTGGGCTGGCTGAGGATAACGCTAGGCGGGTTCCAAAAAAGTTCAGCAGTGATTCAACATGGCACATTCGGGCGGAGACTAAATTTGGTAGTCGAGATCAGCCGTAAACAAGCGGCGACGTTGAGTGAGGAGATGGGCGCGCGTGAGCAGACCCATTGCTGATCTCGGCATCTCCTGTTTCAGTCTCCGCTTATACAGGCTATGCTTTTTTCGAAACCCGCCTAGCATTATGGATTCAGCGCTCAGTCGTTCTTTCTCCAACCCGTCTCACTGCGATGCCTGCTCGCTCCCCCGCTCATCAGCCGATTGTTAGGGATAGAATGATGATGATAATAATAATAATAATCATCAGCCGATTGTGACCACAGTTCTCAGCCGGCCGCTTTCTCTTCCACCAGCATACTCTCGCAATACAGTTTTTACTCTACGTAAGATCAATCCCATTTATGACCGACTGCCTACGTCCCCGGTCTTATCGCCATACACTATCTTCGGATCCCCAGCAAGGTTATAGAGCCGGTAATCTCGGACGAGCTCGACGCCTGCAGGGGGACATGCATCCACTCCTCGTCTAGGCGCGCGTCTACACCATCTGCCCACCTCTGGCGTAAAGGCTCGAGATCGGCTCTCGCGGCCCGCTAACATACTCGAGCACACCCCTGAAATCCGTCCGCAAGCCCTTCTATTTCAGAGCAACATTTCCAACGAGAGCACCATCGCCTGCCCAGTCGAGAGCGACGCGTCGGTGGATTTCGATTCTGCGCTCGCGCTTGCAAAGTCCGAGCTTCGGCACAGGCACTTGAGCGTAGAACATGCCTGCGCATCTATAGAACTGATACGGGTGATACCCTTTGGCGAGATTCTCTCTTCTCCCGCCTTTCCGGAGATACATATCGGCGACATGCCTGGCGAACAGGGTGCAGTGCAAGGCGGATAAAAAGACATCATTTCAAAAACGGCACGCGCTCGCGCGCCGAATCAGTCCGGAGAGCGCGGCGTGGGCACGGCCGAGCCGCAGGGGTCGGACAAACGCAAAGTGATGGACGCCATCGTTCTCTCCACCACCACCTTGAGAGCAAGGTATGTCCGGTAACAGCTCACTTTCCCACCAAGCTCTGGGATCGGAGCTGAAGGAGGCAACCGCCTCCTCAGAAGCACACGCGGCCGTGCCGTCTCTCGAAGACGTCCCGGATGGTGGTTGGAGGGCGTGGCTAGTCGTGCTGGGGTCGTCGCTGTCGCTGTTCGCATCGGCGGGATTGGTGAACGCATACGTGAGCGGCCCTGGAATCTCTCTGACCGCGTCTTACTAACCAAGTCACAGGGCACATTCCAGGCATACTACGAGACAGATTTGCTGCCTTCGTCATCGCCGTCCACGATCTCTTTCATAGGGTCCATCCAGATATTTCTTCTCTATTTCCTCGGGACGTTTGCAGGCAGGGCATTCGATGCCTATGGAACCAAGGCAAGGAGTCGCCCTTGCCCGGCGTGTCTAAATGACAACGCTGACATCATCTTCTCAGTACCTCATCCCCGCTGGGACCATCATCTCGGTGTTCTCACTGATGATGCTCTCCCTGTGCCAAAAAGACCAGCTCTACCAGGTCTTCCTCTCCCATGGAGTTCTTTTCGGGATCGGCATCTCTCTGCTGTCCGTTTTCATCTCCGCGCCATCCTGGAAACATCCTCATCCTCCGATGCACACAGGTTCAGCCCTGCGCTCGCCGTAATTGGCCACTGGTTCCGCCGCCGACGCGCGCTCGCGATTGGCCTCACCACCGGCGGGAGCGCGACCGGGGGTGTGGTCGTGCCCATCCTCATGGAACGCCTTATTCCTACCCTGGGCTTCCCCTGGGCCGTTCGCGTCGTCGCATTCCTATTGCTCGGCCTGCTCGCTATCTCATGCGTCACCATCAAGACGCGGCTTCCGCTCTCCGGACGCATGTCGTTCCGGACCGCGATCGACCTGGGCGGATTCCGCGATCCGCGCTACGCGCTCGCGAACATCGCCGCGTTTTTGTGAGTGTAGTAGCTGTGAGGTCCTGTTCAGCAGCCCGAAAGCGCTCTCAGGCAGTGCTATTATCTGCCATAAATATGGTGACATCGCCGTCGCGTTCCACCCACAAGCGCCCGGGGCGGTGGCCACCACTGAGCGAGGGTGGGACGGGCGAAATAGCGCTGTCGGGTTGCCGAACAGAATCTGGGGATTGTGCGAGGTTCTCGCTGACGTCCTTTGATCCCGCTGCAGGCTTTTCTATGCGTTCTTCGTCCCGTACTTCTACATCCAGATCTATGCCGACTTCCGTGAGGTTGCGCCCCACATCGCGCACTACCTCCTTGCCGTCATGAACGCGATGAACATCGTCTCGCGGATTCTACCAGGACTTATCGCGGACAGGCTCGGAACGTACGTGAAATTGCCTGTATTATCGACGGGCTCTCGATGTTGATACCTCTTTTGCAGTCTGCCGGTCTTCGTACCAGCCGCAACGATCTGCAGCGTGCTCACCCTCGGACTGTGGCTGCCCTCGCGCAGCGCCGGCTCCGTCATCGCGTTCGCGGCCCTTTACGGCCTGTTTTCAGGTTCGATCTCCTCCTGCATCGTCACATGCACAGTCACTGAACCCCCAACGTCCCACCCCAGGCGCCTTCGTCTCGCTCCTGCCGACCTACATCGCCGCGATCTCCCCTCGCGAGAAGTTCGGCGCACGGCTCGGTGAGTGCTTGCTCAGGTCTGCTGCCGCCCGCGCGTACGACGAAACGCTCACCTCCGCGCAGGCGCGACGTACATCGGCGTCGCGATCGCGTCTCTGGCGGGAACGCCGACCGCGGGCGCGCTGCTCACGACCACGGACCAGTCTCACTTCAACAACCTGATCGTCTTCACTGGGGTCCTCCTCGTCGCGGGCACGGTAGTCATGGCTGGGGCGGGACTCGTCGGCTCCCCGCGGGTGCAGCTGTTGGGGAGGAAACGAGAAGACGCGGGCGTAGAGGAGTGAAAGTGTGGTATGCCCGGAGCGGGCGGGCGGCGCCCGGGCTGTACGAATCGTCCAGACTGTTATGACATGAGAACTACATAGACTTAGACGGACTTCGCGCTCCTCCCTTTCATGCACCAACACGACGGGCAATGCAGGATGTCTGCTAGGAGGAAATGCGGCGGAAATGCGGTAGAAGCATGCCTTTCGTCCGAGTGGACGTCCTGAATGTAATTAGCATTACGCGTGTAGTTAACGAGCTCTGGCACGAAATCATCATCATCATCATCATCGTTATCATCACGTCCGGGTGGACGTCTATATTTCTGATAGGGCTATTATTTAACTATTTGTGTGTGCGTATTTCGTGTCGGTCGAAAGTTAAACTGTCCGCACGTCCTGGTGCCCCGTGATGCACGGCGCGCGCGCACGTCTCCACCTTATGTAACTCACGACTCGCGCGTCGGGCCCGGTCCACACGACACACGACACACGAATGGGATGCGTGCGCGTCATGCATTGAGCATGTCCCGCACAGCGCACGCGCGTCCCCGCTTCACGCAGCTCACGACTCGCGCGATCTCGGTCTGCACGACATCGCGTAAAAGACAAAGGCGGGCGGACAGTTTACCTTTCTACCGGGACGAAATGTGGCTGACTGTTAAACAATCGACCTATCAGAAATATAGGCGCCCAGCTGGACGAAAGGCATGCTTTCTACCAATTTTCGTTCGCATTTCCGCCAGCCAGGTATTCTGCGCCGCCCGTCGTGCAATAAACGAGTGCAAACAAACGAGCTGCATGTACACACGTTGTGAGCGCATTGAAAGGTAGACGTTGAGACGCATTGCGGGACGAGGGGGGCGCATTGGGAGCGCATCGCGCAACTCATCCCACTAATTCCTCACTCGCCCTCATCGCTGGGGAGTTCATACCCGGCCCCTTACCGTACCTTGGCCGCTCCTGTCCAGCGCAAGCGTGCCCCTGCAACACATAAGCACCGCGGACCCACGGAAGCCACGACACGCGTGGCGGCGCGAGAAAGCGACGAGACAAACAACTGGAATCGTTCGTAGCCACTTAGATCTAAACCTTATTCACTTCAACACCCGACTCACGCCTCCGCCCCGCCAGCCTCGAACTCCTTCAGCGCCTCCGCCGCGCATCCCCTGATGACCTCAAACGCCCCCTCGATGTGCGCGACCTCGGTCCGCTCGGCGCCGATCGCGAAGCGCAGCACGGTCCGCCCCGCGAGCGTCGACTGGGTGAGGAACACCCGCCCGTTCGCGGCGGCGACGCGCGCGGCGAACGCGCGGTTCAGCGCGTCCGCGGCCTCCGCGGACGCCCCCGCGGGGTCTTTGAGGCGGATGACGGACAGCGCGAGGACGGGCGCGGCGGCGAACTCGAACTCGGGCGCGGCGCGGACCAGCGCGACGAAGTGGTCGTTGAGCGCGACGCCCTGGCGCGTGCGGGGTGAGCGTGGGGAAGGAGGAAGGAGAAGAGGGGGGCACGCGCACCTTGCGGATGTGCGCGCGGAAGCCGGCGACGCCGTAGCTGCGGAGGACGAACCAGACCTTGAGCGAGCGGAAGCGGCGGCCGAGGCCGAGGTGCCAGTTGCGGTAGTCGACCGCGGAGCCTGGTAGGGAGCGCACGCGCGCGTCAGCTCTGGAGCGTGGTGGCGGTTGGAGAGCGAGCGGGCGACTGACCGGCGTCGTACTGCTTCGTGCGCAGGAACGCGGGCGTGACATCGAGCGCGTCGATCAGGTCGTGGCGTTGGCGGACCCAGAGCGCGGTTGCGTCAAAGTTGACGAGGCCCCACTGCGCGCGTACGGTCAGCGAGGGCGGGCGGGACAGTGCGCGTAGCGGACCTTGTGGAAGTTGGTGCAGAACGAGTTTGCGTACTCGTTGATGGCAGCGAGTTGGCCCTGCTCGCGGTACTCGGGGCACACGAAGCATATGCCGGCCCACGCGGCGTCGACGTGCAGCCAGATGGAAGGGTAGTCTTTCACTGGACGCGGTCGGCACGATCAGCATCTACGGCGCATGGCGAACCGCAGGCGCACTCACGGACTTGCCCGATCTCGTCGACGTGGTCCACCGCGCCCGTGTTCGTGGTCCCGACGGTCCCGACTACGTGATTCAGCAGGGTCAACAAAAGGTCATGGAAATGCACTCACCAACCAAGAACGGACGCTTCCCCCGGGCGATGTCCTCCTCCACCGCCTCGCGCACCATCGCACCCCGCAGCGCGAACCCGTCCTCCGCACGAACCTGCAGGTCGCGCACCTCGAGGCCGAGGACGAGCCCCGCCTTGGCGCCGAGCGAGTGCGTCTGCGTCGTGGTGTAGAGCACGAGCTCTTCCATGCGTGCGTTCGGGTTCTCGCGCATGTACCGCGCGCGCGCGGCGACGGCGGCGACGATGAACGCCTCGGAGGCCGAGTTCTGGATCGCGCCGCCGCCGGTGCCCGAGGCGCAGAGGAAGTGGGGGCTGAGCCCGAGGAGTCGCGCGGTCCAGTCCATGACGACCTGCTCTAGCTCGGTGCAGGCGGGGCTGGCGAGCCACTGGTGTACGGGCGAACGAGATGAGCGAGGACTATCGCGGAAAGGAGTGCGAGTAGCGTACGCTGAAGCCGGGGTTCGAGACGCTGGAGGAGTAGAGATCGCCCAGGACACTCTCGAAGGTGTTCGCGGTCGGGAAGAAGGCGAAGAAGTTTGGGTGCTGCCAGTTCGTTATTCCTGTTTATCGTGCGCCATGTTCAACACCAAAACCACAGACAATCCGGAGAGCATACCGGGCAGGATGAGCTTCTGGAAGTCGTCCGCGATGGCCGAAAAGTCCTCGCCCTCCTCAGGTGCATTTTCTGCAGCACGCGCCCAGTCAGGCGAAGCCAAGACTACAGCCAGTATGGGAACAGACCGGGAAGTGCGTCTATCAAGAATCCGGGATCAACTTGGGCAACGACAGGTCTGCTGTGAAGCGACTCGAAGTAGTCGCAAATGCGATCGATCGCCTGGTATCCAGCCTTGCGAAACCTGAATCGGCGCAGATTGTCAGTTCCTGGGACTGCAATATAAAATCACAAATGCTCACGCCTCGATATCCATTCTAAGTTCGTGGGGGTTTTCGACCTGAAGGGTATCAGTGGAGGAGGAGGAGGAGGAGGAGGAGGAGGAGGCGGTGGTCAGCGATCGATCACGACGCTTTTATCTACAGTGGGCGGGACGTGGTGTTGCAAATGACTCAAAGGAGATATGAAATCATGCGTCCACGCCACCTCCGCGGCTCGGCCAAAGACTTAGAGCAGGCGAGATTGGGCTGTTCAAGTTTCGCTTCCGAGGTTCCGACGTGTCTTCCGGTACAGATTTTTAGTCTCTGAATTTCTAACGAGAGACACGAACAAGGCCCGAGCGTATATGGACTGGAACCCACCGGAAGAACTTGCATATGTACAGCCGTTTGCATCTGAGCCCGGAATCGCGCGTTTCAGGCTTTGTTTATTTGGTTCCTCGCGACTTGGTCCCGAAAAGGCAACCTAGAAGCGCCTGTCTATGTCCTGCGCCGGCGTGCTTGCGCATTGCTCTGATCCCTTTGCGTCCCTGTGTCTCTTTTCTTGAAACCTGTAGCAGACAAAGAGATCTCCAGAGGGACATGATAGGTGACACGGTCCGTCCTGCGCCCCTGCGCCAGTGCAGCAGCCTTTTCTTCTCCCCCTCGATTCCGACATCCGCTGCTCGGTGCCTCGACCTCTCGCCGCTCGCGTTCGTCGCCGTAGGTGCTTCCACGGGCTCTTGATGACTCGATCCAATCGAAAACGTTCCGCATCTGCCCCGCCCCGACGTCCTATCGGCTGGAAAGCGATGCCTATGTCGTGGAGCTTTCACCACACTCTCTTCTAATCTTCGTCGTCTTCTATTCGCCTCGCGGTCATTCCGCGGGGAAAGGCTCAGGAACGTACTTGAGCACCATCTGGTATTCGTATTAGCGGGGTGGTACGATGTATGTGTCTCCTAGAGTTTGAAAGAACACGTACCGCCATCTGTGCATCGAACCGGTCAAGCGCGGCCAAGGGTGTTGGGCGGCAAGCCACGAAATGCGGGAAGCGAAGTCGGAGCTGGCGAGCTTGGGGAGAAGGGGCTCGGCTTGAGGTAACAGGGGAATGGAGTTTTGGGCGTCGGACAAGGCTCACCTGCTCAGTCTATGGACGCTGTCGCCAATAACCTCACACTGCCGCAGTCCGCGGGAGAAGCTTGGTGGCGCGAGCGTCCGTGAGTCTGGTTTGTCCGCTGGAGGCCGCACCTCCCTCTTCTAGCAGGCTGGATGGTGCTACTTGAGAATATCGACGCACTTGCCCCGCGCGATGGGGGTGAATCGTGGGGACTGAGGGATGAACATATCCTGCCAGCAGGCACTGAACATCATCGGAGTGGTTGAGACGACGAGCGGAGTAGATGGCGAAGGAGAAGGGGGGAGACAGGAGTCGGTGCCAGTGCGCCGATTCGGAGCTGCCCAATGACGCGTTAGTCACGTGCTGGGGACCGGAGCTCGAAGTTCGACTCGTGGATGCGTTCACAATTAATTTCACTTTATCCCTCCGCTCGCCAGTGGTGTTGTAAGTCCAAGCCATACGCTGCCACCGCTGATGATGGATACAGAGATGATCAATTATGACACCCGAGAAACGTGGCGGTCCAAAAATGAGTGCGACGAGTCACGACTAGCAATCTTGAATCGGCATTCCGTCGGGTGTTCAACCCGTGAGATGTGAGTAGGAAGTGCTAGTATCAGAGAGAATCCCCGAGAATCGGATGTTCGGTGGCGAGGAAACCAGCTTCGCTCTATGACGTAAGGGAGTGGATTAATAGCGAAGAAACTTGGAAGAAACTCGCCTGAATAAAACTTGTTCAACACTTAGGTGTTCGCGCCACAGCTGCAGCAAGCGCGAGCACATGCACGCCCACCTGCGCACCTCTTCGCGCCTGTGGAAAGATCCCCATCGGAAAGAGTGATTCGCGTTTGCGGTAGGACCAGTCAAGATAAGTACATCGCACGTCATACGAAACACACACACCACAGCTAACGGAAGGACAGACCCGCAATAGAGAGTGAACCAGGCGTAAGTATGCCTCGTCGGTCCTCTCCTTCGTTAGCGAAGGCGTCATTGCGAGTTTCGGTCCTAGGGAACAAGAAGAGTAATTGTCGAGATACTCTCGCGGCCTGGACTTTCTTTCGACGGACTCTCCTTGTTGCGGCCAGGTGTGGGTTCGTGGGCGGATAGAATTGAATACGGCCGGTCTTCTAGCCTCATGTTTGGACGACGGCCCAGAACATGCTTACTGGTGCAGCTCTGCGAGGCCCCAAAAATATCAGGAGGCCTCCCCGAGAAAAAACCCATCCATATTCGTCGTCTTCCGGAGAGCGTAAGGATAGCATAGCCCTGTTTCAAATTGGAGAGGAAGACTTGCGCGAGAATGGTCAACAACGGTTCTGCGTGGTCGTGTCTGGCAAAAAGCAACGAGCAGTGCGACTTGTCGGGCGCCGGACCCGACTCGAACAAGTGACCCTGTACAGGCGTCTGCGTCGCCATCACGTGGTCCAACCGGCGAGCTACGCTTCGAGACTTAGAATCGCGCTCGTCCACCGCCGTGCACTCGATCCCGAACATTGGTAGCCCGTCGCGATGAAGACTCTATCCTCGCCTGTTATGCCGACTGAGATTACTGAGCAGGTGATCGATCTAGTCCACGCTAGGGACGACTTCCACACCCTCCGCACCTGCGCCCTCATTTGCAGCGCCTGGCTTCCGAGGTCCCGCTTCCACCTCTGGCGCAAACTCACCATAGCCAGTCCCGCTCAGCTCCACTCCCTCCAAAAAGCCCTCGAAAACACCTCCGAACTCCGCCCTCTGGTTCGCATCGTCCGGCTCGATAGTCCCCATGGATCCTCGTGGTCTCGTTCTCCAACCCCTGTGGACATCAGGAAAAAGCGCCGTGCGCCAGAGCCCCGGCCCGGACTCGGCATCACTCCCTTGCCGCCAATGATGACCGGGAGGGCGCTTGAGCGCCCTCGCGCGATGACTAATGATGCCGAGGTCTCTCGAGTAGCGCAAGCGTGCTCTGGAGCTCTCCAGAGTAGCAGTGACTGCTAACGACGTCTTGAGAGCCACGGCCAGGATCACTCGAGGTCTCTCGTGCTGCAGTGGTGGCATGAGAGTCCTCGATATCATCCTCCGATACAAGCGGTAACGCGTGAGTATAGCACACGAAACTCGTATATACGCTCTCGTATGCTTTCCCGCACCGGCGTGATACAACGCGGGATTTCTGGTAGTTATATTAACGAGAAATAAAACCGGTGACTAGTACAGCCGCTCAGACCGTGCCAGTTGCGTGGTTTTTAGCGACACTCACTTGAAGTGGTTGCGCGGGCGGCAGGGGAAGGCCGAGTCCTGGCTGTAGCCGTGAGAAAGACGAACGCAGTCGAGCGCACACATCTTGCGAGTGGCCAAGGGGGCAACAAAACTGGGTTGCTGCCACTGGAGACCAATAAAATGTTGGCGAGTTTCGCAGCCAGTACTTACATATATAGGGAAGAGAATCAAACGGTCAGGGACTTGAGTGCTTGAACACAAGTCCGCCAGAACAGGTTGTGGAAGGTTGTTCCCACGCACAGACCTCTGGGCGGCACCGCCCACTGCCAGCAGCGCGGCTCTCGGTCGTCTTCAATTCTTTCC
This sequence comes from Epithele typhae, assembly GCF_022376455.1. Taxonomy (NCBI): domain Eukaryota; kingdom Fungi; phylum Basidiomycota; class Agaricomycetes; order Polyporales; family Epitheliaceae; genus Epithele; species Epithele typhae. The sequence continues at coordinate 86,719 of NW_025954221.1, read as the reverse complement.
TCCTCGCTGTCTCTACCCGTCTCTCCTCCCGATGTTGTCATGTAAGTGCAACGAGGGCTCGCGCGCCCTGCCTGCTAACCAAACTCCTTAAGAACAGGACACGGAAGGACGACGGCTTACCCTCCCCGCTATGAACAGAAAGACGCGTCAGCACCCGCGTCGTGTTGAGTCTTGACGCCATCTCGGTATGTAACGTACGCCATACATTGACGTCGTCGCCTCCCGCCAGAGCCCTACCTCGCGCAGTCCGTCTCCATCCCTCGCAGCCCTCTCTCCCTTGTCCCTTCCATCAGCACCCCATCTCTCGTGCCTACCCTTCTACACGCACCATATCCTCCACGACCTCCAGAACATCGTTCAGCAACGCATCACGATTCACAGGTCAGTACACTGCGTCCACCGCGGAGGCCTTTGATTCGTTCATCTGCCAGAACGCCTGCATCATCGTCAGTGGCAAGAAGCATCGCGTACCAAAAGCCCCTACTCGCGAGGCCAACGGTGGCCTGGGCTCGATGGTCATATTTGGCGACATTGTGGTAGTACCCGCGGACCCGGAGGGCAAGGTGCGTAGCCGTCCACGTCACGCCCCGCACCTCGTCTCAGGATCAGTGCTAACTGTGGCTTCTTGGCAGCCCCGTCAGCACGTTCTTCAAGGTGAACCTCGTCGGGCGCATCGCCGTCCTCGGCTCACACGAGTCCAAGACCGTCACCTCGTCCTTTGGTACGTCCTGTCTCACCACTCTACGTGAGTGTTTGCTGATATTACGCACACAGTTTACCCCACCGTTCCGTTCGTATTGCGCTCTTGAGCCGGATGAAGACAGGGCGGTCTCGGGTCAATCGTCGCCTCGCAGTGGGCCGGAGAAGTAGGAGTGGGGCATGGGATGGAAGATTGTGCAGTGTATCGTGCCCATCAAGGTAAGTTTCGATTGTTCGGGAGAGACATAGGCCTGTACCGTCTACGCTCCTTTTGGTCTGTGTTGTATTAGCCAATATGTATGAGTTGTAGTCGTCTCTCAATGATTATTTGTTTTTAAGCTCGATACATGTGTGCTACATGAGTACCGGGTGTTCGCCCTAGAAATGGCTCGGCTCAGGTGTGCTCAGGAGAGCTCCAGAGTACTCTGGAGAAGATACTCGGGGCTACTCCAGAGTGCTCGCCGAGCAAGCGGCTGTGTCTCTGGAGTGCCTGGGAGGCGCCGGCCAAGCTCTCGCGGCTCCATAAAAGGGTACTTGTCTCACCGTGCTCCGACTGCTCTGGAGGCTCCAGAGCACTCCGGTGACATGTCGTTTTTTACTGATGGACAAAGCAGAAGAGGAGTTCATATCTGACGCTCTGCTCATCCTCCCACCTTACCTCCGGTACATCGACCACTGGGATTTTACCTGCACCAACCATTGTTACGCCTTGTTTCCCTTGTCGATGCTCAACAGCCTGTCCCAGTACAGCACCGTCACCAAGCTCTCCCTCAAGCGATTTAGCTTCCCCACGTATGCGCACTTGGAGCGACTGCTCCGAGGAATTCCTACTCTCCAAGAGCTTAGCCTATCTGGCGTGTGGATCCCCGAAGACGAAGACGAAGACGAAGATCCGACGGAAGACGACTCGACGTTACCCCCGTCTCCACAACTTGATCCTGTGCGCCTGCACAAGCTCGTCGTGGTAAGGGCGTTTTGATACCCGGCGAGTCAAAGTCATTGACAGACTTTCCATAGGGTTCAGGGATTTATATATATGCCCCTTTCTACAAGGAGTTGCTTCGCACCAGCGCAGCTACATTGGTGGACGTTACTCTCAGCTGTCGTCTATTGTTCGTGTCTTCCAAGATAGGTAAGTAAACTTCAGAGTTTGGAGAACTGAGGCTGACTAGATTTTCCCGTGGACAGCTCCGGATCTGATAGCTCTTCCTGCTCTCGCTCATCTCTCCATCACGGTGAATATGGGAGACAACGACATATATACCGGCCGTTTCTTTCGCCAGTTCCAGAATTACAAAACCGGGTTCTCACAGTCGTTACAATCACTCAATATCGTGATTCATGGGAGACATCTCACCTGGTTTCAAGGCGAAGTCAATGAAGAACAGAAAAAAGCCATTTCCACACTCACACGCCTGGTGCAAGAGCACCCCACCCTCAGTAAGAACGGAATCACCTGCGTCGTTCAAAATTCGTTCAAGAACCACACTGAGAGGTGGTCGACAATATTGGAGCAAACTTTCGCGGCGCTCCATCTCCGAGGTCTGTTGCGAGTAGAACACCGTGCTCGTACGTTTAATTCTTGCTTTACTCTTCGTCTTCGTGGACTTATACCTACATTTCGCAGCATGGTACATTGCGGAAGCGTATGGGCACTCAACGGATGTTCATGAAATGGCGTTTTCTCGCGACGGAAGATGGGCAGTTAGCTGGAGTGGTTCTTCCAGTAACCACCCCAGGCTGCTTCAAGAGGTATTGATCTGGGACGTCTCCACTGGCGAACCAGTGCTAGAGCAGTATTGCCATGGGATGTTCAGTCCTATGGGACGTGTCTCCCCGTGTGCCAAGTTCTCTCCTTCGGACACCCTCCTCGCGTTCTACACCCACGACATCCTCACAACCTTCACTTTACCCTCTGCCGACGACTGCGCAACCCCGGGCGCCGCACCTCGGAAACTGGGATCCGCACAGTTGAAAACTTCCGCAGGGAACGCACTCGATATCGCTTGGATCCCAGAGAGCACGCAAATCGCCGTCGCTCACAAATCGGGAGAGGTGCACGTCTGGGATGCCGTGACCCTAACCCTCATCCGCTCCATGCCTTCCCCGCTCCCCAGCAGAGACGACCACAAAATCTACGAAGCGAACCTCTCCGTCTCCCCAGACGGCCAACGCGCTCTCCACCGCTCGCGCTGCGGCGGCGCTATCACCGATTACCTCTACCTCTGGGACTTGACCACTGGCACAGCTCGGCCACTCTTCACCAACCTCATCGGCGGTCCCGACAGCAGCCCACCCTACGCCTTCTCACTACGGCCTTCGAAAAACCCCGGCGAGGTCGACGTCCTCGGGTTCCCACCAGCCCACGGCGGCAGGCTCTTCATCGACTCCACGGCCCGGGGCAACTACGCCGTTGCGTCGCTGGCGCTCGACGGGCGCCGCGTCGTCCACCTGTCTCCCGACGGCCGCCACGCGCTGTCCACCGACTTCCCCACGCGCGACGGCGACGACGACGATGGCAAAGACGTGCCAACAGGGTGTACCGCGTCGTGGACACCGTCACTGGCGCGACCGTCTCCGGGCCGGTCGAGATCAGCGGGTTGTCGATCCCCTGTGGGCTCTCGGTGGACCCGAAGGCGGTCGCGTTCCTGACGTGGGCCAGGCGCGGGTGCCTACGTTGGGGCGGGCGGTGTATTGGGACCTGCGCGACGGGCGCGTGCATGCGTTGCGGGAGAGGGTCGGGCATGAGCCGAGTCTGATGGTGCTGTCGGAGGACGGGTCGATGGTGATGCGCGCGAGCGACAGCGGGGCGGTATTCTTCGATCGGGTTTGCGATGTGCTGGGTGAGGCCATCGAAGTCGTACGGTGACGGGCAGGACCTTCGATTCCCAAGGCCATTTCGATGTGCCCTAGCTCGACGGGGTCGCGGCGAGAAATGTGGTGCTAGAGTTTGCGTGTTCCGCCTCCGCGGCCTGGAATATCACTTTCTTGAAGAAGAGGTCGTCCAGGCGTACATGGACGAGGTCATGATGAACGTTGGCGTCCGATCGAAACACACACAGTATAGTTCTCATGTTTACGACATTAAAGGGGCTCCGGTGGACCTTGCCTGGCATGTATGATCGTTAGTGGTAGTCAATGTTCAATGCAGGTGCTCTGTCTCACCACACGTCCATCGCTGGGAACGCGCACGAACTCGAATTCTGAAGCGATTCGTGAGGAGATGCCTCACGAGTATCAAGATATTGGTCTACCTCCACCCAACCACTGTCGTCCTACAAGAACCACCTAAACTCGGGGCTCTTCGGACCCTCCCGCAGCTTCTCCGTGCTCACATCCAGCGCTCGCCGCCGCACGCCCTCGCGCGCGTCCATTCTCCGGTTGTCGAGCACCATGTACGCCCCGAGGCACAGCGTGACCGCCGCGCCCACCGCGCCAAACGCGGCGGTGACGATCAGCGCGGGGATGTACCGCGGCGCGTCCCGGTTCCGGAAGATGTTGGACGAGACGAGGCCCATGACGTTCGCGAGCGGGACGCCGACGGAGGTGAGCGCGAGGCGGCGGCCCTCGTGCGCGACGTTGTTGTTGTACCACGTGCTGAGCAGGACGCTCGGCGCGCTCGTGCCCCAGGTCATCATGAACGTCGCGAAGTAGGCGACGTGGAGCTCGCGCTCGACGTCGATCGTGGCGTAGACGATGAAGCCGATAAAGGTGAGTAGGAAGCCGGCGGCGATGAACGGGAAGCGGATGCGCGCGTAGTCGGAGGAGAAGGCGAGGAGAAGGAGAAGACGGCGCCGACGACGTTGGGCGCGACGGTGTAGAGGTTCGTCTTGACGGACGAGAAGCCGAGCCGGGCGACAATCTGGGGGAGGAAGAGGCCGACGGACTGGATGGGGACGCCGAGCAGATCTCATCAAAAGCCAGGCGTAGGTCGCGGGCATCTTGAAGATCTGAAGCGCGTCCTTGAGCACAAACTCTTCGTTGACGATTGAGGACGAGTCCATCTGGATGCGCTGGAAGGCCATCTTGCGCTCCTCGTCGGTCAGGAACCACGCTTCTGACCGGACTTCGGGAGGTAAAACCACGCGAAGACCGAGACTTCAAGAGGCATGAGCGATCGTTGACGCCAGGTGGACTGGCGCGAACGTACACAAGACAGTCGCAGCACCTTCAATCAGGAAGAGATAACGCCAGGCAGGGATCTTGGAGTCCTTGATATCTGGCGCGCCGTAAACACCTCAGCCGGGTATCACGCGATGAAGGTGGGCGCTACTTACGGAAGACGCCGAACGCAAGCAGCCCGGAGAAGGCGTTCGCGATATTCGACGCGGCATAGAAGATCGCCAGACGGCGCGCGAGCTCTCCGCGTCGGTAGAATGTCGTCAGGTAGTAGATGATGAGCGGGAAGAAGCCAGACTCTGCCATTCCTGCACGCAGCGTCAGCGATTGAAACGATATGGAGCGCGCACAGGTACACTCACCAAGGAACCACCGCACAGCAAACATGCCCGCAAAGTTCTTGACGGCAGCGCTGAGGAGCGTCATTGAGCCGAAGATGAACATGAGCGCGGGGAGCACGCGGGCTGAACCGAACTTCTTGCCGACGAATGCGACCGGCACCGCGAAGAGCACGAAAGGGACGAAGAAGACAGAAAGGATAATGTTGTAGTCGTTGGAGTGGAAGTGCAAGTCGGCCTCGAGCCCGTTCGTCTTCGCGTTTCCCAGGTTGCCCTTGTCGAGCGCGTTCGCGAGGTACATAACCGCGAGGATCGGAAGAATGCGTATGTCGAACTTGAGCACGAGCGCGCGCTCGTGGTCAAACGATGGTAGGGTCGAGGCCTGCGGTACGGACGGGGATGCGCGCTCAGCATCGCGTACGGATGTGGGACGTGAGCCGCTCTTGAGCGAGGAGCTCCGCTGTGAGAGGACTTGAGATCGCTCATCGTGGTCGTCGCCGTCGTCGTTGTCGTAGAGCGGAAGCGGAAGCGGCCGCGCGTCCGATGGTGGGGCTTTGTGCCGAGGTCGTAGCCTGGACAGAAGACAGGTGTGCGACCGCGGCCAGTCCGCGTGCACTTTATACTTTTGCGCATGGAGGCCTATCGGACGCGAGCAACCCGGGGTCAAAGTCTATCCCCAATTCAGTAGGCACGTGTCGAGAGGCACATGGCGCGGGCGCGTATCGACAAACTCTGCGCTGGAAGATGGATTTCAATGGCTGCCGCTGGAACATGACGAGTTAAAACTGACCTACTGCAGCCGCGGGCTAAGCTGGCGCGGTGCCTGCCAAGACTCGCGTGAGGAGAAGGCGCATGGAAGGAAAGCTCGTGCCGTTCGTTGGAATGAAGGCTGTCCTTAACGGAACATTAGTTGAATCGACTTGTAAACCGTTTTCCTCTATGATCGCTTTGAAAGGCGCCAGTCGCGTTCCAGATAGCAAGTCGGTAACCAGATAACACGCGCGCTCCCTGCAGCTAGATAAGCATGGAGTAAGTCACTGTAAGTCATCGGCAACATGCCGGATGCCGTTCCAAATCACTCACGCGACTGAGATAACGAGGGCGGATAGCTGTTGCTATCAGTCAGATTGAAGTGGGCGGCGCACTATCAATCACATTGTAGTCCCTGCCATAGCCACAAACTTCCAATAGAGGTTGCAGCACAATCGTAAAGCTGCCATGCAGACGAATGATACAATGGTGGTGTTGATAGTACAGCGCTCATGAAGGCGGGCCTTGCCAGTGGTACAATACAACACCCTACACGACGCATAGATGAGAAAAGACGACTTTGAAGAGCAGGGCTACCCACCGTGCTGTTCTTCTTGATGACAATCTTGCGATTGACAAGCGCGATCAAGCACTTATTCACCTTTGCTTGGTTGAGTTCAGGCGGCTTGACGAACGCCGTGACTGCGACGAGCTTGCTCAACGACAGGCAGGGAGCATAAGGGCGTATGCACTCACTATTGAACGCGTCTCCCGGGTTGTCCAAAAACTTCTCGATGACCTGCTCGATGTTCCTCCGCAAGTTCGGGTCGTCGCCTCTGAACTCCAAAGGCAGCGCAGCGAGGATCTTCTCCAGCTCTAAGCCGCGCTCGCGCTTCTCCTTCGCCGTCAGCTTCCGGGGACCTTTGTTCTTCAAGATAGACTTGGGTCTGTCCCCGGAGGCGGGCTGGGTTGACATCGTCGCATCTGTGGTTGATGTGCGGTCTGCAGCAGATCCGTGGGTCGTGACAGTCTTCTCTGGTGTGGGGGGTCGCCGAGCAGCTGCGGCCGCCGCCTCAGCCGCTCGGATAGCTTCGAGGGCGGCGCGCGCATCTTCCTCTGCGCTTATAGGCGTGTCAAGTGACGATCAGGGCATCAAGAAACTCATGTTCTCACCTGCTCTTCGGGATGCCAAGGCAAACGACGCGTCGCTCGGTGCCTAACCTCACTTTGTCCCTCAGCGTTGTGTAGAGACTCTACCGAAAGAGCACTCACTTGAGGAAAGTCCGTGGTGAGGGCATGCATGTTCATCACGTACAGCAGGCTCGCGAAGCTCTCGTTGAATACCACTAGCGAATCTCCAGGGCGCGGAGGCCTTCGACGTTGGTCTGGAGGGTTTCGGCTTCGTCTATCAGCTCCGCGAGCGCGGGTTCAAGAAAACCGAGTCCATGAGGGGCGTCGGGGTATGTGGCTGAGCGTGAAAGGCGAGAAAGTGATCCTTGGGAGAGCCTTCGGAGAGGTGTGTGTGGTGTTGGTGGTGGCATAGGTGGGGAACGGTGTGGGCTGCTCGCAGAACAAGAGTTGGAAAGTCGAGAGTTGCCAGAGATTGGACAGGATTGGACGGCAGACACCGCGCGCGCACAGTTCAAGTGTCACGTGGGCAGATGGCTCTCCCTGACATGAGATTGATGATGAGTCTCTCCAGTTCCTCGCTGGTCGTGAGTCGTGACCACATGGGCAGCGCTCGGTGTCCGTCCGTTACGCCCTCGTTCACTGGATCCCAAGTTCCAACGGAAACTGGTGAGCTCGACTCCATCTCTACCACGTTTGAAGTAATTGCAAATTCCAATATCTGACCCACGCTTGACCGGCGCACTCAGCACTGCAAATTCGCTACCAGTGGCTCTAGTGCAACGCATTCTGCGAGATTCAAGCCACTCGGAGCTTCGGCCCCGACTGGAGGAAATGATTGTCGCGATCAGTGCCCCCTATGTGAGGAACTGGAACCGTGCGAATGGGTGGCAGAAGCTGCCTTTCGGCCTTTCGGTTTTGTTCGGCGTTCACGTCAAGCGCGCTGTGCTTGCCCCCCGACCCAGCAAGTCCCCAGTGGAAATGAACACACGGAGCTATTGCACTCACCGTCACCCGCCACGGCTTAAAGGCAGCATCGCGTCGTCATGCTCCTCGGACTTCCCCCACTCTCCTTCCTGCAGGCTCGCCGTAGAAACGCTTTCAAGTCACTATGATGGCTGACACCGAGAAAACCACCTCCCGGCCTCCATCCCCCTTGCACCGCGATGACAAAGTAGTCCCCCCGCAAACAAATGCTTCCTCAGACTCCTCCAACGACGAAGGCATCTATGTCGTTGACTGGGAGGGACCAACGGACCCTGCCAACCCCAAAAAGTAGGTCCTCGTTCAGACTACGCTCATAGTTTCGCTTGTCATAACGTCGACTACTTCGCAGCTGGCCTGTCCGGAAGAAGTGGGCCATCACGGTCGTTGTCTCCGCCTACACCCTCCTCAGCCCACTGTCGTCCGCGATGATGGCGCCTGCAGGCGACATCATCGCCGCCCAGTTCGGGGTGACGAATTCGTCAGTGTCGGCGCTGCTCACATCGATCTTCGTGCTTGGATACGGTGAGCCTCCCGTTATTACGTCACTTTTCGAAGTTGAAATGGTCCTACTAGTGTTTGGACCGTTGTTGCTGGGACCGTTGAGCGAGGTATATGGACGTGCTCGGGTGCTACAAGCTGCGAACTTCTGGTATCTAGGTGAGCCTGGGATCGCGTAGTTCTGGCTATTTGCGTGACTTCGGGTTTTTCATGCACCTTCAGCATGGAACTTCGGGTGCGCGTTCGCCCAGAACATTGGAGAGATGCTTGTCTTCCGTCTTCTGGCGGGGTTGGGTGGTAGCGGTACTCTTACGGTAAGCAGTCTTTACTTCCATCGCGTTAAGTGGACACTCATCACGAGCTGTTGTGGATAATCTGCTTCAAGATCGGCGGTGGAGTCCTTGGTGACGTCTGGACGGCGGAGCAGCGAGGTCAAGCCGTTTCCCTCTACTCTCTCATGCCTATCCTTGGACCCGTCATTGGACCCCTGTGCGGAGCGTGGATTGCTCAGCTGGGAGACTGGCGCTGGGTGGTAAGTTCTTTGCGGGGACACTCACTCCTTCTCAGCTCATTCTAGTAGTTCTGGGCTCCCACCATCTTTAGTGTCGCCGTGCAGTTAGTGGGTTTATGGTTTCTCAAAGAAAGCGAGTTCTTCCGCCACTTTATTACATGCCAAGCTGTTGCGAGCTCTGATTGTCCATCAGCGTACGCGCCGGTTCTTCTGGAGAGGAAGGCGGCCGCCATAAGGAAGAAGAACGACCTCGAGGGCGGATGCCACAAGGAGATCAAGACTACCTACTACGATCCTCACAAAAGGTACGCGGGTCTTTCAGCCAAGCTTGTAGTATCTCATTTTGGGTCAGTTGGAAAACGTTCGTAAACAAGTCACTCTTTCGACCGTTTGCCATGTTCTTCCGAGAGCCAATCATTCAAGTGATGGCTGCATACATGTCGCTGCTGTACGGGACGCTGTACTGTAAGTCACTGCATCCTTTGTTTGATACTCCTGATTGACTTGTTTCCTCCCAGTGTATCTCACGACTATCCCGTCCATCTTTCAAGGTCTTTACCGGCAGCCTATCGGAATCTCCGGCCTGCACTACATCGCCTTTGGAATCGGCCTTGCTGTTGCCGCTCAGGTCAACGCGCGCGCTATTGACCGAGTCTACAAGTATCTCTGCCAGCGCAACGACGGCGTCGGAAAACCCGAGTTCCGACTTCGTGCGTGCCGTTCTTTGGGACCGAGCTCGACCCCTCTGACAGGGACGTTTCGCAGCATGCATGGTTCCCGGGACATTCCTCCTTCCCATCGGGCTGCTCATCACTGGCTGGACTTCCCGCTCCGACATCCCCTGGATCGCGCCTGACATCGGCATCGCGCTCGTCGGAGCGGGCATGGTTCTCAACTTACAGACGATCCAGACATACCTCATCGACGCGTTCACGCTGTATGCGGCTTCCGGTAGGCTACAGTTTCTTCGATGTCTGCGTCGTTTGGCGACTAACGCGCCGCCAACAGCGCTCGCCGCGGCGACCTTCTTCCGCTCTCTGGCCGGGTTCGGCTTCCCGCTGTTCGCGCCGGCCATGTTCAGCTCTCTCGGGTACGGGAAGGGAGACACCGTTCTTGCCGCCGTGGCGATCGTGGTTGGAATCCTCCGTGCGTGCTTTTCCTGCCTCCAGGATTCGTGCGCGTTTGAATTTATGTGCAGTCCGTTTCTCTTCTGGAAATACGGCGAGCGGCTGCGGAACGCCAGCCGCTATGCCAAACGCTAGCCTCTCGGCGCGATCGCTGACCCGTCTCACGCCTTTCGTTACACACCTTCCCCCTCGTTCAACTTTGCTATCGTACAGATTTTAATTAATGAGACATGTAGAGCACAGTTGCCTGTTCCACGCCAGTCCAATCGTTTTTCCCAAATACCCACAAGCCGTGGGCAGACTGATACTTATGGCTTCTATGATTGAAAGCCCCGCCCACTCCGCCGTCGTCGGAGTCGGCTACTATAGCGTGTCCCCGGCCAGTTCGGGCCGGGTGAAGAGCCATCGCGGCTATTTGAAATTATGGCGTCACCCATTGCCAAGCGCTTATCTCAGGCCATGGACTCTTTCCTTCCCCTCACGAGCTCTCCACGGACGACCCGGGTCACTTGGCGCTGCATATGGTGGAACATGGCAGGCAAGCCGATGGGAGGGATGTTCCACCGGGTATTCAGCCTGCAATCCTTCCGCACTCTCCGGAAATGCTGTGTCGCGTGGTACCCTTCTGATAGCTGAGCGACAGCCAGCGTTCTCCTACTGGGTCCGATAGCCGGAACGCACGAAGATACACCTTGCGCGGTTGCTGTTGACCCATGTTGGCCGACTATGTAACACTCGGGCTTTCTCAAGACTCTCGGCGACAAGTGTAACTCCCAGAGGCTGATTCGCAAACCCGGCCAAGGTACCTTATAGTAGCGCACGCCTCGCCGCAAATCGACTGATACCCACACGCCTATTTTTGTCACTTAGACTACCACCCGCGATGCGCCCTTACGCGTCAAAGCCGTTCCTGGACCGAAGACTTCGCCCTCCTCGATGGACGCGCGTCCCCCGACGCGTCAGCCCCAAGATACTGGTGCTTGCGCGTCCTTGGACGCGTCATTGTGCCCCGTTCTACATAAGACGAAGCCACAGCGTGGCCGCCCCGCAGTCCGTCCCCCTCACCCGTCTCTGACTCGCATACACAAGACGTTCGACTGCGCACACCGCCTCCGTCGAAATAGCCCCGTCAATTCCTCGCTGCTTCACGTCTTCCGGTGTGGCACTGCACTGCGAAGACGCCCATTCAACCTCTTAAAGCCCGTCAGGCTCTCCCGCTTCCTAGTTCCTGACGCAAGTTCTCAAAATGGTTACTCTCCCGTGGCATGTACTCTGTTCACTTGCGTGCATTATCGTCGCGCTCATTATATATAGCGTCTGGAGCGAGGAGCGTGCTGTACCTCTCTATGGTGCCTGCGCATCTGTTCTCGGGCTGGTGATCCAACTTATCTGCGAACGGCAGTTCACTGGCTCTGCGAAAGGCCCCGTCATTCTAACTCAGCGCTCGGAGGACGAAGATGCAGCTGGCGATGGTCATCCAGAGTATCTCAGCGCGTTTAGTCGTGTGGTCGCACAGAACGGAGGGCACACCAGATTCTACATGAAGACGGCGCGTATGGTCTTCTGCGTCGCGCTTGCCGCGCTATCAGTCGTGCCTCTCGTATGGTCGTCTTCGGGCATGCACTTCAATCCGTCACATGCTCAGTTCCTCGACGGCATATACTGTGCATTATACGTGAGTACTCCGACACGCTTGTTATAACTTACGCTAACCGCGGTCGTTTCAGATCTACGCTTCGGCACTTTCCTTGGGCGACATTCTTTCTGCCAAACATAGTTCGTCGTTCGCCACCCATCTAGTCTCGGTCCTATTGCTTTCCTTCGGAGTATCCGTCTATCGCAACATCGTCCCGCTGTTCGTTCGCGGAGCATTGCCTGCTGACGCAAAAGAGGGCACGGTGCTCTGGATCAAGCTCTTCCTCCTGTTCGAAGCCGGCATTGTAATCCCACTGGTCATTCCCCGCTACGACCCGAGCATCGTGAGTGCCGCGTCTCATGAGCTATGCTGTGCGCTGAGTGCATCTACTTTAGGAAAATCCGAACGAGCAGCAGCGAACTTCTTTGTTGGCTTATGTGATGTTCACGTGGCTCGACAGCACCGTCGCGAAGGCGGCCCGAGTTCCGCATTTGTCCCTCGACGACCTCCCTGCGTTGTCCGCCGACAATACCGCCAAGGAATTGGTGGACCGTAGCTTTCAGGTTCGTCTCTCCATAGATCATGCTTGGAGGGCGGTCGCTGAAGATTATATAGTACGTTGATCCTTTCAAGATGGGTAAGGATAGCCATATACTCTGGGGGTTCCTCCGGTTCTATCGTGAGTTATTTTTCTCTGTTGGTCGTACCGCGTGTTGACTTGCGCACTGAAGGCAAGGACTTCGTGGTCTGCATGCTGTTATCCATAGCTGGGGTAACGTCTCGTTGTACAATGACTGGCATTAGTACTAATGTCCGGATTTCCAGGGGATATTGCCGATAGCTACCCCTGTTGCTCTCCAAAATCTCCTCAGGTGAGACCACAGGCTGTTGCAACTGCTCTTCACTAACACCTAAGGGTTTCAGCGTGCTCGAGGCCAACGGGGGAAACTCCAAGTACCAGCCGTGGACGTGGGTCGTCCTCATGTTCGTCTGCGCCTCTCTCTACACGCTCGCAGACCAGTGGTATCTTTGGATCGTGGTAGGTGAATTGCGACGACTATACGGATATGCTCTGACCTCGATCATACTTCACAGAACCGACAACATATCATGACGCAGGCAATCCTAACTGAACTCGTTTTCCAGCACGCTCTCCGTGTTCGTGTCAAGGCGGAGACTTCTCGCGACACGAGGACCCGTCGTCGCCCAACGGGAACAGCGGGAAGGGGAACCTCGGGGACGTCTCAACAACCTCGTCACGAGCGATCTGGAAAACATCCGGCTCGGGAAATCTACTGGATGCACACCTGTGAGTATCTCCTTCTTCCCGTCGTCTCTACAGTACTGACGGTTTCGGTACAGTGGTAAAATGGCCTCTACAGATCATTGTCTCTATAGTCCTCGTCTATCGTATCCTGGGGTGGAGGTATGTTCTTGATTGCCGTCCAGTGATCGCGCTGTGTTTGATGGACTGTTTTGCAGCACCTTCGTCGGACTCGGAGCGATGTTCGCGATGCTATCCCTACCCACTTATCTCAGCACGTTCTTGCGCTCTTATCAAGCGCAAAGATGGCGAAGATGGACGCTCGTGTGCAGCTCATCAGTGAGGGTGCGTGGTTTCGAGTGCCATACTATGTCTACGGACTGAACAGATATCTATGCAGTCCTTGGTGTTGTGCGAATGATCAAGCTTTTCGGATGGGAGACACACGCCACTGAGCAGATCGCGGAACGCCGGAAGGAGGAGCTCGTCCAGCTCAGGAAGACGCGGATGATGGAGCTTTACGCCAATATAACTACGTGAGTTCTGTGACGGTATTTCGTTCAAGTCTTTTGTGGACCTAACAGATTTCACCAGATTTACGATTCCACTGTTCGCCATGGCTATCACGTTTACCAGCTACGTGCGAATGATCTTACTCTCAATAATCGAGCGGCGAGCTGATCATGTACTGCAGACGATTCTTCAGAAGGGCGAGCTAACTCCGTCACGCTTGTTCCCCGCACTCTCGGGTGGGTTGTTTGAGCAATGCAGATTTGTAGGGATCTGACGTACTTTCACTAGCGTTCCTTATGATTCAGAGCATGCAGTTTGTTTTCAACACTATTCCAGCTGTACTACGAGGTTCGTCCGTTCTTCGCCCTTTCTAGAATCGGGCGTTAATTCTTGTGTAGGCAAAGTTTCAATTGACCGTATCAACGATTTCCTGCACACGGTCCGTATATATTTGCGCTTCTTTGCACGATGCCGCTGCAACTGACCCCGATCTCAGGCAGAACTTCTCGATGAGTTTGAGCACCCCCAAGTACAAAGCGAAGACGCCTTCACCGCCTCCGACACCACCATCGACATTGGCATTGAACACACCGTCTTCACCTGGTCGTCGTCGACACCTGCCAGCGGCGCTCAGACTCCAGTCGATCCTACGTCCTCTACTACCCTGGACGCCCGACACTTCGCTCTCCGTATCGACGAGCCGCTCTGCTTCAAGCGTGGGGCGATGAACCTCATCGTCGGCCCCACTGGGTCAGGAAAAACCTCGCTACTCATGGCCCTCCTCGGTGAGATGCACGCGAGCCCGTCGCAGCCGGGATTGGGGACGTGTGTGAGGTTGCCGAGGGAAGGTGGGGTGGCGTACGCGGCACAGGAGAGTTGGATTCAAAATGAGACAATCCGAGTACGTCCCTTAATGGGAAGTGGACCGGGAAGCAGGAGCATGTGCTGACGTGATGACAGGACAACATCCTCTTTGGATCGCCTTTCGACGAAGTCAGATATAACAAAGGTGGGTGCCGAACTGTTACATGCGCGCCAATATTGTTCTGACGGTGTGGTCAGTGATCAAGCAGTGCGCGCTCGAGCGCGATCTGACGCTCTTCGCGGCGGGGGACAAGACGGAAGTCGGAGAGAAGGGGATTACACTCAGGTACGTGTGATTGAATGACTAGAATGCGTCTGTAGTGACCTGACGAGCTTCTCATGCCGTAGCGGAGGTCAGAAAGCTCGGATCACTCTCGCGCGAGCGGTATACTCGAAAGCGGAGATTTTGCTCCTGGATGATGTACGCATGCATCCGTCTCCGGTCTCTTGCGTATCTGATCATCGTTATTCAGGTGCTCGCGGCTCTCGAGTTCAGACAGGGCGCTGGATCGTCGATCAATGTTTCATGGGCGATCTCGTGCGCGGACGCACCGTGGTCCTCGTCGTAAGTACTTTCTGCCGCTCTCCTGAAATCCACACTGACAAGCTCAACTTAGAGCCACAACGTCGCTCTTACGCGCCCCGTTGCCGATTTCGTGGTCGCGCTCGGGAGTGGCGGGCGCATCGCAAGCCAAGGTTCCCTCGACAAGGCTCTCCAGGAAGACAAGGAACTGATGGAGGAGCTCAAAGCAGAAGTCGCGAAGGCAGAGCAGGAGGTCGATGATCCTGTCACTGAGGAGAAGCCGTCTGTTAAAGATGATGGGAAGCTGACCATTGCAGAGGAGATCAGCGAGGGGAGCGTGGCCTGGAGCGCTAGTAAGCATTCCGCACCTCTTTACCCACGTCGACGATGAGATAACAATGACCACAGTGAATCTATTCTTCGCGAACACCTCCAGTCACCTGTGGCTGTTCTGGACGCTCTACCCTCTCGCGTTTACTGTTGTGCATTCAATGCTGAACATGGCCGTAAGTGTGCTTTATCGACGTCATGACAGCATTCGCGCTCATCTCCGACTAATCCCAGGAATGGGAGCTGGGAATGTGGGCGTCACAATACGAGGAACATAATAGAACTGAAGTTCACGTCGGATAGTAAGTTCTCTCTCCTACAGAAGGTCGCACCTACTGAACTTTACATCAGCTACGTTGCAGTATACGTTGCACTCGTTGTTGTAGGAGTTGTCCTCTACTCCGTCGGTTGGTTCTGGGCCACCACCGGCTCCCTGAGAGCTTCAGCTATCGTTCACAAGAGACTTCTTGCCTCGGTACTTGGTACTACCCTGCGGTGCGTGATTCTATCACGAGCCAGCAGATTTTTGAGAACTGAAGTTCCGCAAGATGGCTCGACATGACCCCCACGTCGCGCATCATTACGCGCTGCACGACGGACATTCAGTCCAGTAAGTAATAGCTTCATCCGCATTCATTATTTTTGATCTCCTCTCATTGACACTCCGACACAGTCGACAACAATATATTCATGGCATTCCATCAGTTGCTCGAGCACACGGGTTTCATGCTCTCCAAACTGGTCGCAGTCACGATCATCATCCCCTTGTTCGTCCTTCCAGCCGCGCTCTTATTCGCCGTCGGCGGCTGGTTCAGCACGATCTACATGCGCGCGGAGCTGCCCATCAAGCGTGAAATGAGCAACGCACAAGCACCCGTGCTCGGACACTTCAGCGGAGCAATAGCGGGACTCGGTACGCACTTCCTATTCAATGGTACTTAGAAGAGGTAGTTGATAAGGCGGCGATGCAGTCTCCATCCGCGCTTACGGCGCCCAAGAGTCTTTCAGACTCGAGTCTTACAGGCGCATGGACAATTACAGTCGAGCCGCCTTCCCGTTCAATGCGCTCACGCGGTACTGCCATTCAGACGACTACCTGTGCTGTCTCTGATGCATCTCACAGCTGGGTTACTATCCGTGTCAACATCCTTGGGACAGCCCTCACGACTGCTCTGGCTGCGTACTTGACCTATTCCGCCTCCATCGGCGCCGCGAACAGCGGCTTTTCTTTGTCCATGGCTTGTATGTTCTCTCGTATCAGCGGCGACTGTGGTGACTCACGTGAAATGGCAGCGGAAATTGCGCGACGTGTCTTCTATTGGTTCTTGGCCCTCAACGAATTTCAAGTCTCAGGCGAGTTTCCTTCGATCTGGATATCAGTGCGCCTATCTAATGTCGTTTTTTTTACCTCCAGCTAACAGGTTAGAAAAATCGCGAAGCGAGTGAGACACACACTCATGATTTATGTAGCCTCGAGCGCATCCAGCAGTACTTGGTGATAGAACAAGAACCGAAACCCACCAAGTCTGGTGTGCCGCCTGCGTACTGGCCTGCAAGCGGGGAGTTGCGAGTCGAGAACCTTTCAGCGAGGTACACCCCTGACGGTCCGAAGGTCTTACACGACTTGTCGTTCCAAGTCAAGTCCGGCGAACGCATCGGTATCGGTAAGTTGACGTTTTCACCGATGTCGCAGGGGACAGCCTGACATGCGCCTCCATGCAGTTGGACGCACGGGCAGTGGCAAGGTAAGGATCTCTGCCTTCGCAATGCTTACCTCGTGTATGATACTGAGGTGCCTCCTCAGAGCTCGCTCACCTTGTCGCTCCTTCGCGCCATCTACACCGAAGGCAGTGTGTTCTACGACGGCCTCGCCACCGACGCTCTCAACCTCGACGCGCTCCGCTCCAACGTCACCATCATCCCTCAAGTACCCGATCTGCTCAGCGGCACGCTCCGCCAGAACCTGGACCCCTACGATGAGCACTCCGACGTGACGCTGAACGACGCGCTGCGCTCGGCGGGGCTGTTCGCGCTGCAGGAACGCGTCATTGCGGGCTCTAGCGATGATCACATTGAAGGCAGGGACAGCGCACGGCTCGACCTAGACTCTGAGATTGCTGGTGGAGGAGGCAACCTTTCGGTTGGGCAGAGACAGATCATCGCGCTGGCGCGGGCGATTGTGCGGCGCAGCAAGCTGCTCATCCTGGACGAAGGTGTGTTGCCATCCTATTGTATGTGTTTCGATTGTAATGACGGAATGATTGCGCAGCCACATCTGCGATCGGTGAGCATAGGACTGCTGAGTATCTGACGGATTCTACTGACGGATCTCTGCATAGACTATGAGACGGACGCAATCATTCAGAAGTCACTCCGGGAGGAACTGGGGAAGGATGTGACGGTGCTCACTGTTGCGCACCGTCTCCAGAGCATCATGGACGCCGACAAGATTGTGAGTCGAACCTTCGCACCGATATCGTTTGATGAGCTGACACAGTTGCTGCTTTTTTAGATGGTTCTCGATGCGGGGCACATTGTGAGTAGTTGACCGAAGTCATCTATCCAGACGCTAACCGAGATCATGTAGGTTGAATTCGACAGTCCAAGGGTCCTGTTAGAAAACAATGGTGGTTTCTTCCGCGGCCTCGTCGATGGGAGCATGGATCGTGCGACGCTTTACGCAACGGCTGGAATCATGGAGTGTTGACACGGAGTTGAGCCGGCGTCCGAGTTGTACCATTCGGAATGTGTTTGATGATATTGTCTTTCATTCGTGGTGAGTACGTGCTTGAGGAGTACGTTACAGCCCTTTGGATACGAACGTGTAATCGCGCGCGCAAAATTTCGGATGTTTGTCCCGAACGAATTAAACAATGCCCGTGACAACTAGTGTTACTGATGCCGTTGTGCGATCGGCACGGTGATGTGCTGTAGTTCGAGTCGAAGATCTGTTACACTGTGCCTTCCCCATCTCACCCTCGAAACCCACGGCGAGAAGGACGTTGGGTGTGCGTCAATTAGAAGAATGTCCAGGTGATCGCCAGTCTGCAGGATGCTATAAATTCGCTGTTTACTTGAACGTCCTAGGTCGCTTTCACAAGACCGGGACAGCGGGGAATTCCCACCGCTCCTCCTCAACTTGTTCCGGTGCAGTGTGCACCCCCCAGCGCTGCTTCTGCCCGGGTGCGCGAGCTGGGATTCGATGGTGGCGTTTTCACGCTAGTCCTCGCGCACGTCGTTTGGCGCAAAAACGAGCCCGGGCCCAGCTCGTTGGTGGCAAACTAGCATAACGGCGTTCAGTGCGCGGTGCTCGAAGGTGAACTCGATCGACCCGATCTGCAATTAGAACATATACGGCTGCACGCGAGCTGTGGGACGCACACATGATCTTGTATGCATAATGCCTCGGATGAATTGAGCTTTCTAGGACAGGTGCGCGGGACCCCTTCCACTGATCGGATGTCAATACTGTAATTCTTGAAATAATATCCACGAAGACAAACAGTTGTGATTTTCCAAACACATTCTAAAATACCTCGTTTGACTCTGAGGACGTGGGGGTATAGTAGGTAAACATATATGTAGTGTATCAGGATTGTGCCGCACGAACACCCTGCATGTTAGTGCAGCTCGAGCGAATTAACGCCTCAAGTTCGGACGATCGCGACTTTATGTCGCACTGGAATGGTTCGGGGTATCTGTGCGCGCCAATGAGTACCATCCAACAACAGTGTTCACAGAAAGGTACTGACGAGAGTAATCCATGTGTCATTTTTCCTGACGGCATAATCGGCTGGCCGTCGGGTCCGACTACCGGGGACAAGCTAAGTGTGTGGAGCACCGTGGCGATCACGATGAACAGCGAGGTTTCGGCAAAGTGCTTTCCAGGACACACCCTGGAGGAGCAAGAGAGGATCAGTGATCTGTCATTGGAGCGGTGAAGTGTGTGCTTACCGGCGACCGTACCCAAATGCCATTGTAGCGGGGTCGTGGACAGCGGGGTCTATCTTGCCATTCTTGAGGAACCGCTCGGGGCTGAAGACGTCCGGGTTCGGATACATTATGGGGTCATGTGAGAACGCGCTTCAGGGTGTCAGCACGAGAGATCGGATGAAAGTGGAAGAGATAGACTCACGATATGTTAGTGATGATGATTGAACCCTTGGGGATGAAGTAGCCCTTGTACTCGTCGTCTTCTAAGGAGCGGTGTGGCACGTTGAGCGGAACTACAGAGCGCCAACGGATGCACTCTTTGGTTATCGCTTGTATATACGGGAGAGAAGGTTCGTCGTCCTTTTCCGGAAGGCGATGGGGGCCAATGACGGCCATGAGTTCGTCTTGAGCCTTTTTCTGAACCTCGGGGTACATCGTCATCGCCATGAAGAAGGTCTGCATCGTCGAGAAAGTCTGTTGGAAGAACTAACTTCAGCGGCACCTCTAAATCACTAGAAAACAACACATACTGTATCTGAACCGGCGGCGAACGTCACCGCTGCGGCGCTCTTAATAACCTCCAATTGGTCAGGTCCGTCGTCTTCTCGCATTTGCTCCACGAGGCCTTTAACCATGGACGGACTCGCCGTTCCCAGCCGCTAGTCCAACAGTGTCAGCTCCTTGCTGCTCCGAAAAGCGTCTCTCCCTACCATCTTCTCCATGGCTGCATCCCACGGTGCTGAGACCATCTTGTAGATGATCGGTCTCCAAACCTCCCCGTCGCGCTTCGCTCCGGCCCCCGGGAACCAGGACGGCATGCGCGCGAGCCAAGGGATGATTTCGACGAGGTACTTCCCTGGCTCAAACGCGGCCGCGAATATATCCATCGCGTCATCTGCGATCTTGAGGTAGTCCACAGGTTCGTCGTCCACTTCTATGCCGTGCGAAATGCGCAGCGCAGACGACCCAAAAAAGCTGTTCCTCTGAGGTGAGTGTCACGCAGATCGGACGCTGGATGCGTACACCTACTGCCTGAGGTGATTTCGGAAGTGCTCTGGGTCGTCGATCAGTCGGCGTACTAGCCGGTGCGTCTCCAGCTTCTGCGACTTCGCGTACTGTGCCACGGCGCCCGCGTTGAAGTACTGATGGATCGCGCGCCGGTGGCGTCTCCACTCTTCTCCATACCTGAGCAAAGTGACAGCCCACCCGGCGCCCACACTGGTGGAGAACCGTGGTCGTCAGCGCGGGCCGGGAGAGGACGGCGGGATGGAAGATACGCACATGTCAATCATTGCTGATGAGCCCCGGTCTGAATAGTTTGACGAGCGCTTGTCCAAGAGGTCCACCGCGACCTCGTGCGACCCGACGATGATCATGGGCTGCCCGAGCGCGTCGAGATAGACGATGTCGCCTGTAAGTCTGGTCAGCGCTGTCCAAGTTCTGGATGTATGGTGGCCATACTGACCGTACTTCTCGTTCATCTCCCTGAAGGCAGTACGCATCTCCTTCGAGGGCATGTCGAGGGCGTTGCCGATGAACGGCAGGGGGCGCGGCCCCGGAGGTAGAGGGAGCGTGCTCCTGCGTCTCTTGCGCGCGAGAAACGCGAACACGAGTGCGACGGTGAGCAGGGAGGCAGCGGCGGTGGACACGGACGCCATTTGGTGAGACGGAGGACAGTCCTCTCAGAGTCGGGATGCCCGAGGTCTTTTTAGGTGATGCCCGGTGCCTTCCAGGCAGTGCGCGCGATCTTACAACCGTTTGCATCTGAACCCGGCCGAACCGCGCGCCGTTTCACTGGGCTTCGTTTATCTGGTTCCTCGCGATTTCGTCTCGAAAAGACAGCCGAGAATTCACGCACCTGCCCCGCCCAGCAGAACATCAGCTGGTACTATGTTGAAGAGATCTCCAAGCTCGCTGACTGTGGCAAATCCGTTTTGCATCTGAACCCGGAATCGCGCGTTTCGGGCTTTGCTTATTTGGTTCCTCGCGATTTCGTCCCGAAAAGGCTGCCAAGAAGCGCCTGTCCACGCGCCTGCTTGCACGACGCACGTTGCTCTCGCCTCATTACCCCCTGTGTCTCTCTTTCTGAAACCTGACGTGTAAAGGTACCCGGAAGGTGTTAGATATCGCCTGTCCCTCTCTTCCAGCAAGTCAATGACACTGTGGATCGGCATCTCGAAGGTGGGGGCTGACTCACATACTCGTCATCATGAGGGAGGCTGCGGCTCGCGGCTCTGTCAACATGAGGTGCGGCGATGAGCTCGCGCGGGCATCTGCGCTGGTGGTGGGATTTCGAGTCGTCAACGTCTCTTACCAACAACACCGTCCTCCATGGTACTCCCGCCGTACACTGCCGTACACTCACCTGTCCAGGCTCGTGGGCCGACCTTCCCACGCCACATCACCTATGGTTGCCCCGGGTCGGACGCGCACGCTGCCGCCGCCACCGCCGCGGGGACGATGACCCCTGGCGCGCGTACATACGCACTTTGTCGAGACGCTGCAGTCGAAGAAGCCGTGGGACGCGCTCGTCCACGGCTCGTGGTGCTGAGGGGGAGAGTGCCGCGCGATGACGCCATTCCACCGTCGCAACTGCAGTACCGACATCATGTGCTTGGGTCGCCGTGCTAGATCATCCCCAGCCCCCCGCTCTTCCTCAGGTCTGCCATAGGATTCCATTTACCATCCCTCCACGCCGTCCTCGTCCCAAATCCGCGCCATCGCCATCGCTCACGAGTCACCACGCCTAACCCCGACCCTGCGCGCGCCGACTGTGTACTCGCTCTCGCCACACTCAGTTCACGGACACGCCGATAGTGTTGTTTTACTGTACTCTTATGTCCGCTCTGCTGTAGCTATCACCTTGGATGCTTCGTTTTATATTTTATGTGCACTCTTGTTTTACGTACTACCTTTTTTTTTGAAGTTTAGAGCGATCGATCAGTCGGTTGCATACGTTGGGCACTTGCGTTGGGTTGGTTGGCTTGTCGTGCGTGTAAAAAGTTAGGACTGCATTGTCCACACCCCACCTCGCGAATGTCACATCGTGTTTTATGAAACAGTCTGCCGTCTCCCGGAGTCGAACCCATGCTGCGAGGAAGGTCCCATAGTGCCTGAATCAGCGCCGCGAGACTTGGACTGCACACATGTTGGGTGGATACATATAAAGGTTCCAGAACGAATGCACATGGTTCGCCGAGATATGTTCCGTTACCACGTGGAACGTTGCGATGGCCACCATATATGGAACGATGAATGGTGCATTCACTTCAATTCTACCGGCATACATCCATGTAGTACAGCAACTCGATTTCAAGAGAAAGCAGGATCACCAAGTCCCCAGAAAAGCGAACCATAACAATCACCCATCCATGCGGTCATCTCTGCAAAACAGGAGTTCAGCACACATCGCAACAGCGAGAAGCACCGAGTCCCACCAAAATATGCACCCGAGACCCCATGGACGGACTCCACGGCCCACTCAAGCGAGGGCGAACGCCGCGCCCACGGCCCACTCAAGCGAGGGCGAACGCCGCGCCCACGGCGAGCAGCCCCGCGAGCGTGCCCGCGGCCGCCGGGTGCGCCCCCGCCGCGCCGTTGTGCTTCGCCGCGCACTCGGTGACGCCGTCCGCCTGCGCCTGACAAGTGAACCTGCGAGCACCCGTCAGCGATCGGTCCCGCGGGCCGCGAAGGACGAGGAGCGCTCACCCGGGGTCGCAGAACGTCCCGTCTGTCGCCGGTGCCGGTCGGAGGGTCAGCGACGCGAGGGGGAAGATAGGGGCGGGAGACGGCGCACCGGCACAGCACACGGATCCGTCGAGCGGGTAGCACGAGAACGCGGAGCAGGAGGCGGAGCCGACCGGGCACCCGTCGCTGTCGTCGTACTTGCCGCGCGGGAGGAGCGTTGCGGGCGTGGGGGTGCGGCGGCCTGGGGCGGCGCTGGCGAGGGCGGTGGAGAGGAGGGAGAGGAGGAGGAAGGCGCGGCGGGCGAGCATGGTGATGGTGGGGTTGGACGAGTTGAGGAGGCCGCCTGGGATTTGGAGAGCGGATAGGGAGCTGGGGACGATGCTGGTTTTTATGGGCAGATGGGGTGTGTTCTTCGTTGCTGTGGGAAGCCCAGGCTGCCTACTACAATCTGTAGCCTGTCATGCCGGACATGCTCATGCTTTCTTGGGCGGATACGAGCGACAGCCAAATGTGGCCTCCTGGAGCCAATTTCCGTTCATACCGAGAAGCTGTTCGACTCTGTTGGGGCCACCGCGGCACAGGTGCGGCTTGAGCGCGAGAGGCAGGTAGCTGGCCTCCTAGTTTGGGTAGGCTGAATCCTTGACCGTCGCCACCCCCTTGTAACTGCACCACGAGGTACAGCTCGCTTCCACACGACGCAAGCTGTGTACGACGCCGTCGTTTGACAGTCGATGCCCCGGACTGGTCGGGAGCATATGCATGGTCCAAGATGTGTGCGCTGACACTGCGGAGAAAGCGCTATGTGAAAAACCTTCGCTGAATACGACGTGCCAAGACCGTTTTGCAAAGGTCGGTACGGAGCACATCTGGCATATGCGACAGCGGGGCGTCGCCCGCCAAACCACACAGGTAGATGAGCGCTATATCCTAATCGCTGACTGGACGACACACCTGTGCGGTCCCACCATCCTCCATGGCAACCATCGTACTCGATAGGACTGAAGGGGAGGGGAAGCAGATAGAAAGCTACCGTTGAGTGTTAGTCACGAAGGGCTTCACGAAGTTGATGGTAAATGGGAGGGCCTCTCCGTGATGCTCTTGCGTACATTACCGATCCGCTGCTTGCGTAGTTCAGGCCGAGGGCGAGGACGTGAACACCCGAATATCGTAGATGGAGTGTGATTGATGATCGCCGTGGAATGACGCAGATGTACAGCACATGAAAGGTTCAAGAAATCTGACCTGGACCGCATACGTCCTATCCACCATCCATCTACTTTTTCTTCTTCGGTTTCTTTTTCTTCACCCCTCCCGCTGGACCGGCTGGTGCGGGCACAGAGGGCACAGTGTCCTGAGGTGCGCTTGGTGCGGGCTGAGGAGCGGCGGGGGCGGGCGACGCCTGCGTCGGACGCTTGTTCTGCATCTTCTGCATCAGAGTGAGGTTGAAGGCATCGAAGCGGTTGAGGAAGACGGAGGAATGTGTCTTGAACTTCAAGCACTGCGATCACGGGTGACGCCGCGCGGAAGTGAGTTTTAGGTCGAGTGAGATGGCGCGCATGGGTAGGCACGGTGGTATTGTCGGTGAACTTGAGGACGAGCTTGCCCTGGCCGTCTGCCGACTACTTACCTCCACTTGACTGCGCAGTAGCGCGTCTGGCGATCGGGGAGATGGGAGATCAGCGCGCGAAGGGGAGGACAGAGAGCGATGCTGACCGTGTTGGGAGACTTGTCATAGAGGGCCTCCGCGGCCTCTTGGTATTCCTGCCAGGACGAGATGTAGACCATGGCAGGAGCAGAGCAGCCGCAGCCTCCGCTCAGCCCGTCGCCTGCCGCGAGCCCGGCTCGGTCACTGGCACGGCGTGGCCCGACCGTCGGGCCGCCCGTCATGAGCCCTGAGGCCTGAGGCCTGAGGCCTGAGGGCTGCCGCTCACGGCTCTGTCAACATGAGGTACGAGCTCGCGCGGGCATCTGCGCTGGTGGTGGGAGTTATCATTTCGAGTCGTTTCTTGCCAACGCGTGCATAGAGCCAACCTCCATGGTACTCCCGCCGTACACTCACCTCTCTCGGAGTCTCCCCCGTAACTCATTACGGCGCGCCGACCTTCCCACGCCACATCACCCATGGTTCGGTTCTGTTGTGTCATACAAGCCTGTCCGAAGACAATTTCCTCGCTGCACTCAATCTCCTTAAGATGGACCACACCATTTCTGCCTACAAGTGCCATCCAACCGACATCGACGATGGATCTGATGACAGTGACTCTCCTGCTATCGCGTTCTCGCTCCCGTCAAGCTCCGACCACACGTCTCATCCCGCCACCGGCGACCGCCAGTCCAACGAGGACTCTGACGAAGATGTGTCGCGCCCTCTGAATCCTGACGAGCGTGATCCATGGGAGCTGCGCTACGAACAGGTGCGTCTCCTCGTGTCTCCTCACTGCCCATCTCTCCTGATCCCTTCTATTTGGCGTGCCGTCACATGTAGCGTGTCACTCGTGCCCTCGAAACGTACGGCCCACGACTTACTCTTCGCCGTTCACAGATATACAATGGCAGAAATTGCCTACCTCTCTGGCGCTTCGGTTACGCCTTCAAGTGGGAGGCCGCCTTCGAGTACGCCAAGCACCACAAACTGAAGTGCTTGTCCACTGATGAGGAGGGAGCTGAGACTCTCAACTTCGACGAGTTCGTTTCCCAGGTTGGTGGATCCCCGGCGGAAGTGGCGGGAATCGCCATCATCCTTATGGCGATCGACCTTTCAAAGAAATGCGGTATGCGCTTGGACACAGCGCAGACATTGTCGCTCGAGCACAGATTCGTCCTCTACCTGTGGACGAACTACAACTACGACGGACGAATGCAGAGCTGCGGCAACTACGATTTCGTCCTCGACACCCTTGACACTGCGCTCAAGCCATTATCCGGAGCTGTAGTTAATACGTTATGGTATATTGACCTGGAGGACGACTGCCTGGTACGTTTTGGTGCCTGTCTCTTTGATGAATACGCGCAGACCTCAAGAATAGGATGTTTAGCGCATGGGGAAGGACTCGACACCTCTGTCGCGTGTACTGACTTGTTGGGCCATCTTTTGCGTGTGTTCAGCGGCATACTAGGATATTTATGTGCTCACAGATCCCTGCAATGGTATCTTCGTATCCTCGTCAGTATGCAGCGGAGTAATTCTTGTCTCGTTCCATGCGGGGCGTCCATATGCGCCGTAGTGGTGCCAAGACTGTATGTCAGACTACGGAAACACGTTCAATATGTAGATAGGCGTTATACAGCTGAAGTACGGCAGGTGACGGGGCTGTCCCCTACGAACAACTGGAGGATATTCATATATTCAAGTCTCAACGTATATGACCTCCCGTGCGACCTCGGCAGTAAGGCTGAGGAGACCCCGCGAAACGACGTCCGCAATCAAGAATACTTAACCTGCCGTATTCCTCGACGAGCTGCAGCAACACCTCTTCCGGTTCGCTGGAACCAATACGTCTCTGGCCAGCTTGTCGTGCACCCTACGCGAACTTTTCCTTCACACGGGATAAAACATCTTTTCACAACGAAATCGCGAGGAACCAAAGCTTGAAACGCGCGATTCCGGGTTCAACGTTCAGATGTGGAGAGAGACCGGGCCACGTGGGACTCGTCGGAGCACGTGGGTGGCAGCAAAACGTCATCGTTGACAGCGACCGCCGACGACCGACGCCCGTCTGCGCTCGTCCGCGATGACCTTCGCAGCCCGCGTCGGCTCAGGCCACGCTCGCTTCTATCTTCCGCCTTGTCTGGAGCCCTCATCTTCATCTCCTCGCCGCCTGGATAACCATACAGGTTCGCCATCGAGCAGCCGTCCGCGATGCTTCTCCTTCGACTCACAGGGTTCTCCCAGTTCATAGCGCCGTGGACGGTCCCCAGGCCGTTGCAACGTGTAGACCCTCCCGATTGCGCACATAGCCTCTGGACTATGGCCACATGCCCCCAACGCTCTTCACCGCCGGGGCTCTCTCTGCGCCACGGCGCCCCCTCCGCCCGCCCGGCGCGCGGTCCTCGCTGACGGCCTCAATTGCTCATATCGCCCCGCCCGGCTGCCATCTCCTCACTCCCTCTCATTTCCCGCACGCCCATCGTCTGCCGCTGCCCACCGCCCTTTCCGCCGTCCCCGAGCACGCTACCACCATCATGGCCCGCAGGTCTCCCCCAGCCCCCGGCAGCGGCAACGCTTCTCGAGCCCGCCCGTCGCCCACGCCCCGCACGCACGCCCTCTCGCCCCCCGCCTCACGCCGCCAGAGCCTGTACGCGATCGGCGAGGGTCCCGCCATCCAGTTGCACTGGCTCTTCCGCTCCAACATCCCCCGCCGCCGTGGCATGTCTATGCCCCTGGACGCTCGCAAACGCAACTTTTTCGGAGTCGGAGAGATCATCAGTGTATTGGCTAACGTGAGTTTCTTTCCGTCCTTTGCATGCGCATACATGCACCCGCAGTGAAGCGTCGGCTAGTGTTGACGTATCTTTTCGCTTTTTTCACGCTTGGGAACGCGCATATAGCCATCGGAAACCCTGCGCTCGTTGACAGAATCCAAGAGGATGTTGGAGGAGACGAGGAGAGAGCTGGAGGAGGCGAGGGAGCGCGCGCAATTGACCCCCACGCATACCTTCTCTCCCCTACCTGGCTTTTTCGATCGACCAGCGGAGCTGAAGGCGATCACAAGAGCACTCGAAGGAGAGCCGAGCTTCACGGTGCTATTCGGGGCAAGCAGTGTTGGAAAGGTACGTCATTTCTCGACCGGTTGCTTCATGCACATGGATTGACCGCGTCTCCAGACCGCGTTGCTTCGACAAGTTCTGACCCAACCTAACTATCATGTCCTCCATTTCGACCTTCGCATCGCTGGGTTTGCAGACCTGGCTAGTCTGTACATGAGTCTGAGGTACGTCTCCCCCTCCTTTTGCGCATTTTCCGACATCGAACAGTCTGTTGTCAGTCAGCAGATGGAGGGATTTTTCATGGCCATCGCACAAGACTCCGATATGCCCGGGTACGAACCGTTCGAGAAGGAGGCATGGAGCTTCAAAGTAAGTTTCTTCGAAAACGTGTCTGATGTGGCTGACGAACGTCCATCGAAGCACGATAGGCTCAATGTCGAGCGACGTGTGTCTAATGCTGGGCAATCAACTGACGCGCTCGGGTCGCCCGTTGGAGACATCAAAACGAGTGACATTGCGCGTTTGATGGAGCTTTTCCAAGTAAGTAGTGCATATATGGCACTAGTATTGTGCTCAATGAGGTGCAGAGCTCCCTCCTTCGGTATTGGAACTTCCAACCTTCCCCCGAAGCTCTCCAAGCAAAGCGCCGCGAAGAACACGAAGACGGCCCAAACAAGGCGAAAGGGCGTCAGGAGAAACCGTCCTGGCCGCACCGCATGTTTTCGATGCGGCGCAAGCAAGCAGAGAAAGCCGCGCGAGAAAACGGCGACGCAACCCAGACTCAGGAGAAGAAGCCAGAAGCGCCGATGAAGAAGATCCCGGTCTTTTTCATCGACGAGGCGCATAAGCTGTACGTACTGTCCCCTCAACGTTTTGCGGTATACGCCGTCGCTGAATGGCCTTACCTGCCCGCAGCCCTGCGCTCATTCGCTCGATCGACGCGATGAAGTGCCTTCTCGACGCGATGCTGGTCCTCACGAAACAGGACCGTCTCTGCCACGTCATACACGCGACGAGCGACCCGTTTTACCAAACGTGGCTGCGCCAACTGAACATAATGCAGCATTGCAAGGTGCGTGCGGTTCCCTCGCCCGGCGCTCCGTGTGTCCCTATCGCTGATCGACTTGCGCTTCGGACGATGCAGATCATCACCATCGGCGACTATCCTAAAGCGGAGACGCGCAAGTATTTCCGCGAGCGGATCCTGCCTGGCGTGCCCGAACAGCTGCGCCGTGGTCTGGAGTTCGAGAAGTTGTATGAGGCGTTCGGTGGCAAGTTTGCACACTGGCAGGATTATGTCACAGACTACGGTGAGTCGCTTCATTGCCTCGAGGGGATGCCGTTGTTGACTTCTGCGCGTGCCGGTCAGTGAACTCGAACGGACGTATTGACAGTGAGTAAAGTCGCTCCTTTTCTCAAAACCCCGATACTCAATCCCATGCGCAGTACAACAGTCGTCCCACTTCATCCAAGCACACGCGCTGCTCAACTTGCACGTCATCCACTCTTCGCAGGCCTCCCCTAATGGGCAAGCCGCAGGCGAATCTCCAGGCGCGCAGAACAATGAAGACGCGTCCACTCACGCCATTCACCGTCTCTCCCCACCAATGCCCATGAACACGGGCACCGGCCCATCCGGCCAAGGCTTCCGCATTTACAGCCCGCTCCAAACCCCGCACCAGTCCCCGTCCACCTTCCTCGGCGTGCCCTCCGGCAGCGGCATCATGGGCGGCGGCGGTGGCCACAGCGGTGCGAGCGCGAGCAACGGGGAAGAGGCGCCCGTCTTCCAGGCCGACTTCTCTGCGCTCCAGCTGCTGCGGGTGATGAACCGGCTCGCGCAGCCGCGGACGCGCGCGCTGCCGTACTTTCTGCTCTGCCGCGAGATGGGCGCGCGCGCGATCGACGGGATGGTCAAGGGCCGGATCCTCGACCTCCGCTGGACGGAGCCGGTGTCGCGGGAGTGGGACGGGTCGGCGCCGGGAAGGGCGGGCGCGCAGGCGAGGATGAGCACGGCGACGACGATGGGGGGCGCGGGGAGAGCCCCCAGGGAAAGCGTGCGGCTGCAGCTTGGGCAGCGCGCGGCGGCAGGGGCGACAGCGATGGAGAGGGAGAGGCAAGATCCGGGAAGCAGCGGGACGGCCGTGGATGAGCTCGAGGGCGCGGGTGCTGGCGCGGGGCCCAGCGGGGCGAGCGTCGGTCCGAGCTCAGCGGTCGGTGCTGGGGCCGCGACGGGGGCGGGGGCGGGGGCGGGGGCGACGGGGATGCGGCCCGAGACGGTGTGGTCGGACGCGGAGATGGAGCCGATGTCGGACGAGGAGATCATCCGCGCGCACGAGCGGCTTGCAGGGCTTGCCCCGCCGTACCCTGCTTCGGGCGTCGGAGCGGGGGTGGACATGGGCGTGGAAGTAGACGAGGACGAGGAAGAGGAAGAGGAAGAGGAAGAAGAGGTCCTGGGCCCGAAGCTCGTCCCGATCTCGCCGATCATGCGGTTCGCGATGGTCGAGGTCGTGCAGGAGTACTACGCGGACGAGGACCGGACGGAGAGCGAGTACGCGTCGCTGTCGGACGTTGATGTCGAGGAGTACTAGGTTCTGGCTCTGGACTCTGGAGTTTCCGTTCGTGCGCGTCGGGTCTCTGTCAATGTACACATGTATCCGTAGTGTTATCCCCTTGTATCTTGCTTGAATCAGAGACAAATCTCTCAAGGCTGGACTGCAGCAGACTGCAGCGCATGCTGTTCTCATTCCTTCTCCATTCAAATACCCATTATGCTGACAACACCGCAGCACTGAGCACTACCAATTTCGACTCCGACCGAACATCCCCCACGTGGCCCCGCATCCCCTACTATTTGAACGAGGAATGACCTCAAGCGGTGGCGCCTGTCATAGCATAAAGCGTGTGTCGATCCAAACTTCCGTCCACCAGCCCACGGAAATACCCATCACTCTTCCCCAGCAGTATGCTTGGACTGTCGAATTCAACCTACATGATCTCGGTCAGCGTCTGGATAGGATGACTTCGGTCAACTACTCACAATCCGACCCGCATCAAGAACCATCTAAAAGAGCAGCAACTATGTGAGCTCATCAAACGATATCGGTGCGAAGGTTCGACTCACAATCTTGTCGGCGTCCATGATGCTTTGGAGACGGTGCGCCACAGTGAGCACCGTCACATCCTTCCCCAGTTCCTCTCGGAGTGACTTCTGGATGATCGCGTCCGTCTCGTAGTCTTCCCAGAGGTCCGTCAGTATCCGTCAAATGTTCCGCAGCTCTATGCTCACCAATCGCCGATGTAGCTGCACCGTAAATCCATTACTATAACGCAAACGCGCGCACGATGGGATGAAAACACACCTTCGTCCAAAATGAGCAGCTTGCTGCGCCGTACGATCGCCCGCGCGAGCGCAATGATCTGCCTTTGACCAACAGAAAGGTTCCCTCCCCCACCGGCAATCTCAGAGTCAAGGGTGAGCCGTGCGCCGTCCCCGCCGTCGATGTGCCCATCGCTCGAACTCGTAGTGCCGCGTTCCTGCAGTGCGAAGAGACCCGCCGAGCGCAGCGCGTCGTTCAGTGTCACGTCGGAGTACTCGTCGTAGAGGTCCAGGTTCTGGCGGAGCGTGCCGCTGAGTAGGTCAGGCACCTGAGGGATGATGGTGACGTTGGAGCGGAGCGCGTCGAGGTTGAGAGCGTCGGTGGCGAGGCCGTCGTAGAACACGCTGCCTTCGGTGTAGATGGCGCGAAGGAGCGACAGGGTGAGCGAGCTCTGGGGAGGTACCTCAGCATCGTAGACAGCGTAGTGAGAAGGGCAGATATCCTTACCTTGCCACTGCCCGTGCGTCCGACTGCATGGAAGCGCATGTCAGACCGCCTTCTGCGACGTCGGTGACAACATCCACTTACCGATGCCAATGCGTTCACCGGACTTGACTTGGAACGACAGGTCGTGCAAGACCTTCGGACCGTCAGGGGTATACCTCGCTGAAAGGTTCTCGACTCGCAACTCCCCGCTTGCAGGCCAGTACGCAGGCGGCACACCAGACTTGGTGGATTTCGGTTCCTGTTCTATCTCCAAATACTGTCGGATACGTTCTACGCTGTGCAGATAGTCAGGAAAATGCGCAGAATGAAACATGTATGCCATACCTGTTCGCTGTCCGCGTATCGGCATCGTCAGAGAACGAAGCAAATGATGATAATACGTCGTTGAGACACGTACCGGATATCTGGAAGTTGTTAAATGCAAGGAACCAATGTAAGATGCGTTGAGCCATTTCAGCTAAATTGTTCGCGTGACATCAGATACCGTTCATGAATAATTTTAAGACAATACTTACTGGCCATAGACATCGAGAAACCGGTGCTCGCGGCACCGATCGAGGCCACGTATGTCAGGTAGGTCGCTAGCGCAGTCGTCAAGACTATTCCTAGAAGGTTGACGCGTACGGTGATCCATCTAACCGATGTTGAGGATTAAAAACAGACTAGATGTGGGAACGTCGGAACTTCGTACCGAGTGAGCGCATTGAACGGAAAGGCCGCGCGGCTGTAATAGTCCAAGCGTCTATAGGACTCCAGCTTGAACGCTTCTTGAGCACCGTATGCGCGAATTGACACTGTAAGGACGGTTTAGACGTCAGACTGAGGCGTTTTAAAGCGCACAACTCACCAAGGCCAGCCATGGCCCCACTGAAGTGCCCGAGAACCGGCGCCTGTGCGTTGCTCATCTCGCGCTTGATCGGCAGCTCCGCACGCATGTAGCTCCGACTGAACGTACTGCTGATGGCCGCAAACAGAGCCGCGGGTATTACAAACACAGGGATGACCACGGTGACCGCCACGAGCTTGGTGAGCATGAACACAGTGTGCTCAGTGAGATGGTGAATCGCAAGATAGACGGCGGTATCGACTGCGAGGAAGACACCCTGAGCATGATGATACGCGAAGGAGACGAGTGAATCACGTACCGGTGTGGATGTCCGCGGTGCAGCGCGCGACAATACGTGATGTGGGAGTCTTATCTAGCCAACTTCGACGAAGCATCAGTGCATGGTTGAGGTAGGGCTAAGCGTATGCAACTGCTTACCGTAGCGTGGTGCCAAGGACCGACTTGATTAATTGCTGATGAACGATCGTAGATACTCGCAGGGAGCTCATTGTGACCATGTACCAGCCAATTGCGTATGCAGTTGATCCTGCGAGCAGAACTCCCAGATAGTATGAGACGTAGCTAGTGTTCGAAATCAGGCCTGCGATCGCATCGTCCGAACAAGGTATGTCTGCACTTACTATCCCACGTGAACTTCGCTTCGCTCATGAGTCTCATACTGCGAAGCCCAGAGACCTAGAACCCATTCCTGGTCACCAGAAGTCAGAATAGAGACCTCTGCACATGTGCGTGAATACCGACGAGAAGGTTGAACATCGAGTGCGTCAGAGCAATCAACGTCGGATAGGTCAACCAAAAGATCCACGGTGACCGCGACGCATTCAAAAAGTACAGTCTCACTGTCGAATCGTCATCAGTCAAAGTACACTGATACCACAGCTAGACTTACTGGTATCCCATCCGACTGTGCCTCGACTAATCTCCTCGGCAGCGAAGAGTTTTCCGTTACTACTCTGTTCGGCCGTACCGTCTGCAACATTCTGGCTGTCTAGATCCTGGTCTGCTTTGACAAGAGCATTGACGTCCGCTTTGAGCTCTTCCATGAGTTCTTGGTCGTCTTCAAGTGCCTTGTCGAGCGACCCTTGGCTGGCGATACGGCCGTTGCTACCGAGGGCGACGACGAAACCAGCGATGGGGCGCGTGAGAGCAACATTGTGACTCTGAGGGACCGTATCAAACGACGTCCGTGATTGAAAATGGGGGACATGACGTACAACGAGGATGACAGTGCGGTTGCGGACGAGATCGCCCATGAAGCACTGATCGACGATGGAACGACCCGTCTGGACGTCGAGGGCGGCAAGTACCTAGAGTAGGGGATGTTAGAGAGCTGTGATATCAGAGCTATACTAGAGCCTTGCGCACGTCGTCAAGGAGCAGAATCTCCGCTTTCGAATACACGGCTCGCGCAAGCGTGATCCGAGCTTTTTGTCCACCACTGAGATATGGTCAGCATTGTCGTGTCCAACGATGAGGCCCAGGCCGTTGACGTACCTCAGCGTGATCCCCCTCTCTCCAACCTCTGTCATGTCTCCCGCCGCAAAGAGGGCGAGGTCGCGTTCAAGCGCGCACTGCTTGATCACTGCCCTCACTGTTAGAAAAAGATCGGCCCGCATGCAGCAGTTGCATGCTCACCCATCTTATACCTGACTTCGTCGAAAGGCAGCCCAAAGAGAATATTGTCCTGTCCACTGGGATTCAGCGCCGGCAAGCCCTGCGCGGACTGGTAGACATACCCGAATCGTCTCGCTCTGTATCCAGCTCTCCTGCGCCGCGTACGCGACACCACCGTCCCTCGGCAGCTTCACGCACGTCCCTACTCCGGGCTCGGAGGGACGCGCGTGCATCTCTCCGAGGAGGGCCATGAGCAGCGAGGTCTTTCCCGACCCAGTCGGGCCGATGATGAGGTTGATCGCCCCGCGCTTGAATCGAAGGGGCTCGTCGATGCGGAGAGAAAAGCGCCGCAGATCAGGGGTGGTAGAGGATGTCGGGTCGACTGGAGTCTGAGCGCCGCTGCCGGGCACGGAAGACGACCATGTGAAGTGAGTGTGATTGATGCCGATGTCGATGTCGGCGTCGGAGGCGATGAATCTGTCTTCTCCTGGTACTGGGGGGTCCTCAAACTCGTCGAGGAGCTCCGTCTAAATACAAGTTAATGTAGACACGAGATGATTGTGCGAAGAGGAAGTTCGCACCTCATGCAAAAAGTCGTTGATGCGATCAATGGACAACTTGCCTTCAAGTAAACAGCAATCAGCTGGCTAGAATAACCAGTGTTGAGGTCAAGAACACACCTCGAAGAACGCTAGGCAAGTTGCCGAAGAGTAGTTGTAGGTTCTGGAGCATGATAAACGCTGACAATTGAGTTAACATATGCGGTAATATGACGTCATAGCAAACAACATACCTGACAGCGCAGGGAATACACGAGATGGCGTGAGTTCACCCTTTTGGAGGAGTGCCTATGAATCGCCGTCAATAACGCCAATTTATAGGGAAGAAAGATGAAGGGACAAACAAAGCTTGCAAACGTCAACAACATGACAAGAAGCGGAATGCTGAACCTGCGACAAAACGAACATGTGCACTTTGAAAAACGCTAGCGATCAGAGAGTAAACGAACGTAGACTGCCTGCTGAGAAGGATCATCATCCGCGAGTTCTGCAGCTCAACGAGCTCCTCATCCCTTCGGCGAGTTATCTTCTCGGCAACGTGGTGTTCCCAAGCGAAAAGCTTGATCATTCGCACGATTCC
The DNA here is from genome assembly GCF_022376455.1 of Epithele typhae. Lineage (NCBI taxonomy): Eukaryota > Fungi > Basidiomycota > Agaricomycetes > Polyporales > Epitheliaceae > Epithele > Epithele typhae. The sequence goes on along the minus strand of NW_025954221.1, from coordinate 51,680 downwards.
AAGTGCTGAAAACAAACGGCGTCAGACGGGTCCGAGTCCAGAAGAGAAGGGAATGCCAATTACTCACTCTCGCTGATTAACTGCACACGTGCGTCCATCTTTACCATCATCATTGCTTGATACTTGCGCACGAAGTCGGTGACATATGTAGGAAAAGGGAGCATTATAAACATGGCCCCAATTCCTACAAAAATGCTGAAGTTGATGTCGCGGTCATCAGATCACATCAGGAATGTCATCGGAGGCAGTCTCGGTACGTACCTCCATCCCAAGATGCGGTAGAGCAGCAAGACTGCAGCGATCATCTGCAAAGGCCACTTGATTACTGCCAACAGATGTTTAGCGGTATGCTAGTCGCGGAGTCTGTTCGCTCACAGGTGTGCATCCAGAACACGTTTGCGACCTTAAGGTTCTCTATGTCGCTCGTGACAAGGTTATTCAACCTCCCTGACAGATTGGCACTCCTGGCTGTCGATCCGTCAGCAGCCGAAGTCTCGGCCTTGACGCGGATGCGCAGCGCGTGCTGAAAGATGAGCTCAGTGAGAATGACTTGTGTCTTGACATGTTGACGATGCTGAACGTGATCCGGACGGCGTCAGGATGTCGTCAGGATACATATGTTGGTCCGCTTACCACAATCCAAATGTACCACTGATCCGCCAACGTGGAGATCGAGGAGCCAATGAACATGAGGACGATCCAGGTCCACGGCTCATACCGAGAGTGCTCCCCGCCAGTTTCCAGGACGCTTTCAAGTAGCTGTCAGCGCACTCGACACCGAACCAGCATGGGCCCTTACTTAAGCAAGTTTCGAAGTGCGATGGGCGTAGCGAGGGGTACGACAGCCTGCGATGAACCGTGAGGTGCTGAATCATGCACCAGATTGAAGTGAACCTCACAGCAACAAGGGACAGGATGACCCGTACCACGAGATCGTTGCCTGATCGAAATAGTTGGTTTCACCGCGAACGCTCGGAAGAGGTCACTCACGATAGAACAGCAGAAGGCCCCAAATAATGTGTCTGTCTGACCTTACTTTGAGAGGATCGATGTACTATGGTCCATGAGATCGGTCCTTCAGAAGTGATATGAACGCACACACCGAGAAGCTGCGCTCCACCAGACTTCGCGCACGGTTATCCTCAGCAAGTGACGGTAGCTCGTTGTGCGAAAGATGAGATGTCCGTGAGGCCTTCGATATGGTGACGTCTAGCCATGCGAACAAACAGTAAGCTAGCAGGCTACTGCGTTGTTCGTCGTTTGGATTCGGCTTACGAACGTGGTATGAGAAATAGACAAAGGACGCTGTGAGCGAGAAACAGAACTTACGATGGATGGGTCGTAGTGCGGGAGGACCAGCGGAATCATGACGGAGATCTCAAAAAGCAAGACAATCTTGGCCCAGAGAAGAACACCTTGCGTCGCCAGATCAGCAGGCACACCTCCTATGACAAACAACGGGACAACGTTGCGACCTGCGGATACGGCAAGCGCCAAGAAGGTGACTATAACTAAATGTGATGCGAACGCTGAGCTGTGCTTCCGAGATAACAGATGTCCCACAGCGAGAGCGGAGGCGTAAATCTGGGATGAACGACAGTGAGTGTTTCGGCCGATTCAATGCAAAGTGAATCGAACTTACGTATAAGCCGCAGTGTACAAGTTCATACTCCAGGGAGGCAGGCAGCTCTAGAGTTCGCCGGCTCGCCAGGACGAGGGGAACGGCGGACAACGTAGCGAGGGCAACGCAGCAAGCGAGGCGTGCCGTCTTCATGTAAAATCGCGTCGGACCGCGTTAAATTCCATGACACGTTCAAGGTTGTATTGGCCATCCTGGTGCTCTGTCTCTTCATAGGTCACACGTGATCCTTGCGGGCACGCGTTTTGATTGACGATAACGGGATGCTTGAAATGGGGAGGTTGAAAGTGCCACGTGTACACGACCTGGAGAGCGAGAGTCAATGCAGAGACACAGGCGCCCAAAATGGGGACCGCGCGCGTGTCGCCCCAAGCGCTGGACCGCCAGCGAGAACATGTCAGGTCTCGCAACTTCTGGCAGTACTTGTACTTACCTTGAGTCAAAAACCATGGCTTTTTCAGAGGGGCGGCTTTCGACTGTCGGCGGTCGCGGGTGGTGGGGAGCACTGGGGGATGATGAGAACGGCCGCTGCGTCACCGGACGTGGCCTCAAGTAGTAGGGCACAATTCAACGTCCAAGTTGACGGTCAGGAACCAACGTCGCCGAATACGCAGTCCGTGCACGGCGAAAGTTGAACGCGTGGACCACAACGTCGGCCTATCAATGCCGTTGTGGCATTCAGTCGATAAGATGTCTTTTTGGTGATGTCAGCACCGCTTCCGGCCCGGGACTTGCGATTAAGCATCCCCGTAGACGAGCTGAAACCGCTGTGTGACACCAGAAAACCGTTATTGAATGCTCATACATATTGGGAACGACATCTGCGCTAGACCAAGTTGCGAGACGAGGTGCAAGAACACCTCTCAATAGCCACCAGAAGGATTCCTGTAAAACAACGTCATCAATCGTCTTCCACAAAGAATAGTCCGACCATGGGATAGAGAGTGGCGCAGTCGTCGTAGCCGTCCACGAGCTGACGGAAGTATCCGCCTGTCTTCCTGAGAAGGAGTCGCTGGCGAAATTGATCAAGCGACACGGCATCTAGCGTTGACCGCAAGAGGCGCGCTGCTGACTGCGATTCCACTGTCCAGGGCTCAAGTCCTGGCTGATGACCGCAGTCCTGCGCAACGAGGACACCAGCTGCGCTCGAGTAGAGCGTTGTATGGATGCGGAGCGACGACAAACTACGGCGAAGGTCCTGGCCCACCTGCGGGATTGATGGGGATCCACTCGCAGCCCGACACGTGTTCCGTGACTGGCGGAGTGATGTCTCGGTGCAGAGCAACCGCAGTACAGCCTCACGTATTTGAACACTCGCCGTTTTCGTAGCCTGGCTTTAAACCGCCTTCCATCCGCCATGGCCGACAGGTGAGGATCTACGTCGTGGCTGTGACCAAAAGGGCACCTCCAGGATTCGAACCAACGCTTACAAATACGCGCTCGCAGCCCGTTTCAGATCGGCGACACGGCTTTCGCGCCCGTTTACGGCGCGGCTGCTTCCGCGCTTGCTCTTCTCATCCATGGAGGCTCGTCTCTGCTGGCAGGCCATTGCGCGCAGAAGGATGCCCCGCTCTTCTACGACGGCGACGATGACACATCCGCCACCACGCCCGAGGAGCGCAACGCGCTCCGTCGTGTCGTGAGGCGCGCGGGAGGTCCAACAATATTCGTCCTCAACTTCATTCGCCTCGCCTGCTGCCTCGCCCTCCTCGGATTGTCCATCGCGACGGCTCTCCAGGAACAGCATAATACCACCCCCGTCCGTCCTTGGTGGATAGCTATTATCCTCTGCGACGTTTATGTGCGAAACTCTTCCTTTTTCGCGCATATAATCACCCCTGTGCTCACGAACTCCTCCAGGGATACGCGTCCGCGCTCGCTTTTGGGTCGATTATCACTCGCAAGCATGGTCAGCTGCTGGAGTCACACCTCTCCTTCGTCCTCCTTGTCACTCTTGCCACATACACCTTCCGCGACTTTGCTCCACTCTTTTTCCACTCGCGCAACTGGCCAGAGGACGCCCAGGAGGGCGTTCTACTGTGGATCAAGCTCTCGCTTCTGTTTGTCGCGGCCGCCGCCATTCCGTTTGTCACTCCTCACACATACGTGCCTTTACATCCTGAGGTGTGTGCATTTTCCGGGATGGTCTGTCGCACTTGACATGAACAAGACAACTTGCAGGAACCGGTGGAGGTGCCGAGCCCCGAGCAGACTGCGTCGCTCCTGTCCCGCGCGCTCTTCAGCTGGATAGACCCAACCATTGCGAAGGCGTCCCGGGTGGAGCACCTTCCACTTGACGAGTTCCCTCCTCTTGCGGACATCGATGAGACCAAGAATCTCACCAAGGAGGTCTTTCCGGTTCGTCCTTGCATGCTGCGATGGTACGATTGGCTTACGCTTGACAGAAAATTGATCCCTTCGAGCTGGGCAAAGACGAACATATCTTCTGGGGTTTAATGCGCGCGTTCAGTGAGTCATTCCTCCCATTGGCATTCGGAGACGGGCAGCACTGTTGCTTCGCGGGTATTCGAGCGTGAGTTTGCGAGAGCTGGCTGCCCGCGCTTTTGGCCGCACAACCCACCCGGCTGTGCATCTTCCCAGCTCGACCTTAGGTTCCCTCAAGTCCGCCACATCGCGCCCGTCATGACCTCCTTCAGGACGTTTCTCTGCCTCGTCGTTGGTGGGGTTCGTGGTTGTCAGGGAATGAGATGGTATACACGCTTTGCCATCTGGGGCGGTCGTTCGTTCGTTCTTGTGTCTGGGACATGTCTATCACATACTCGCGTTCTTGACTGACCCTTCGCTGCAGTAAATCCATACGCAATTTACGCAGCCTTGATGTTCTTCTGTGTAATTAAACTCTACTTGCCAACAAGTTTCCTTTTACTGACGCACTTTTTCATACCCAGTCTGTCATCACCATTACTAGCCCGCTCGCCGTCAACGGTCTTTTAGCGGACATCGAAGCCAATGGCCCGCAGTCCGAGTTGAAATCCTGGGCGTGGATCGTGCTCATGTTCGTTGGCCCTGTGTTTGTCACGCTCACCGAGGAACAGTACATGTGGATCATCTACAGGATAAACTTCTGCATGCAGGCCCTCGTCACCGAGCTCCTCTTCCAGCACGCGCTACGCATTCGTGTGAAATCGGAGAGAAGCGGGGATGGTCAAGGGCTTAACGACGAGAAGGACAAGAACATGATCGGGAAGATCAACAATTTGGTTACAAGCGACATCGAGAACATCAAAGAGGGGAACAAGTTCTGGATGCAGCTCTGTAAGTGTCTCCCGTGCGTTCGCACAAGGGGAATTTGCGCTTATAAAGGCCTTTGCAGTCATCCGTGTCCCTGTTCTCATCGGCGTCGCCATCTTCTTCGTCTGGAGGGTGCTTGGTTGGAGCGCGCTTGTCGGGCTCGCGTCTATCGTCATCCTCCTCCCGATACCCGGCTACCTAAGCAGCTGGATTCAGACTTACCAGGCGGGCATGATGAGCCGTACAGATGCTCGCGTCCAGCTCATTAACGAGACGCTCAACGTGGTCCGCATGATAAAGCTGTTCGGGTGGGAGCACCGCGTGGAGAAGCAGATTGAGGAGAAGAGGGACGCGGAGCTGTCCCACTTGACGATGCAGAAGTACCTCGAGCTCATCAACAATCTCATCAAGTGGGCGCATGTGTCTTTCAGAAGCCCTGCGTTGTGCTGATAGCCTGCAGTTTCTCCATCCCGCTCGTTACCATGGCCATCACTTTTGGTACTTACGTGAGTGCTACGTGTCGTCAGAGAACAATGCACTGAGGACCTTTTTGTAGACACTAGTCGCGAAGCAAGACCTCAACGGTAAGATTCCTACTTTATCGCTTCCACATGTCCTGACCAAATGCGTTTCAACAGCCTCCAAGGTCTTCTCGTCGCTGACCGGTATGTCTGCTCCATCATTGTAGCGGCATCTAGCCTCACACCCTTGTCAGCCTTCCTGATGATCCAAATGGAGCTTCATATCATATTCTACGCCGTTCCTGTGAGCACCCAAGGTACGTTTCTGACCCTTTTCTCCGCTTGCACTACCAATGTCTTTCAGCCAAGATATCTCTGGACCGCATCAACGACTTCCTCCACGATACGGAACTCCTGGATGACTTTGAGCCCAGACGTCCAGCATCTGCCACCGCGGCGTTCGCTCGTCCGTCGCGCAACGACTCGGTTCTCGGCCTTGCCCACACGACCTTCACCTGGTCCGCCGCTTCCGCGACGCCTTTTGCGGCTCCTGACGCCAGCGCACTAACTGGGCGCCACTTCGCTCTCCGGATCAACGAACCTCTAGTCTTTCCTCGCGGGAAGATCTCCCTTGTCGTTGGCCCTACCGGTTCCGGGAAGACCTCGCTCCTCATGGCCCTACTCGGCGAGATGCACGCTACCCCCGAAGGGCCCGAGGCGTTCGTCGGGCTCCCTCGCGCCGGTGGCGTTGCCTATGCCGCTCAAGAAAGCTGGGTGCAAAACGAGACCATCCGAGACAACATCCTTTTCGGGGCGCCGTTTGACGATGAGCGCTACAACGAGGGTAAGTTCTCGGTGCACGTCCCACGTCCAAGCGATCAACTTACCTGACCATCCAGTCATCCGACAATGCGCGCTCGACCGCGATCTGAGCCTGTTCGACGCCGGTGACATGACCGAGGTCGGCGAGAAGGGCATCACCCTCAGCGGCGGCCAGAAAGCCCGGGTCACGCTCGCGCGCGCGGTGTACTCGGCCGCGGAGACCTTGCTCCTCGACGACGTCCTCGCCGCGCTGGACGTGCACACCGGCCGCTGGATCGTCGAGAAGTGCTTCAAGGGCGACCTGGTTCGCGGGCGCACCGTCGTCTTCGTCAGCCACAACGTTGCTCTTACGCGCCCAATTGCGGACTTCGTCGTGGCCGTCGGGAACGATGGACGGATCGCCAGCCAGGGCTCGCTCGACAAGGTACTGCAGGAGGACGCGGAGCTCAAGGACGAAGTCGAGGTGCTCGCCAGGGCTGATCAAGAGATTGACGTCCCTGAGGCTAGTGGAGAAGCCGCCGCCGACCTCTCGAAGAAGGACGGCAAACTCGTTGTCGCCGAGGAAATCGGTACCGGACGTGTGGGATGGGGTGCTTGTGAGTATTTCGCTTCATCATGCGAACGTCGATTTTGACGATATACAGTGCAACTTTACATGCGGAACGTAGCAGCTGTCCCTTGGATCTACTGGGTCTTCTACATTGCACTTCTCTTTCTCACTCACGCCTCCATCAACAGTCAAGTATGTTCCGCGTATGTTCTCATCAGAAATCTCACTAACTTCTCCATCTCAGTCATACTTCTTGGGATATTGGGCTGCTCAGTACGAGACCCATGATCGTTCAGAGATTTCAGTGTGGTTGTGAGTGCCTTGTGCGTGTCAACTTAAGCGCTCTTCTCACATCACACCCATAGCTACCTGGCTGGTTACCTTGGCCTCGTCGCCGCCGCTCTGATCGTCTACGGTATCTGTTGGTCGATTCACGTCTACGGTCGCATCCGTGCTTCGAGGATCATCCATCGCGATCTCGTAGTTTCGGTCCTCGGAACTACTTTGCGGCATGTCATTATTTCGTCTCTCGCTTTGATGTTACTCACAATGACTTAGATGGCTCGACACGACACCAATCTCCCGCATCATCACGCGCTGCACTTCCGACATACAAGGCGGTGCGTATATCCATCATCCAGAGCTCAATTGGCACTCATTTTAATCCGATGCAGTCGATGGGTCCATCCCTCAGATGCTCCACTCGCTCCTCGAGGGCTCAGTCTACCTTACGCTCCGCATCGTCTCGATCGCGATCGTCTTGCCTATCTTCATCATTCCCGCTGCGATCGTGCTACTCCTCGGGTGGTGGATCTCGTCCATCTACATGCGCGCGCAGCTGTCTGTCAAGCGCGAGATGAGCAACGCCCAGGCGCCTGTCCTCGGCCACTTTGGCGGTGCGATTTCTGGATTAGGTGCGTGGCATCACTCGGTTTTACTTTCAGGGATCCTTACTCGACTCTTGAGTATCTATCCGTGCGTATGGTGCCCAAGAGGCGTTCAAGCAGGAGTCGTACAAGCGCATGGACCGTTTCACCCGCGCCGGACTCACCTACGCTGCACTCAACCGCTGGGTGACGGTGCGCGTCGACATCATGGGTGTTATGCTCACCACCGTGCTGGCCGTGTACCTCACGTACTCGGCAAACATCAGCGCATCCAATGCCGGTTTTGCGCTTGCTATGGCTGGTAAGTGCATCACGACGTTGTGCACGAAATTTTCTTATAGAAAGTACGCCGGAAGTTGGATTCAGCAGCTACATTCTGTCCTGGTTGCGGGTCTTTAACGACTTTCAAGTCACCGGTACGTCGTCGCGTTTTGTCGGGAGTAAGCGCGATACTTACTTTTGTACGGCTGCTGTCTCGATAACTAGCCAACAGGTCAGATACCCATCCAGATTCCATTTCATCAGTAACTCACTTCGTGCAGCTTGGAGCGCATTCACCAGTATATGGTCATTGAGCAGGAGCCGAAGCCCACGCCGGAAGGTGTCCCTCCCGCGTACTGGCCTGCCAGTGGAGGCCTCCGAGTGGAGAAGCTGTCTGCGCGCTACTCTCGCGAAGGCCCCCGTGTCCTGCACGAGCTCTCCTTCGAGGTCAAGTCGGGTGAACGCATCGGTATCGGTGAGCCGGTACCCCTTCGTGACGTGACCCGCGCGGTACTCATGACTCGCGCGCAGTCGGCCGGACCGGCAGTGGCAAGAGCTCTCTCACCCTGTCGCTCCTTCGGTGCATCGTGACCGAGGGTAAGGTATTCTACGACGGCTTACCCACGGACGGCCTCAACCTTGACGCGCTCAGGTCCAATGTCACCATCATCCCCCAGGTCCCCGAGCTCCTCAGTGGAACGTTGCGCCAGAACCTCGACCCTTTGGGTCAGCACGACGACATGACGCTGAACGACGCGCTGCGCTCCGCCGGTCTCTCCGCCCTTCAGGAGCGCACCGGTTCTGGGGATGAGAGCCGCGCCAAGCTTACGCTGGACTCCGAGATCGCAGGTGGCGGAGGCAACCTTTCCGTTGGCCAACGGCAGATCATCGCACTCGCGCGGGCTATGGTACGCAACAGCAAGCTGCTCATTTTGGACGAAGGTACATCTCTTGAACGTGATCACATGAGCTCCATTGACATCGTTCTTCCCTTCCCAGCTACCTCCGCGATCGGTAAGCGTGGACAGGTCGTGTCGTGGCATTTGATCTAACTAGCCGACGTCGCAGACTACGACACCGACGCGATCATCCAGAAGTCTCTCCGCGAGGAGCTCGGAAAAGACGTGACAGTGCTGACGGTTGCCCATCGCCTCCAGAGCATCATGGACGCGGACAAGATCGTAAGTCTCGGCTCTATGGTGTCCCGCTCCTGCTCACACATGGTCCCGCACAGATGGTTCTCGAAGCGGGAAGACTCGTACGTCCCTGCGTTTATTGATACATGATGGCCCGTGCCGACGTATCCTCCATTCATCCAGGTCGAGTACGCTCCGCCCAGCGAGCTTCTCAAGAAGACTGGCGGATACTTCCGTCAGCTTGTGGACGGCAGCGACGACCGCGCGACTCTCTATGCCATGGCCGGACTGCCTTCTTGATGTGGTCGTGGGCGGAAGACGGTATGGGTTCCCAAGAATCCTTCGCATCTCGAACTGAATGTTGATGCGGTTGTTATACAGGAATGCTTCTGGCAGTGGATGAGAGGTCTTTGCCCCCCACCTTCTTAACTTTATTTGGCGTAGATGTCCTGGGTAATAAGAGCGCGCGGCGGTTTCAACCCATCTACAGGGTCGTGAGTCCCCGGCTGGAGGCGGCGAAGGTATTTTTAACCATGTTATCGACCGAATGCCACAACAGCTTTGACAGGCCGTGGTTCTTCAACCCTCGATCCGCTGCGGGCCCTCTTTGGCCGTGCACCTACACCTACCTACACGGACAGAGCGCGGCGACCTCGGTGTCCTTGACCGTCAACTTGAGCGTTGAACTGTGCCTCGCTACCTATAGTCACTTCCGGTACTCCCCACCACCCCACGTGTCGGGAGTAAGGGAAAAGCCGAGGTGATCCGGAAACGTGTCACGCGCCCTCGCCGCTCACTGGCCCTCAAGCGTAGCCACTAGGTACCTATCAATGATGCTATGGATGAAAATACGAGGGCGTGGCGGCCAACTTTGAGCACGAAGAAACATTTTACGAATACAAAGGAAGGCACTGCCAAATTAAGTCACCCGAGGACGCAATACATACCACCGTCGCTCCCCGTCCCCAGCTCAGACCACCAACACACTACACCTACACGTCACGCATCTCAATGTCATCCCGCGACTAACGAACCAAGCCGTCAACGACCGCGTAGAGAAAACGCCAACGAAGAAGAAAGAGAGAACGCACCGCGTCCTTCTGCCCGCGCCCGAACTTGGCGTAGTCGGAGGCGGAGTCGACGTCGACGTCGACCCCGACCCGCACCGTCCCGGAGCTGATCCCGGTCCGGCGCGCGAAATGCATGCTGTCGGACCCCACGCCGGTGCTGGTGAAGACGTGCTTCGTCTCGGCGCGCAGGCCCGCGCGGGAGTTGAGCATCGCGAGGAACGAGTTCGTGTACACTGCGGGCGGGGGCGGGGGTGAGCGGCCCGGGAGGCAACCTGAAGAGGATGCTGCGTCGCTTACGGTTTGGGATGAAGCTGTAGAAGCAGAGGTACCACAGGTTGTCCGGCATGGTGACGAACTGGGGCGCAGGGGGTCAAATTACGAGCGGGCGCGGCGCGGGCACGCGGGGGGCTTACGCATATGAGGATAATAATGTTGGTCACGCTGGGAAACGGATGAGTATCGTGCCAGGTGACGAAGGCTTGGGTAGACGACGCACGTCGTGAGAGCGCCGGTTGTGATGGCGTACGCAGTGATTTTCGTAATGATTGTGTTGGTGCTGTGTGTTGTAATAATGTGTTCGGGTCCCCGATAGATTAGCGAGGGCGGACATACCTTTCCATCATTCCACGATGCCTGTACAACAGATAAGACAGGGATGCTGCGATGATGATATCTACCGCTGCGGCCAAGGAGAGACTGCCGGTGTAGTAGGGCTGCGTAGCGCTCAGCGCAAGTCATAATAAACGTAACATTTGACGTACCGTGATGAGGTGGAAGTCTGATAACTTGGGGTGCACGAAGCTGTGACGAGCCGAATGGTTTAGCTTGTTTTACATAATTGATGATGGATCCTGAAGACGAACGTCAATGCGCCCGTAGCTATGCGGAGAAGGCTCGTCAACAAATGCTCCAACTTTGGGCGGGCGCCGAAAGCTCACCTAGCTCCATTCCGAAGTTGGCGAAGGACAGGATCAGCTGTAGGAAGCATATACGTCAGTTCTAGACCCAACGAGAGACGTCCGCCTGCGTACCACAACCCCAACAAGGACGAAAGAATTGTTGCTAAGAATCCACAGTCTTCGGCAATAGAACCTACGGCGCGTCAGTATACGATGCGCTTTGCGGGAAAGGGAAGAGACGCACAGGTGGACTAGAAACGATATGACCGCCTATGTATGTCAGACCTACAGCCGATGGAGTCCACGAACGGATTACGACGTACTGTGGAGAAAGTGACAGCCTTCGTAGAACGTCTTAGCTTCTCAGCAGCGCAGGCGTGGGCTCCAAAGGACGTACATCGTCAGAGCTAGGGGCACGACGTCAAAAATCACGACACATGAGGCGAACGGGCAGCTTACGGTTTGGTGACCTCGAATGCTGCAAGATTTCCGTAGTTGACAATCGCGAAACGGAATGTGAACGCGATCGACAGGGCGGTATGCAGAGTCTCGAGGATCCTAGCGAGCTGTCAGCTATCCACGTATAAACGTGGCCACTGATCCAAGTCTACCAGATGATGAAAACCTAATAAAGGTATAAGTGAGCGTACGCACGAAGCGAGAAAGCGAGTACTTACGTAAAGCTTGAGGAACATTGTGTCAGTGGTCCAGCTGAGCTGATAGTATCGGTATGTTTGAAACGTAGTGAATCCATACAGCCTGTTACGAACGGAAAGGTGAGGGTGATCTGCATGAAATACAAGAATAGAGGCGCGTACATGGTCGAGATGTATGTCCCGAGCAACGCCGCACCCCCTAGGGGCATGAAATCGAAGTCTGGAGGGAGGAAGAAAGTCGGCATGGCGGTCGGAGGAAGCGACTCCGAGAAGGAACGGGAACAGGATTTGCTGAGCGGTGGCCTTATCAGTTACAGCCTCGGGTGTAAAGGGCACTGCGCCTGACGAAAGCCCGCCGCCCAGAATAGGTCATGTGGTCGTCAAAATCTTCAATCCGGGGCGTCTTCGATGGCGTCTGACCGAATCTGCACCATTGCAAATCGGCTCCGCTCAGACCACGGCGCATTGGTCTGGAGAAGTGCGAGGAGAGCGTGTCGGTGTGACCGGAAGATGATTGGGTTCGCAGAGCCCGCGCCGGCGGTTGCTGCGTGACGGTCACAGTGGAAGCAGAGGAGAATCGCGAGAGAGCGGAGAATGACGAGCGCTCCGCTGAAATGGGCAGCGTGGGACTGCTGATAGAACCTGAAGGTCTTCGGAGGGTCTTCAGCATGCCAAGACCCGACACGATAGGAGGAAGATGCCAACCGGGAGCAACAAGCGAGCGCCGAAGTGATGCAAGGAGGCACAATGCGATGTTCACGAACGGGGTGATCCTCTTCGATGCGGAAGACGAACCCGTGGGCACGGTGCTGTGGTGTGCTGTCAGATGGGGGAAGATGTGTGCGCACTCCTACGCGCGCATACCGCGGGTCGCCTACATTTGCAATCGTCGCTGCAACGTACTTGAGCGCACAATGGCACCAATCATCGACCGGGAGTCGAACGTGTCCGTAAAATCCGGTGATAGCTGGCGGTAGTGCGGACACGCACTGGCCTCGAACCCATCATGCCGTTCACGATCTGGTGGAGAGACAGAAGTCCTGTCTTCGACCCCCGGAGCGCTATGCCCCGATTGGCGGTTAGGACTTAGGACTTCAAATTTTAGTACTTACTCTGGGAGTCTCAGCCTGGATGGGAGACGGGACGGGGCACGAAAAAGGTTAAGGTTCGCCCGATGCTGCGCGCTGCCGGACTTCGGCATCTTACAATTTCTCACGCCTCCCTCGCTCAGGTTTCGTACTTCGCGCGAGTTCGTCCTCCCCGACGTGTAGCCTACGATCTATGTGTCCACCACTTGCACCTCCGCATCGCCCGCCTTCTCCTCCCCCAGCCCCTTCGGCTCCGCTCCACGCGCCGCCCACCGCGCGTCCCGCTCCGTGTGCAGCGGCAGCCCCTCCATCAGCACGCTCGCGAGCAGCCCGACCGCGGCGGCCCCGAGCGCGACGCGCCACACGTCCGCGAGGCCCGCCGCGAACGCCGCCCGCGTCTCGTCCCGCTCCGGCTGCGGCAGCTTCGACACGAGCGGCACGACGGTGTACGCCGCGTTCGCGAGCCCCGACGGCGCGAGCGCGGCGACCGACGGCGGCAGGCGCGCCGCGAGCGTGTTCTGCAGGAGCACCCCCGAGACGGTGATGCCCCAGATCTGCGAGGGCGGGTGAGCACGGTGGGGGGCGCACGGAGAGAGAGGGGAACGCACCTGCGCGAAGGAGCGCACGAAGACGTAGAACGCGAGCGCGGGCGCGTTCAGCGTCGCCGGCAGCGGCGCGAGCACGGGGAAGTACCCGCCCGAGTACACCATCCCTACCCCGACCCCGACGAGGACCTGGTAGCCGATCGATGCCCCGCGCGGGGAGTCCGCCGTGAGCGAGGAGAGCAGCCCGAGGCCGAGCATGATCAGGGCCCAGGACGCCCACAGCTGCGGCCGGTAGCGCTTCAGGGCCGCGACGGACACCCCGGTGAGGATCGCGAAGCCGCCCGTGGCGAAGCAGAGCCCGAGCAGGTCTACGCCGGACGCGATCGGCGATGCGTCCTTGCACGCTTGGTAGTACACGGGCAGGTAGTCTGATCGGGGTTAGAGGGCACGAGACAGAGTGTCCGGACGTGACTCACATACGAGGGTTATGTTGATGAAGGCCGCGACGAATATTTGCACGAAGCTGAGCTTGTTGTTCGCATAAACGTCTCATGCTTCATGAGCGAGCTACGTACCCGCTGAGGCTGGTTCGGTTCGACAAAATGACCATGGGCACCTATTTGCTCGTTAGCACTGCAGAAATGGACAGAAAAGCACGCTTACAGCAGGGTGAGTCGCGAGCCTAGTCTCGTACACAAACCACAAAACGAGGGAGACGCCACCGATGATGAGCGGAGCGAGAACCTGCGCCGAACTCCACGGAAATTGCACGCCAGCCCATGTGATGGCGATAGCAATGGCGCACGAGGCTCCGATGATCAGCGTGTTTCCTCTGCAGTCGCATCAGCGTGAGCATGCGAGTGCGAGGAGGGCGCGAGCACGCACATAACGTCCAGCGACTTCAAACAGTCAAGAGCCGACCGCGAAGATGGGCGCGGAAGGTCCAAGAATACGAGAAGGACGAGTGCCGCGAGCCCCGCGATGGGGATGTTGAGGTCTGGCGCACTCAGTCAGCGAAAACGCACGCAGGGAAGGCGAGCATATGTCATGCCCACAGAAGATCCAACGCCAGAGCGTAGGCTTGGCAAGCGCGCCCCCGACGAGCGGCCCAAGACCCCCGCCGATCGCCCACACGCTGAGGGGCGCGTGAGCGTACGGTTGGGAAGGAGAGCAGACGGGACTCACAGTCCGAACAGGCCGTTGTACGTCCCGCGCTCCTGCAGGGTGACGAGGTCGGAGAGGACGATCTGGGTGCAGGAGAGGATGCCGCCGGCGCCGGCGCCGTGGAGGGCGCGGCCGGCAATCAGGACGCTGATGTTCGGGGCGGAGCCACAGACCGCCGCGCCTGCCATGAAGAGCAGCAGCGCGCCCAGGATGACGGGCTTGCGTCCAAAGGCCTTGCGAGGGATGAGAGAGCGTTGAGGAGAAGCACGCGGTGGTGGAAACTTACCTCGGTGAGCCCGCCAACGAGGGGAAGGAGAGAGGTGCCGACGATGGCGTACGTGGAGGCCACCCAGATGAACTGGTCCGTGTGCAGGTCGTTGACCATGACGGGGAGGGCGGTGGACACTGCATACTAGAGACGGGTGAGGGGATGGAAGGTGCACGACGGAGAGAGAGACTGACCCCTTCGAGCACGGCAACAAACAGGGCGACGACGAGCCCAGTGAGGACGATCCAGAAACGGGCGGTCTTGGGCGTACTCGCGGACGCCTCGGGGAGGGCGGCAGGCGGCACGTGGTCATCGTCTTCCCGGCTGGCTGCTGAAACTCTTGAGATATCAGACGAGGGCGGCTGTGCTGATTTTTCGGCAATAGTAGACATGATATGGGCGTCGTCTGCTATGCTAGAGGAGAACTGCTGGCAAAGGGGGATTCCGATGAGCAGGGTACTAAAGGGGGCACGCCGGGTGTCAGAAGGCTCAAAGGTGCTTGCTCTAGCATATGCGCTGGAATCGAAGAACGGCACGAGCCCGCGGGGATGTTCTCTTCACACCGCAGGTCCTGCGAGCTCGAGCGTGGCATCTCGGCTCCAGACAGAAGCCCGGAATCCGCCCATGTGTAGCGCCTGTGACCAGCGTTGAGTTCGTGACAGACGGGTGCTGTGGTAGGGCTTCGGCGAAACTGGAGGCTGCACCGGCGTGGGCGCGGAAACGCATTCTGACATCGAACATCACTGCACAGGTGATGCGCGCGCGCCACAAAGGAGGGTAGGTCCAAATGCAGATGCCAGGAATTCGTCGGTGCTCCGGGGGCTGCGATCGCGGACGGCATTTGCAATGATGTGAGTTAAGGTGTGGCATGTGCTTCGAGAAACAGACTGTACATGGCAAATATCGTCATTCCGTCGCGCGCACTCCCATGTCCGACAGTCTATCATCCGCATCCGTGGGCCTTCATTCAGATTCGGCTCGGGCAATAACCTCCCGCGCATCCTCGAACCGAGGCTGGATCTCGAACGGGAACGGCGACGGTTCGCTGCCAAGACCACATCGTTAGCGTCCCCACGTCTGCCAAGCAACACCGCGGCGAAGCACACGCACTTGACGAGCCCCGAGCACCATCGGACATGGGACTTCCCCGCCGTCGCCGGTACGGAGAGCGTGAATACGTGCAGCACCGAGGCGACGGCCAGCCACACGGACTCGTCCGCGAAGAACCTCCCCGGACAGATCCTGCACCCGGGACCCGTCAATCGCCCGTGCCAAGTACGAAACAGGGCGTGCCCGCGCTCACCGACGTCCAAAACCGAACACCGCCCGCGCCGGGTCCGGTTCGCCTGAAGGGTTCTCCGCTGACGGAACGTACCGGTCCGGGTTGAACGTCTCCGGACTGGCGTACACGGACTCGTCATGAAGCATCGCGCTGGGAGGACGGTATGAGGATCGAGGGCCGCACAAGTGCGCGGCGGGACGCACTAGATGTTAGCGATCACGGTTGTGTTCTTGGGGATGTACCCGCCCTCGTACGTGTCGTCGGACGTGGTCGAGTGCGGAACACCTTGAGCGACGTCTGTAAGCGGGTGCGCAAAGCCTCGAGCAGACGGTCGCACCAAGGTTCGTGACTACCTTCCAGCGTAGTACCTCTTTTACCAGATTGTTGACGTACGGCAGTCGCTTCCTGTCCTCCATCGTCGGCAAGCGATCCCGTCCGACCACGCCGTCCAGCTCGTCCTGTGCGCGCCGCTGGAGGTCTGGATACAACGTCATCGCCAGGGCGAAGTTGGTCAAGGCTGTAGCCGTCTGTGACACGCTGTCTGTAAGCATGACGGAAACGTGCCACGACAACAACTCACGGTGTCTGCACCAGCTGTTGAGCGGGTATGGCGCATCAGCACACCGCGCGCGCGTGTGCGAGCTGTCCAGACAGGGACGCACCACTGTATACGACACCGCAGCAGTTCTTGATGAACTCGTCGCGCTCCACCCCAGCCGTCTCCAGCCCGTGCTGCGACAGAAGCCGGGTGGCCAGCGACGGCGCCGCTGTGCCCTCCACCTGAGTGCGCGCATGAGTTAGCTCGGGCTTGACGGACGACAGCGTGAGAGCGCCAGACCATCTGCCGCTTCGCGGCGTTGTACGGCTTGTCCCGCATGTCCCGCGAGAGTTGTGCGCCGATAAGAGCGTTGCGCTTGAACCCCGCGCCGGGGAACCACGCGGGCACGTACTTGACTGTCGGACACCGGTGCATGAGCGGATGCGCACGAGAAGCCCACCGAAGCACTCACGGGGAGGGAACACGTCGACGATCGAGGTGCCCGGCTGCCCGTCGGCGTTCTCGCGCATGGCCACCGCGAGCGCGACATACTCGTCGCGCTCGGACAGGACCCGGTGGCCATACGAGATGTCCATGATAACGCCACCCGACATTCTGTAACTTTTCTTCGGGCGCTCGTCAGGAATAGAATGCGCGGGAACACGTACAGCTTGATGTGCCTGACGAGCTTCTGCGGGGAGACGAGCAGGCGCCCCAGCAGGGTGGCGACCTCGCGCTGGATGACGGCGCGGTGCTTGTCGGCGACGACGGCGGGCGTGAATTCAGACTGGACGACTTTGCGGTACGCCTGGAAGGTGGGGCCGTAGTCCATGAGGACGAGGTTCCACGCCCAGTCCATTCTATTGCAGACGGAGCGCGATGAGTGTGAGACAGTACGGGCGCGGTGCAGGACGTACACTTCCTTGATGAGCACCATCCGAGGGCGCGACGAGTAGATGGCGCCCCGCTTGTCGAGGAGCTCGCGGGCGGCCTCGAACGAGCTGATGACGACGATGTCGGCCCCCAGAACGCGAAGGTAGAGAACGTCGGTGGCTAAGAATACATGAACATACGCGCGGAGAGAAGCTCGTGAAGGAGTCACGAACCATATTTCTTTGCGAGCGCGACCCATTGCTCCCATTCGTGGCCCCCGCTCGGGATGTCCTTAAGGTTTCCGACGAGGAAGGCGGGGGGTGGACCCGGGGGATAGCTGCGCTTGGGGCGCAGTGAGGACCACACAGCAAATATGACGATCGGGGTCAAAGCAGTGAGCGCGGCCGTCACGAGAAGTCGAACCATCGTGTAGGTCGCAGACCGCAGGAGGCGACGAGGAGAAGACGGGCGGAGGAGAAGCTGTAGCAGGTGGGACCGCGGTGCTGCGACGAGCAGTGACCCGTGCGTGTCTGAATGTGTGTGTGCCTGAGGACGAGGCTGTGCGGTAGAGTTGACATACCACGGGAACCGAAATCATTTGCACAGTTGAATAGTGTTCTTTGGTCGCATCAAGAGTCAGTCGCTTCTTGCAGACAATAATCACAATCTGAGAAGCTGTTCAATTTCTGATCATCTGAAAGATCGACTTATGATACACACCTTCTTTGTGTCGCACAAATATGGACTTTGTGGGCTTCCACTTGGTGCACACAAAGGTGGGGCGATTATTCGGGCGACGGGCACAACAAACTAGTGCTGTAATTTACGATTAGATGATGCTCATTTGTTATGCAGGATTTTTAGACACACCTTGGTGGGTTCAAGAAGCTAAAGGACGAACATAAGCTTTTGAAAACAGTTTGTTCAGGCGAATGGAGAGAGTCATGGGCGTCAGGCACTGGCTAGTATGCGCCGCGTCACGCCCTCTGTGCGCTTAATTCCGTCAGCTCTCCCACGGTTCGCCAAGGTCAAATCGAGCGGCCTCTGAACCCCAGTGAGAACGCCCCCTATCCGGAGCTATCTGGAGCTATCTCAACGACCCAGATTGCTGGGGATAGGTCGATATTGCTGAATGCCTCATTGCGTAGGTTTTCATAAATGTCCGCCTATCCCCATCTATCCGCAACGATTGACACGCCACTGACAATTATGGGGATAGATGCCACCTATTGCCATGTATCCCCAGCTATCAACGGGCCTTTTCAGTGGAACCACGTGCGACCAGGCCTCATAGATCTGAATATATCTGCACCAATTTCATTGACAGTATGACATCATACACGTGCCCCGCGCACCCGCGCCCGCTCCGCCGCCCGCCCGCCCTCGAGCCCTCGCCCGCCCTCGCCCGCCCTCGCCCGCCCTCGTGCAGCCACCGCCTGCACGCGCCCTCGCACCCCTGTGCCGCCGCCGCCTGCACGCGCCCTCGCGCCCTCACGCGCCTGCCGCCCTCCGCACCTTCGTGCCCTCGCCTTCTCTGCCCGTGCGCCCGACCTCCAGCTCCCGCCTTGCGCACTTGCGCTTCTATGCAGGACCAGCACCTGTTGCGCCCGCTTCCTTCTTTGATGTCCTGGCGCCGTCCGTCTTCTTGTAGGTCTATACATGACTGTCACCCACGCTCGCCGTACGGTGAGGCGTAAATGACACATACCTCACGTTGGGGGTGCTTCAGCGTCCTGTACCATGCAGAAAATTCTTCTTGGGTGCCGTGATTTTTCGTGTACCAGATGACCGCACAATGCACCCTGCAGCTGGATGAGATCGGGTGAAGATAAGTAAGATAAAACGCACTGGAGCTTAGAGTTTGCTTCGAGCACCGGTGGCCACGTTGCGGCAGTTGCCTTGCTCTTCTCCGCACGAGCTTTGCCCTTGCCCTTGGAGTTCTTGCTCGCTGATGTTGCAGCCATTGATGCCGGTTGCTGGAATGGCTCCTCGTGTTCGTCGAGCGTGCTTGGGGGCCGTATAGGGCTCTCTGGTAGTGGGAGCTTGCCGCCCGGCCCGTACGCAGCTTTCCTGTTAACACGGCCGATTAGAGATTGCAAGTCATGAATGTCAGGATACATACAATGCGCTCGGCATCTGCGACATTCGTGTGAGTGCAGAGCAGCATTGTGCGAGTCACAGTTGTACATACCAGAAGAAGTGGCCGCGCTTCTGCACAAGTAGCGCCACCACCGCAGGGAGAGGTGCTGTTGCCTTCCAGCGTACTAGCTAGTTCGTCAAATTCAGTATTTTCAGCAGCTGGTAGTTGTCGCATTTCAGGTGCACCACTAGAAGATACAGCAGTGGCCAGATCTGGCGGTATAGATAGAGACAGAGCGTCGGCGGCCGAGGACAAGTCCGTGTGCAGAGATCGAGGTGACAGTGCGGTGACGAGGGCAGATGCTGCAGAGTGCGTATCACAGGTGGTGGAGGAGTCGTAAGTGGACACATTGAAAGGAGAAGTGTTGGAGTCTGTAGCCAGTGCACCGGGCGGCATCGTGGGTCCAGCAGAGGGTGTCGTGAGCTTCACGAGTGGCACCGTGGGCTCGATGACTGAGTTGAGCGTGGGCCCAGAGAACGACGTTGTGCTGGCCCTGGCAGGATTCGTCAAAGCAGGCTCGGCGAGGGACACCGCGCTTCCGGCGGGCGTCGACATTGTGGGTCCACCAGAAGGCGTCTGCGCAATCTTGGACAGTGCGGTGGATGCCGCCGTGCTCCCCATCAACATTGGCGCAGGCGCGGCAGACGGTGTCGTGCTGGGCGTGAGTCGCGTGACGGGAGTCGTCACAGGCTCGACGGAGGACGTCGCGCTTCTGGTGAGCGTTGACGTTGTGGGTCTAGCAGAAGGCGTCCGAGCGATCTCAGACAGGGCGGCAGATGCCGCTGTGCTCCCCATCAACGTTGGTGCGGGCGCTGCAGATGGTGTCGTGCTGGGTGTGGTGGGAGTCGTCACATGCTCGGCGGAGGACACCACACTTCTGGTGGGTGGTGAGGTGGTGGGGCCCATAGGTGGCGTCATGTATCCAGTGGATAGAGTCTTGAGCTTGACGAGTGGCGCCGCTTGCGTCGTGGGCTCGACAACCGAGGCAGTGCTAGGCTCAGTGGTCGGCATCGCGAGCCCGGGAGATGGAGTGAACACTGCTCTGGGCGTGGCCGAGGGCGTCGTGCACCCAGGAAGAGGTGGAGTTGCAGTGTTGGTAGACAAGGTCGAGGGCTGGATAGAGGAAGAATACGAGAATGGGATGGGTTGAACTGTTGGCAAGAGAGACGGTGCAGGAGAGAGTGAGGTTGATGGCAGCGAGCTAAGTGCGAGAGAGGAAGATGACTCAGAGGCGGAGGGACGGAGGCGCTTGGATGGTAGGTAATCTTCGGACATTGTAGAGCCGACAGCATGATCATAAGAGCGTTTGGAAGTGCTGGGACTAGGACTTGGTGAGATGCGGTACAGGGCATCACCGAGCTTGATATCCGTGTCCATATATTCGAGGTGCTCACTACCTGGGGTGGTGTCTGTCGGTTATTCCGTCAGAATCTCGCAAAGAGGATAGATGCGAGTGGGCACTACCTGGCTCGTGGCGATTAGCACCAGAGATCGCTTTCAGGGCAAAAGCGACCGCTTCGCCACCGATGTTTTCGTCCGCGATTTGCTGTGGGGTCTGCTGCTTCCGCCCCTGCATCCACCCAGGATATATGTCGATTGCAAGCTGTCGCGCCTTCCAGTTGGCTTCGCAGAGCTGTAGTTCTGGGTGCTGCGAGCGTATCCACCTGTAAAAGTCCATAAGATCATCGTTAGTTATACCATGCCACCACGTCGCCGGTGCTCTGTTGTGCAGCGCGAGATGGCAAAAGAACTGCCGACATGACGCGCGTATCCTCTCGGCATGCGTGCCGGAGACAGGCATGCCATGCAAGTCGGTAATATAGAGAGCGCGGACATTGATGTTGCCTTTGAGTCGTGACCGTCCCTTCGGACCTTTCTTTTCATTGGCGGTTGTTGGCTGATTGCTATGGGCCTCGTCGAACTCGCGTTTCGTCCAAAATATCTTCTTCTGTTCGAATATAAGGTCAGTGCACGGGGAAAGTGCGATGTATGACTTACGTTGACCTCTGCAGAGAAGTACTCGCTTTTGCGATCCATATCTTTCCAGAGCCCAGGCCCATCTCTCTCGAACTTCTGTGCGGCTTCGGCTGGGGTGTATACAATCAGTAGAAACACAAACCAATCGAAACACAGGCATTACCATTTCTGCTCTCACGATCTTCCATGCTCCTGTGGCGAGCTTCCAGTCAGCCTTCTGATGTTATGCATAGAGTACTACCTCCGCGCGACCCGCACAGATCGCGCGCAGTGAGTGTTACACGGGTATTGAAGGGTGCGTCATGCGTACTGAGCGCCGAGTCTCGACGTGCGCAGTCCGGACCCAACGAGTGCGGTCTGCACCCGACGTGTGCAGTCTGGACTCCGCCGCTGTGCCTGACGCGTAACCGCCAGACACATGCCGCTCGCCGTGCGGCCCATGCTCGACACCTGCCACAGTGTGCCCATCGTACACTGCATCCCTAGTGCAAGCAAGTTGCGAGCCATACTCTCCCCGCACTGCGTGGGTGACGGTATTTGCGGGGGAGAGTATGGGTCGGGCGGATACCTAGTACACCCGAGGGTTGGCTGTACTAGGTATCCCCAGGCTAGGAACATGGCACATATGTAACTTACATGGTTGGAGGAGCCATTCTAGATTCGTAGATCAGAAAAAGATATGCAGGTAACATGATTTGACTTACTTTACTTGTGCAATCTCCCGTTTCAACTCTGAGTACATGCGCTTCACCACTGCGATCTGGGCGGTCAAAATGAGGTATCCTTCTGCCCACGAAGTGGGAGAAGGAGAGAGTGTCTGTATACACGATGATAAGTACTTTGAGTGCGCATATGAACAGTTGTTCTCACCGGGGTATGTGTTTCAAATGAAGTGATGGGAGTGCCTGGAGAGTGGATGTGGGAGCTAGGATGATCGGGGCCGCCTTCCCACCCATCAGGCGTGTACAAGGTACCCTCATCTGCTGGGGCAAGTGGTGGACTACTGGTCGACGAGTCGGGGGGCATGAGGCCTCGATGTCCGTACAAATTGTAGTCCGGAGATGGGGGTGTGGTACTGGGGTCTGATGGCTGGCTGATGCACTAAGGCCCAACGCATTTGGTCCAGGATGGGTCCACATGGTTGGAGGGAGCATATATGCGCCATGTCCGCCAGGCCAAAGCGCCATGGCAGCATGTGGGGGCAGGCTGGGTGGTGGCCCCGAATGGAACTCACGATTTACATCAGGAAAACCCCCACTTGCTAGTTAGATCTAATTTGCCTAATTTGCTCTATGGTGGATCTATTCTTGTGCAAATAAGTGTTCTTGTGGAAAATGGATCTTGTTTGCACTAACATGTCTCTCATTAGAGTCCTGTTAGCCCTCTTGTTGCAAATGAAATGCTCAATATCACTAAGTTATCAATGGTTCACAACGAGATAGAAGTGCGTGGAAAATGAAATATATTGCTGTCTAATGTGATCTATCTAATACACTGGGAACAAAGTAGTGTTTATGGAAAGCGGCTGCCAACGAGGGCCGTGCGGTCGACACGGGAGATGCGGGCGAGAGAACACGGCTACACGAAGCGAGACGCGGGCGAGGCGGGCAATGCGGGGACGGGCGACGTGGACACGGGCGACGTGGACGCGACATGGTGGCGAGATGCGGGCAAGGATGACACAGACGTTGAGGCGGGGACTATGTGGGGTGATGTGGGCGACACGGGCGAGACGTGGGCGACCCAGGCGGACGAGGCGGGCAACGTGGACGTGGACGAGGTCAAGGGCTGCAACGGGGTGGCAGAGGAGGGTGCGCGGACGCAGGGGACATGGATACGGGCGACACGAATGCGGACACGTCTGCCGCTGCAGCTCGCACGTCTCTGCCAAAGGCATCAGCGTCTCTTCGAGGCGTGCGCGATATAAAAGCACATGTCTAGCAGCATATCCCTGGCCGCACTGACCTCGCGCGTGAGCTCATCGATGCCCTCGGCGAGCGCCGTGCGCCGATGGAGGTCGGACACTGCCGCACCGAGGCTCTGGAGGCGCGCTTGAGCGTCGAGGAGCGATGCGTCGTGCGCCGCGATGCTCTTGTACGCATCGTCGATGCGCTCGCCGAGCGAGTCCATGCGCTCCCTTGTATCCGGGACGTGTTCGCCGAACGCCTCGTCGTCGCGTTCACGCGCTTCACGGAGGAGGGTGAGCTCGTGCTGCGGGGCGTCAGTGACGGTCAGGCGAGAAGCATGGGGCGCGGTACTAACAGACGTTTCGGCGATCTGCTCCTTGAGGATGGATGCCTCCAGGATGATCCGGCTCGCGGCGCCGTCGCCGGCCTGGATGCCGAACTCTGAGATGACGATGTCCTCATTGTCGGCTTCGGGCGCCGGGCTGTGCGCGTCCTCGACCGACTCCACGACACCGGGAGGGCGACGCGGGCGAGGGTGGGCGACGCGGGCGGAGGAGGATGACGTGGGCGGTGGGCAGCGCGCGGTGGTGGGCGAGGCAGAGGCGGGCGACGAGTGCATGCCTTGGCTGCCACTCCTGCCGGACGACAACGCGCCGGACGACGGACTCGAAACCGTCCCTGATGCCTGTCTTCGGGGACGTGAGGAACAGGCGCAGGTACCGCGAGGGCAGCGGCCGTGCCCCGCTCCAAAGCACGTCCCCGGGCGGCCGACACGAGCGAGATGGGCGAGGTGCACGGGAGTGACGTAGGCCACGGGCACAATGAGACAGGGTGTGCAGGAAAAGGCGGAGAACTCACTGCGAAAGGATTACATAGTTCGCACACATGGATCTTGCATGAGATCTTGAGAGCTGATCCCAGGGAGAGGGGAACTAGCGGGCATGATGGTGAGGAAGTATTGAAGGGCGAAAAGCTGGTGCGGTTGACGTAGGGAAGGCCTGCGCAGAGCGGCAGGGGGTAGCATGCGAGGACGACGAGGACGAAGACGACGGTGCTGGCAATGCCAAGCGCTGGAGTCAACGCGACGTGCATCGATTCCCACGCATCCCCGAAAGTGCAGCCGCCCAACAACCGCCCTTCAGGCCTTCAGGCTTCGACTGCTGCCAGCACACCTCAATCTCGTCTCCCCTGCTCCTCATTGCCCCACCTTTCTGCCCTTGACCTCGCGCACCTCGCTCATGTCACCACCTTTCGCATCTCACCTGCGCCATGAGTACGTCGCGTCATCCCTCCGCCGCTGCTACGCATTCGCGAGCTCGAGCCCAAGAACGAGCACCTCTGACGCGTCCAGGAGCCCCACAGCCAGCTCGAGGTCAAGAACTGCCTCGCAGACTCGTCCCACAAGGGTACCTCCGCCCAGTATGTGCTACGGCGACTCCTACACCCCACGCCCTCACACGACCGCTTCGACGGCGTTGGCACCGGGGCCAACTTGCCGCCGCACTATGCACACTATGCGTGAGTACACCCATTCTATTCCAATGTTTTTCTTCCTCCCCCCTCGTCCCCCAACGTGCTAGCAGTATGAGCTCATCAGGCTCGAGAACACTGGTGAGCACTTGTCCGGTTTACGTCACGCTCACCTGGAGCTGATCGTCTGTTGCTTACATCACGCCCGCATCGCACACCTCGCCTTCGACACCCACATCACCCACCGTGCACGCCTCACCCGTGTTGCCACCTCGCCCACATAAGCTCCCTTGCCCATATCGCCCTCGCCTGCGTCCCCCACCTCTCGCTCACCTTGCCCGGTCACCCACATCACCTGGGTCGTTCGCATCTATCATCTCACTCACCTCGCCTCTCGCGTGCGCCCTCGCGTCACCCGGCGGACCCGCGTCGCCCGATGGCACTTTGTGAGTTGTTTATGTATCTTGATAAAATCACTTTTGAATGACACTTGACCTACACGCAGATGAGCCCGTTCGTGTGGGGTGCCACTCATCAATCCACCCTCCCGACCCCGTCAACTGCGTCACCTACTTCGCCCACATCGTCACCTCGCCCATTCCGGTCACCTCGCTCGCCACACCCGCATCGTGCGACGCGTCTGCATTTTGCCCCCAGGTCGCCTACAACACGTCCGCGATCCGCGTCGCGCCCGCGATCTGTGCCGCGCCTTCGATCTGCGTCACGCCTGCAATCCACGTCGTACCCGTTGCTAGCACGTCGTCCATGCGTCTCGTTCATCCTGTCTCGTCCATACCACCCACGTCGCCCACCTTACTTGCGTCGCCCACGTCACTTGCATAGCCCACACCACTTCTGTCACTGGATTCTATGGTAGCATTTGTATGCTCGTCCGTCTTGCATTTATAGTCTGTACGCTGTATCTCTTAGTATGACAATATAAATTTGTTCACTTCTTTGCCCTTGTGTGATCTATTGAGAGCATTTTATGAACATATTACACGCTAATTGGGTGCTCCTTGAGATCTACTTGGCATCTACTTGCAGCAAATAGAGAGCTCCCTAAGATCTAATTTGCAGCTATTTGCAGCTAGGTAGATGCAATAGCAATGGTCAACTTTAGTTCGCACTAGTTAGACTATTTTTGCTATTAATCACCAAATAGAGAAAACTTTCTCTAACTAGCACATGGGGGTTTTCCTGATGTAACCACTGCGTGCCTGAGCGCCCGGGCATGCTGTTTTCAGGTTGTGAGTGAGTTAGAGTTGGGGTATGGTGAAGCAGAGGATGAGGGAGCAGAGATAGGAAGAGGTAGAGGGCAGACAACAGATGCGCAAGACTGGGCGCACACAGGCGCGGCCGCGCGGCCACTGCGCGAGAATTTCAGCACGTGATCTCAAAGACGCATCTGCCGTCTGCACACACGGGAGATATTCACGCTGTGGTGCCCCTCATCGTCTCTCTACTGCTACGCTATACATCTCTGCTAGAACGATGCATCCAGGGGATATCAACATGCTGATTCGCGCATACTGCGCCCACCAAATGGCAGAGGCAACATCCCACCCGGAACGAGACCACCTCGTGCACACACTCTTCAATATCATGTTCACCACTGCAGAACTGGCCTGTGACCTTGCTTTTGCCCCATCCCCTTCGCTTCAAGACTACAGTGATACTCGCGACGCACTACAGGAGGTGATAGCACCCCTCCACCTTGCTTTCAATGCAGCTTATCTAGTACGGCACGCCGAAGAAGTCTCCGACACCTCCCCTTCTCCTGACTCTACCCCCATGGCTCCCCCAGTACTCCCTCCCAGAGAACTCACTCCAGCACCCCAGGCTCTTGACATTGATGATCTCCTTGACCGCATGGAGCACCGCCTGGGCCGTTTTCTCACTGCTATGCGGAGGGAACTAGCAGACGACCTTGCCGAGAGCGTCACGGAGAAGCTTACATCAGGAAAAACCCAAATCCCTATTGAGAGGTAAAATATTGGTAAGCCCCTATACGCGAAAATACTGCCGCTGTTCCAACTCACCGCAGTTTTTAGACACTACGTTGAACTATTGCCTCCCTAATGGGGTGGATGAGGTATAATTTGACATGTTTGAGTGGGTGTAGTGGATATCTGTACATGCAGTTAGCCAGTTATGATACTTTCGACTGGATCCCGGCCAGTATACAATGATCCCCCACTGTTCAGCGGCCCACACATCAGCACGCATAGATAGATCATTCATTAAACTGTTATTGCTTCATGTTCTAAGTACTACGACAACCTTGCCTTGTGCGACAAATGCGATCACGGGCTGGGCGCGGTGGGTGAGACGGGAGCATTGCAGCCCGACGAGTAGACCTGCTGGTGTGGATCCAACCGCGCGTGAGTGAGTCGGGCGCAGTGATCACAGCGTTGCTCGCGGAGTGCATGTGCGGCGCGTGTTGGGCGTATACAGTTGGTGCGGAAATGCTCAGTGAGGGCGCCGCGCCGCTGTACTGCACGTGGAGGTCGGGCGACGGGTCGTCGTGCGAGGACACGTGCGGGCCGTACGTCGCGCCGTCAGGAATGACTGCGCCCGGGGCGAGCTGGGTATAAGTGTTGAACGTGCCATCACGGCTAAAGCGCTGACGACGATCGGATTGAGGGGGAAGCAGCCATCGCACCCCCCGAAGAAGCCGCACACGAGCGCATTGACGATATTCAGCAGCTGTTGTGGAGCGTCAGGAACTCGCACTCACCCAGGTGCACCCGCGAGTCGATGACCACATCGCTCTTGATCTTCGCACCCAGCATCTGGTGGTAGAGAACCTCGAGGGAAATAAACATGGGAGCCGAACGGGGTCGATGGGGATTTGCTCGACGCGGGGGATGCGACGTCGACATCGACGACTCCGGGGTGTCGGAGGTGCCGGGTGTGCCGCGTGCTGTACAAGCTACGCGAGGAGCTCGCACTATACAGCGGGGCACCAGCGTGGATGGTGGCGGGAGGGAAGATGGGCTTTGGCGGCGAAGTGGAGAGCGGTTGCTGCGTCTTGTTTGTGAGCGCAGGCTGACGCAGACGTGATGATGTAAGGAGTGGTGCACTAGGTAGGAGCGCATTTACCGCTCCATCTGGTTGGTCTCGTGAAGCGCGAACATGCCTTGGCCGGCGATCGTCCACTATGTATTGGAATAGGTGTTGTCGCAGACGGCCGATGAACTGACGACCCTCAGGCGCGGGGAAGCAGGAATTTGGTCGTCGAAGGAGGTAGAGGGAGACTGACGGAGGTGTGCAGTCGCGTTTGATGGAGTGCGTTACGTGCGTAGGCGATGAAGGCTGCAAGGCAACTCACGGCCACTTGGTGCAAGCTCGAGCGGGGGGGCGGAGGGGGCCTGGGACGAAGCCAGATGGTGGTTGTGGCAGTCGAAGTACGCAAATGCGGGGAGGCTTGATGGACAGGAATAGTGGTATGCTGGGAACGAGATGCGGCAGGGAGCGCTGAGGAAGCGAGAACCAGAAAAAGAGGGCGTTGCATAGGGGAGACTGGACGGGAGTTTGGACAGCGTATCGCCCACTCATGAACGCGTTGAGGACGCGATCACGGGACGCGGTCACCAAGGGTCACCGGTCACCGTCGGCCACACTAGCGCCTATTCCCAACGCGCGACGCGCGTCCCCGCTCGGTGCCGGGCTCCAGCTGTCTCCACGGACCATCATCGACATCTCCGCCTCCGCCTCCGCCGCCGCCTCCTCCATCCTCCTCCGTCAAACTCCCCGTCGTTTTCTCCGCTGAATTCCCAGTTCTCGGACCTCCACCTTGCCCACCTCATCAGCCACGCCCTGGGTCGCACCCTCTTCCTTTTCCTCCACGGCCTTGAGGACGACAATGAGTCCCAGAGCTCTTCCTTCGCCGCCGCGCGCACCCCGCAGGTATGTCTCGCGCTTCCGCAAGCTCCCTTAAGTTACTAATCTGCCAGGTTGGTCTCATTCGCGCTACCGTTGACGTCCACCTCTCTGCCCGAGGCCAACGAGTCTTCGACCGCGGCGGACCATCCGTCTATCTTGGGAATCAGTGAGTGCCCCTGTCGCAACCTCCCGCCCGTGCCCCTTTTCACCGCGATGTACCGCCGCTGCATCTGGGGAGCGCAGCCAGCGGCGTGTGTCCGCTCTCGTCTTGCGGTCATTTCGTGCCCGGCAAATGCCCAGAAGGGAAGGGCTCGCACTGTATTTGAAGAGTGCGACGGATGGATTGAGGCGCGACGGTCACGGTGTGCCCCCCGCCGGTTTCTGTCTCGAACAAGGCTGACGAAAAGCACGACCCGGACGACTCACGCGGCGAGCCTGACGGACCTGGTCATGGTCATCAAGCGGATGTGGTCTGGGATCACAAACATCTATGTCACCGGTGAGGTAGCATACTTCACCCCGTCCGCTCTGCTTGCTGATCCGTTTTCTCCCCTATACATGCCCTCACGCACGCACAGAACCCCGCGTGATACGCGCTGGCCTGGCGCGAGTGCGCGCTCCACGGCCGCGTCCGCCCCCAGGACGTCATCGTCATCGTCATTCACATCCACGTCCCGCCAGGGGGTCACGTTGACAGCAGCATCCTCCCCACCGTCTCCCGCGGGTACGTCGTCAGCGAGCGTGAGCGCACACGGTCCCGCTCGAGGGCACGTTCGTCGTCTCCAAGGTCGACGGCCCGCCCGCTGCTGTCCCAGGCGCAGGCGCGGGAGCAGGTCCAAACGCAGACAAGGGGAGGGCCGGTTCGTGCGCCGTCAGACGGTGTGCGAAAGGCTTGAGAGGGCCGCCCTTGCGCTGGTCGCGGCAGCGGTGGGCGCGAGTGGTCGTCTCTAAAACGAGCGGCGTGCACACTATTCGCGTGCGCACCCAACTGGCGACCTCACG
Source organism: Epithele typhae (assembly GCF_022376455.1). Taxonomy (NCBI): domain Eukaryota; kingdom Fungi; phylum Basidiomycota; class Agaricomycetes; order Polyporales; family Epitheliaceae; genus Epithele; species Epithele typhae. The sequence continues at coordinate 21,905 of NW_025954221.1, read as the reverse complement.
AAGGAGGCCCACACGCTCGGCGAAAAGCACCAACAAGACCATGTGCGCCAGCACCTGTTCCACATGTGCTTCGGGATGCGGCGTCCGCGCTCTGCCGCTCGCGCGCACGCGCCGGACCCAGCCCCACCCTCGTTAGTACACGGCTTCTTCGTCTTGGTATTCATCCCTCCCCGTGCACGCATTCTCGGTCGTGCACTTCCCCGTCTCTACGCGCGCACCTACGGTACCGTTTGCATTGCATCATCATCGCTCATTGATATGGACTTCTATATCGCTGTAGCTAGGTACTGGTCTAGTCTGGATGTCAGATATTGAATCAATGCTCATCCGTGATTGCGCTATATTCTATGTGTGATTAGTGCTACTACTCGATATCCAGTGCTTGAAGCAGCGATCTATGGACATGAGTGAGACTAAATGCACGTGGTGAGAGCCTGCTCTTGCGACTAATATTTCCTTCTCCGTGTAATGGTCTCTCATTAGCAAATGGGTAAGCGAATAATAATACTTCTGAATAACGCAATAATCGGGCTCATTAGCCCTTATAAGCCTCAGTAACGTCTCATTATAGATTTGGGTTTTTCCTGATGTAAGCCCTCTGTTCTGGAAACAATCAGGGCTCAATTCAAGGAGAAGCATCTCGAGGCCATAGATCGGTCTAGCCGCTCTCGATCCGCCTCCCCAGTGACCAGGATGAACGCGCCGACCCTGGTGGAGGCAAGCTCTCTTCCTCAAAACAGACCTCTTCCACAACCGTATACCTGGGAGCAGGAGTGGGCTTCAATTCCGCAGACGAGGTGGATGGAGATTAACCCAGGTCTATCCAAAAGATCTGCAAAGTCGAGTGTGGTGAGTACTCAATCTGTTCTCATATCCGGTGTTGGTCCCGAATCTATTCCCCAGCCTTCGCCATCCACATCGCGCCATCACGGACTGTGAATGAAACAGATATTGCGCTTGATTGGTATGTGTGGTGCTATCCCTCAGTGATCTTGGCGTTGATTTTATAATCAGTGGCGTATCTAGCAAGCTCTGCTCCCTTCACCACAGACTCTTGATCGGCTTCGGTTGTACGCATATGGGAATGAGAAAATAATACATGGGGCATGCACCATATCGAGAATCTGCGCAACTGTACTTGTAGTCTAGAAAGTTATCAATCTGAAGCGAGATGAGAGCTACTCAATCGGAAGATCTTCGTCCGAGTCAGAAAGCGAGGATACACGGCCAGCGAGCATTGCAATCTCCAAACCTGGCTTCTCAACCACAAAATATCTCTGGGAAAGGTCGATGCGTGACTCCTCCTCCATCCTCGTAAGTGGAAGGGGTACCATCGCGACTACGGACTTAATATAGCGTACCGGAACGACACTTAGCGCGGCTGAACCACGGTAGGTGCATGCCAGCACCGCACCAAGAGTTTCTGCAAGGATCCTTGGGTCAGGTGCGGTGAACCGGGAGATCATGGCGAGTGTGGCCACGCCAGCTTGAGGCCCAGTTAGTCGCATTTGGAAGAAAAACTGCACTTCAGCATACATCGTCGACCCGAGCTACCCAGACGCAGAGTTGTGTTAGAGTTTACGCACATAAACGCGCTCAAGTGACAACGCACTCACCTTGACCATGCGCGCACGACGCGGCTGTAGCCCACGTGCTTCCGCCTTGCCCTCTTTCCAGAGCGTGCGCGCGATCTGTCCACTCGGAAGATAAAGCCGAGCCCAGCGCTGAACGACGGCATGGAAATCTGGCCCCAAAGGTTCCTGAACCGACACTAGATACTGCCGGAGTGCCTCGCGCTCCAATTCGGATGTGAGTGCTCGGGAGTTACGCTCCCTCGGATGGGAGAGGATGTATCCCTCGGGAGCGTCAAGGACCTTCAGCGCAGTGTTAGGGAGAGGACGAGGAGGGTCGAAAATATGAGGGTATAAGGCCTTCAGCGCATTGATTAGACAGCGTCGGAGTGCGCGCTCTGCGAGGTTGGCATAGGGAGTGACGTGCTGCTTGAGTTCACGAGTGATATTGCCGATGAAGTTCTCGAGTGTCCACTGAGTGTACGCTGTGCACGGGCCCGTGCGCTCGACTTCTTGGAAGATGTGACAGAGAGTGTGGAGACACGGACGGACGAAATGCAACCGTTCACTACGGCCTTCAAAGTACAGCTCCTCGTACTCGTGCACATACTCCGAGAAGCGCTGGTGCATGGGGGCGATCTGGTCGTGGGGAATGGAGTGTTGAAGAGCGGCGCGTGCAGGAAGAACGAGCTTGCAGAAATGGCGGTAGAAAGGGGATCTGTCGGGGAAGTTGATGCGAAGGAATCCGGGGAGGAGGCCGTAGACGTAGAGGAGATACTCCCAGGCTTTATAGCCGCTGCTAATCTTCTCCGCTGGGTCCCGAGGAGGACGATCGAAGGATCCGGGGAGATATCGCGTGGACGCGCCGACGAGTTTCCCATGAGCCTTCCATACCGAATCGTCCCGGAATGGGGAAAATCGCCACTGTGACTTGTCGTCGGGCTCGTAGCATTTGAGAGATCCGCGGAGGATGGAGACGATGAGAGCGGTGACGTTGAGGCTAAGAAGGTGCATGAGATCGAGACCGAAGCCTCGGGGACATCCAGGGAACCGTGGCAGAGCGCAGAGGATCGATGGCTTTGAGATGCCGGTGTTCAGTCGACGGGCCTCGTACACCGTGAGCGAGGGTGACGTCACAACAGCGCGGAGGCTTTCTGAGTACTTGGTGACTCTCTCCTGGTACTTGCCGTAGTCGACGTGGTGCATGAAAACGCGCGCGTGCGGATCGGACATGTCGCCTTGGATAGGCTTCATCGCGGGGTAGTAGGTAGGTTTACCGGGGTTGTGGCGTCCATCTTGGCCGCAGAAGACACGACAAGCCCGCTTCGCGTTATGACCGGCGAGACCCGAGATATACGCCATACCTGGGCAGTCGGCGGTTCCGAGCCACAGATATGGATGAGAGTCGAAGGCGCCTGCCCTCTCACCATCCCAGATCATGAGGCCGTTCCGTTGGAGCCCGGCCAGGTGCCGCAGCCCGGGGACCAGAAACGAGTCCAAGTTCTTGGGTTTGTTCGGACCTGGGATCACAGCGCCTGGAATGACGAAGCGTTTGTGGTAGCGGACAGTGGGAGGAAGATCGAGAAGTACCCATACGTATATCCAGGTATCTGAGCTCTTGTTCTCGTAGAGCTGGGCACCGTCGATAGAGAACATGAGGAGGGGGTCCGTCAAGGTGAATGCGCCGTTATGCACTGCCGTCAGATAGTCGTATCCATGATAGATGTCGTTGAGACTGGTGTCGGGGGTGCCGGAGTGAAGGCCTTCGAGAATGCGTGTGGTTTCTCTCTCCCGATGGCGCATGAGTTTTGCGGACGGGGCTGAGGCCCACATCGCCTGGAGCTGGGGACCGATGGGGAAAGTTTTGAACGTGCGGCGGGGAACAGGTTTCTTACTACGTCGTGCAGGCTGAGAGGAATCCTAGCGGTCTTCTCCACAGAGCGGACAGCGTGTGTGATTCTCCCAAGGACCAGTGAATGCCACGCACGAGTTGACACACATGTCGACCGTGATGTCGTAGATGCCTGTAACGAACGGGGTTAGCCTTGTGCCTCTGCCAAATGTGCGAACAATTACATACCGGTGACCGATCGAATCAACTTCTTAACACCGGCGTAGGTGCGAATGCGATCCTCCGGGTGAAGTTCGAGCATGGCCTCCCGATTGTCTGTGTAATTGTCTTGCGAAGCGTCACCCCTGGCGAGGTACATCTTGAGAGAAGCGATATCGTATCGATCGAGCGAAGGAACACCGCGGACCGGGTTCAGGCGGCGGTTCTCCATCTCGTTTGCAGCCTCCCGAGTGTCGTCATCTTCGCCATCGACAACGGTTTGAACCGGTGGAGTATCAGGACGATTGATGGCATCCTGGAAGGCGATCGCAAGGCGGAGCTCCTCCAATGTGGGGATTGGTGTGGCCCCCGTCTCGTCGTACGGGTCAGCGGAGAGCTCTTGGTTGATAAGCTCCCCCACTTCGTCCTCTGGGTTGACATGCGGCTCGGGCGGATGAAGAGAAGGAGATCGTGGGATGGGTGGTTGCGGAAGGGGAGGTTGCAGAGGGGGTGAGGCTCGTGGCTGCAGCAAGGGCGACCATGGTGGAGGCGAATCAAACTCGTGCCGCGGAGGTGATAGAGAACTTCGCATAGGCTGCGGCGGTTGGGAGATGGAACGTTGTGCTTGATGCGGCTGTAATTGCATGGGATAAATAGTTATACGGGTGGGGGGCACGAAAGGACGCGAACCGGGTGGGTAGGATGACTCGGACTCCCAGCCTCAGAGCCCCGGAAAATCTGGCAAATGTACAAACGTGAGCTCGGAGAGTCAGCTAGTCACGACCAACTGCGCTCTACTCACCATTGGTGAAGCATTGCGGGCTCGATTTGACGCACTGCGTGGCATAGCCGGGGAACTTCCACCACTGCCGCGGCTCCTGGACTGTCAGGGCGATAAAAATGTGAGCGAGCCGAGCTTGTATGAAGCTTTCGGGGGCGTGGACGTACTGTCGCCGCCGCGCCGCCGCGTCCGCGAGTAAAATTTGGAGGTGCAGAACTTGGCTCCGGCCCGTCCAACAAGTCCGCTGGGACGGGACGGAATTTGGCATGGGATTTCCATTGTGATGTCGTCAGCATCCTGAGCTGGCCGCCGCAGCCCTTGACGCAGTTGCAAGGGTGGAGCGGCTCTGAGGCTGAAGCCATGGTGGCGAGATATGCGAGGTGTGGGAAGGTGTGTGCCAAGATGGGTGACTCCTGTGTGCGAGTCCTCTGTTATTTGTATCGCACTGAATCAATGGATATCTCAACCTACCGACTTATTTGGAGCCTTGTGAATACAGTTTGACGTGCTCCGAGGAATGTCAGAGCTACCGAGGCATCGCCAGTCTTACGGGGAGGTACACACGGAACGACCTCGGCTGCATGGTCGTTCTCGGCAAGGTGAGATGAATAGTGCTCCTAGATGCACGCAGATCAATATACATAGCCGCAAATCGGAGCACGGTAGACGGAAATGGTTTCGGGGGTGCAGTGGCTGAGCAAGTTACAGGCGGTGGTGTTACCTAGATTGGGATGCAGATCCGCACGGGTAAGTCTCGGGTCGTCCGAGGCCCACCCGTGCCCTCGCAGAGTTGCTCCCTCGAGGCAGCCGCGAAGCCTCGAAGCTGCGGTGCTACCGCGGTGGTTCAGTGTAGCACTCGGCAATCGTCTCGTCCTCCATGCTCTCCCATATCATCCCCTCGTGCCGCAGCGCGTCCAATGCGACGATGCTAGAATTCGAGTGCGTCTAGCCCGACAAACACGTGAATCGCATATCGGTGACTCGCCAGTCGTACATGGGCAGTGCATTGGGACAGCTCGCTAGCCATCTGGGAGAACACGAAACAGACAGCGCCTCCGCGCGCACGCAGCTCGTCAGGCTGCGTCGCAGGCCACATCGCCTCGGCGTGGATGGGTGCCGCTTGGGCTGCCTGGAGGACGCCGTTGGCCACACACCCCTCCTGCCTGAGCACGTGCCTGCAATGCCGACTGACGACTCTGCGCACGTTCGGAAGGCGTCTACTATGGGAAGTGGTATGCAGGATAATCGGGCAGCATGGGCTCACCTTCGTGATCAATGTCTGCCGTGTGCGTGGGTCGGAGGGGTCATTCCGGGAGCATTGGAGTAGAAAGGCCCGGGGTCGACAATAGCAGGCGGGGGAAACTGCAGAGTGTTGGGAGAATGGGGTCTGGAGAGTAGCGTGGGGAGAACGAGCGTATATGTGAGCCAGTGTAGTATGAGCCGGTGAAGTAGAACACTTCACGCGCACGTACTCGATTTGGGTGCCTCTATAGCCGTTGAGGGAGGACATAAACTCGCCTGTCGTCCGCGCGACCTTTCAAGTGTTCCCCCAAGACCGCCGCAGCAAAGCCTGTGGGACTTGCGCGGCGTGTTTGGTGGCAGTAATGAACTGCGAGTGTGAGCTGGCGGAAGCGAGGGGGACGCCAAAGGTTGCGCGTGCTCCATGCCATGTCAAGCTCGCGCAGGAGCTCGCGGAGGCGCGAAAAGTCGAGTGCGCAGTGCCGTTAATGCTGCGGGTGACTCGAAAGTATACTAGCTATCACAATCAAGCACATATGGGCGGAAAATGGAACATACCTCATCCATTCGGCTCAAACAGACCCATCCAAAAGGTGAGGATATCACAGACGTCGTCGCGCGGGGGCCGCTACGACATGTCACGCATCGGCGAGTCTCAAGGGAGGCATTCCAGCGGAGACGCGTTGAACAAGCTCATGTGACCGCGAGAGCCGCCCGCCCGGACCGCGGACAGACGAGAGAGAGAGAGAGCGCGCACGACAGCTCACTCCAAAATTACAATTCGGGGAGACACGCTTGTGCTTTGTGAGAACACTTTTACATGTCAATGCGTCAAAATCGAGAGAGTTCTGGCGCTAAATGTCGGACCAATCGGTCAAGATAGGTGGGGATATCTGCATATAGCTCCAGATAGCTCCGGATAGGGGGCGTTCTCACTGGGTCTGAACTCCCGCCAGCCAACGCGCAGATGACCACTCAGGTGAGCTTCTCCAAGTAGCCCTCTGTCAGAAAACGCTGATAGGGAACTTCGAGAACAGAACATGAACTGTCTCTGCGGCAGAGGCACTAGAACAGCCGGTGGGCACGTAAAACTGACATAGTCGACGTCCACTTCGATCTGACGCCCGATACGTGCACGGATACAACGAATATTTCTCCAGTCAGGATTCTCTGACGTTCACATGTACTAAGTCATCCACGCAGCCCGTTGTGAAAAGGCAGGTATTCCAACGTTCTTCTATCAGCGCGCGGGCTTGGTGCGTGATGTTCTACATTACGTTCCACATGCCATTCCTTCTCTCGTCTCCCCACGGCGTCTCCGCGAGCTGAAAATATCAACATAGCTGTGACTTACCGGCGCGTTTGTATCACCCGCGCCCGATGTGCTCATTTGGCTTTCATGCCGCTCAAGAATCACCGCCGCCGGAGGCACCGTGACATTCGGGGTATCATCGTCAATTTGGCCGCGTCCTGAAAAGGATCCGGACGTCCTTCTGCTTCTGTTGGACTTTCATGCCCGCGCCCGAACATGCGACAAATGCAGGGAGTTTTGGGGGCTTCCTATAAGTTCCATACCGCACGGACCAACTTCTCCAACGCCATGTACGCCTACGCTCCGCTCGTCATCGGCCTCTTATGCCTCATCGCCACCTTCCCACTATCTGTCGCTCGTCGCCGAAGGCACTCCCGTCTCCCTCTCCCTCCCAAACTCACAACTAGCGACCGCCGTTTCACGGCGTCCATCAAGAAGCAACCCTATGAGCTGTTTAGACAATGTAGCAAGGAGCTCCGTACGCCAAGTTTTCATTCACTGCGTTGCTACGTGCTCACAACGGGCCCCAGAGAGTTCTCTAATCTCTTTCAACGTCTTCTGGAGGCGGGTAATCGTCATCAACACCATCGACGCCGCAGATGCGCTGCTGACTAAGCAGTCCGCACGCTTCTCGGACCGCCCCGACCGCGTCATGCTCAGCCTGTGCGTAACCCGTTCATAGATCCTTTAATGCGCGCTCGCTGAGACAGTCGCGCCTCGCGCAGCACGGGGCTCGACGGCGCGCTCGCCCTCCTCCCGTCCGCCGGCACCCGTCGTTCAAGCCACAGCGGCGCCACATGCACGACGCGATGAACGCCCGCGCGATCTCCGACCTCCTTCCCGTGTTCGAGGAAACGGCGCGCAAGCTCGTCCTCGACCTCGCGCGCCGCGCGCGACCCAGAAAGGGTCGAGTGGCGCATCCACCTGTGAGTCGCGCACTTCGTTTCGCGCGCGCCACTGTTGCGAGCCCCGGCTGACTCGTGGTTCAAGCGCGTTCGTGCGTATGGTGCTCAAGTGGGCGATCGGCTACGCGGCGGTGGACGAGGACGACGCGCTTATGCTGCTGTCCGTGAAGATCGGCGACAACGCGGCGGGGCTGATCGGGTCCTCGAACACGGCGTGGATAGAGATGTTCCCTATATGTGCGTCGTTTCGTCGTGCCAGCGCGAAGCTCGGGACTGCGCTCACCCATTCTGCGCAGTCAAGTACGTCCCCACGTGGTTGGCGGGGAGCGAAGTCTCGCGCATTGTGTCGTGCTACCGGCAGGAGATCCGCACGCTTTTCCGATGGTCGGAGCAGCACGTGTCGAAAGAGCTGGTGCGTACAGTGCTTCTACTGCCTCCCTCGGCGAGTTGAGTCGTTGATCCGGGGCGAGCAGGCTTCAGACGCCCCCGAGAAGTCATTCCTTGTTGACATGATGCAGACGTGCAAGACGCCGTACGACAGAAATATCGCCCAGTACGCGGCTCTCTCTGTGATGGCTGGCGGGTACCCTGCTGTAAGTGCCTCTCCCTTTGAAAGCCATGATACCAGACGCCATTGTCGTAGATGATCTCCCTGTGCTCTACCCTCTTGATGGCCATGTTGGCCAACCCCGAGGCGCAGCGTAAGGCCCAAGACGAGATAGACGCGGTCGTTGGCCGGGCCGTCTGCCGAACACTCGTGATCGTGAATCCCTTCCGTATCTGGAGGCTGTCGTGACTGAGGTCTTGCGATGGGTTCCCCCGATTCCGTTGAGTACGTCGCTATGCGACAATCCAATTGAAGTGTTCGCTGATACATTGCACGTAGCATCTCGGTACATCAGCACTGAAGAGGAGTTCGAAGGCTACACACTCCCGAAGAACACCACCATCGTGGCGAACGTCTGGTACGCAATATTCCTGACCGCCCTGTGCGTGACTGAAATGACTCTGGCTGCTCTCAGGGCTATGACGCGCGAGGAAGACCGCTTCCCCCGTCCGGATTCATTCATTCCGGAACGCTACATCCCGGACTGGACGATACCACTGCAGAGATTGCGAACGACCGCATGCAGTGGTGAAGAGGATCGTGTTTGGCTTTGGCCGCCGGTGAGCATACCGCCTTCATGTCATTGAATCCCTGTCTCAGATTACGGCGATAGCATCTGCCCAGGCAATACTACGCAGACGCCGCGTTGTGGACCCCCTCAGTGCGATCCTCGCCGTATACAACATCACCTCGCAGGACGGCGTCCCGAAACCGGAGAATCCCCGCCCGTCTCGGACGGTCTGACGCTGTAAGAAACTCCAGAATGCATCAGAATTTGCGGCTTGCTCACGCGTGTTCGCGCTATCCAGCAAGTTCGGAGAGTTTCCGTACAAACTTGTACCCCGCTTTGAAGGCTCACTTGCACTGGGGCGCGGAGAAGACGGAGGAGACGAATGAGTGGATGATGATTCGTCACAGTTTACATGCATTCGTTCGGTATGTGTAGTATGTAGCAGGGGCGGAAATAAGCGTGCTCGGGAGATTCGAACTTGTGGCCTCCAGTTTGGGGCCACATGTGACATCCGTCTCAAATCACGTGGTCGCGTTGACGTGTCTCGCGTCGAAGTTCCCGCGCCTCTGAACACTAGCATGCTTCTCGCACACCCGTGATTCCGTCGAACCGCTTCTGCTCGACATCGCGCTCCGCGCCAGACCGGGCTGTGAATGTGCGCCGACGCCCGACCGGCAGTCCCCGATATCCGATTCTGGTTCGCGCCTGTATAACTATCAGAGCTGTCTTTTAAGGTTCCCAGTGACCGCGTTCCCTCCCTCCCTCCCGTTCTCTCTATTAGGACCATGCCACTGATGGCTCGTCGTCAAGGGAGACGCCTTCAGCTCCCTGCAGAGCAAGCAACCGTTCGCGCCTACCTTGTCAAAGTCGGCCAGATGGGCATACCCTTCGCGGCGACGTCGCCAAGAACGTCCTCATCAAGGAACTTGAGCTTTACGTCCACAAGACCGACGGGAAGACGCAGGCGAAACTTACCTGTGAGATCGTGGTCACCCTAGGTAAGACTGCTTCACGCTCTAATGCACTCACGGAAGTCTGACGGCCACCGGCTGGCGCCCTACCAATCCAGAAATGACAAACGGTCTCAACACGATGCACGGTGGATGTGCCGTCTTCCTCGTGGACGCGTGCGTCTCGGGCTCTGTCCTTGTGCCGCTGGGAGCCGGCTGATACGCGTACAACTAGGTGTTCCGCTGCGGCGCTCGGTGCGCTCGCTGTGCATCTCGATAAACAACATGGGACCTGTCAGTATCGCAAGCCATAAATGCGACCTTCCACGCACCTGCGCCACTGTAGGTGCATCCCTTCAGCTAGTCAACTTCTCTGCTTTGACGCGTTCCTCCGCACCGTTATAAGGGGTGCCACGTTGCACATCGTCAACTTTACGAAGTCATTTGGTTCACGAACAGTGTCAACTCTGACTGAGGTGTGTCCACTGGTATGTGCCCAAGTCGTAGTACGGTCGCTGACAATGTTCTGAAGATATGGGATATGACGAACAAACGTCTGTGCGTCAGCGCGGTGCACAACAAGATGATACCGGCTCCCAAACCGAGATTGTGAAAACTCGCTATGCGTGTTCCACGGTATACTAGGATCGGAGTTCAGAATCACTAGCACAGTGTACAGGTCCTGCGCATCGTCTCACCCGTTCAGTCCTAACGTGGTGACGCTGAATCTAGGCTCACAGTCAGAGCACGCTCCACTTGAGTCCGTGGAACTGCGCTGTGCAGCGACCTATTCGTGACTCTAGTTTCGGAGACTCTGGAGGGACCACGGAGTAGTACGGACCATGAAATGAAGGGCATTCAGCCTACGGAATTTCGGGTCGGTGCCCAGCTAAACGGAACGCGTGCTCCCGTTGGTAGGAAAAATGGACACTCAGAGGATTGAACTCTGGACCTCACGCATGCGAAGCGTGCGCGCTACCACTGTGCCAAGTGCCCTTGAAAGGCTGGTGCGTAGGCTTACAATCATTCAGCATTGAGAGGACATACTCACGTAAGATTAAGGCTCGCACTGCAGTTTTTACTTCATGTGCCTACCCCCAGTATTCGTTATGCTTCTTAGTTTCTTTTCAGCTAGAAAGCCATAGCTCAGACTGTTTCTTGGTTTCTCCCGGGCCTTGCATACTCACCTCCACATCGTTTCCTGATATTAGCCGTTTTTGCCCAATGCTCGCCGCGCTGAGAAGGCCCGTCGACTGAAAATTCCCGTGTCCAACAACTTCTGGCACGCCACTCCGGGTCCCCGGAACTCTCACGCACAGAGGCGGTTCCGGCTGTTTTAACGCGTAGTGTACCGTCCATATCTGGTTGGTCATTTTGACCGCTTGTCCCTCGCCGGCCGCTCCCGAAATTCGTGGCAAGAATGGCAGACGATCAGGTCACACATAAGTGCTGTTGAATACCAACCTGGGCGCACCGCTGCTCCTCCCCATTACTCCGCGGTCAAATACTGAGACTTAGTTCCAGTCGTTTAACATTATCGTCCCGCGACGACAGAATTGTAGCAGAACGCCAAGGTCCACAGGTACGAGGATTACGGACCTCCAATCTCCTGGGGAACCAAGTGGTCGTCCTCGTCACTCGGAAGATACATGCAGCCGAGGCACTGGGCGCGAGTATCTTCAGGAGAGGTTCCAGGCACGGAGAACAGCAGGACTCCATCCTACCTTATCGATCCTCGCCTGCACCCGCTTGCCGTTGTTCTGACCCTCCCCGTCAAAACCCGACCAGCCGTTGTTGCTGTCGTCGGTGCTGACGCTGTCGTTCTCGAACTACAGACCGAATGAGTATATGAAGCGTTTGAGGCAGCCATGCGCGGCTCACCTCGCGACTGAAAGCGATGCCGTGGTCGGTGTTGGAGTCCGTCAAGCCGCAAGCGTTATCCCCGGCGTCGTAGCACGTGCCGCGCGCGACGTCGACGCGCTTCACGGCGGCCGCGAGGGCGAGGGCGCCGAACAGTGCAACGAACACCACGGAGCGGGTGGCGGCGAACATTTCCGAGGGTCGAGGAGAGTGTGCGAGCGGGGTACACGAAAACGGCGACGAGGGGGAGAGCGACAGCGGATGGCGAGAGGAGGTTTCGAGAGCACGAGAGCAGAGAGCTCGAAGACGTTGAAAGATCCGGGTCTGGTGAGCGGGGTCTGTCGAGAGAGGTATTTGTACGTCCCAGGGCGACTCTGATGCGTGGATGTAAGGCCAGTCGTCCGTGCGCTGTGCGTGGAGACGTCCCGCCATCGGTGTGTTTGGCAGCAGCCTCGGATGGAAATGCCTCCGGGCGCGCACGCGTCACATCCGTTCGCGCGACTGCGAAGCGACACTGCACTCCCCGAAGCTAATCGCTCCGGAGGCACAGCAGCGCGGGTCCGAATGTGGGGGCACTTCGCCGCTCGAGAGGGCGGGCTTGACGCGACCTACCGTACCTCGCGGCTCGTCACGGTTTTGGTGAACGACGGAAGCTGGGCGTCGTGGTTATGGAGCTGTGGGGTTCTTCGTTGCGCGATTGGGTTGGCGTCTGTTACGAGTAAATGCTCCGTGTTAGCCGCGACGGGCAACATGACAAACCGCGTCTTGAAACTCGGTGCCACCTCGAAAACCTCGGGAACAAAGCATGGCCCAAGGACTGGTAGGGCCTTAGGCGCTGTACCGGAATCTCCTTCCATGGTTGTCATTCAGAACGCGGCCATGGGATGGCCATCTGCCTTGGGCACATTCAGCAGTCTGTTTGGTCCTCACTCGAGATCACCCATCAGTGCATGCCCGGAAGCATTCCAGGGAAGCCGCTTCTGAGTCGTGCGTACCGTCTCGGGATCTGGTTTCCAAGGCTTGATGCTGGGCGGCGGTGTTAGAACACGCCCAAGAACGGCAGGGGGCGCTCACTTAGTTTGGAGTCCGTCGCCGTGCTGCCCACGTTTGTCAAGCTCGGGACTTGAGCCTGGCAGCCACGAGTACTTATGTACAACGCCGGAGACCCATCATAATGCCGAGAAGTTGGCACACGTCATCTTGAAAACACGTCACGCTTATGAGAGCAGAAAGGATATTAGTTAGAATGTGCCAGCGGTGCGTTCAAGTTGTTGCACATTCTGAGACCTATAAATCCATGTGGACGTGAGACGTGAGAGTGGGTATGGGATGCAACGCGCTGGGTCGGATTGTCCACGGCTACGCAAGGTTGTGAGGGAGGTGGTTGTATGCTGGGCCGGCCAATTCACAGGACTCTACGGCCCAGGATGGTTCGTGATCGTGCTGATTGGAGAGGGTTGCGTGAAGTGACATGATCGGGATGTCCGAGGGGGATGAGAATCTAGGCGCTGTAGCACTGAGGATATCCTTGATATTTGCAAGGGCACGGAATTACAGAATCACGTACGGGATAGGAAGAAGTCGTGTCCATGGTTCTAGATGCGACCGCAGTTGTTGACGTGTCTCTATCGGGCGGGCGGCCCGGATCAGTCAAAAACTGATACTTATTACTGGCGTTGAATGCGACTTACCAGACTGCATGTACGACAAAATTTGTCTTTCAATCGTCAGACGACAGTAGTTGAGCAGTAGAGCAGTCAATAACGAGACAAGCTGATGGCCCCACAAGCCGCCGGATGCCTTGGGCTGATTATGTAAGCGCCATCAATCGCGAGCTCGCGCGGCCGGGCGTGGACTTGCGGCCCCAGGACAGCCCAGGACCTTCTCCACGGTCGCCTCGTCGTTCTTGGGCCTTAGCCTCTGTCCCGCATACGCCACGCTCCCTTCCCATGCATTTCTGGTGCGGCCGAATGCCGAATAAGCTCTGTCTGGATCTCGACGGCTCTCCGTCAGCAAGCTTCCCTTCGACGGCGTGGATTACGGTGCCCGTACTGGCAGAAGGCTACCAGCAAGGTATGGCTCACTTCTTCTTTTCTGCGTTTGCGCCTCTATCCTATCAGTCCACCCCGCGCTGTACTTTGCTTTCGCTTAAAATCATGGCTGACACGTTCCACTTCTACCCAGGACTTCCTTTTTTTGGATTTTCCTCCGCAATGCACCACCTACCCCCACACTCTCCCGCACCCATCCTTGGCGTCGCGCGAGGCTTGTCAGTGAGGGATAGCTAGGGACGATCGAACTCGCTCGTGGCGTCTCTGCTGGGCCAGGCTCTATCTCTTCACTTCGCCAGTAGCCAGTCTGCGCTGGTGACAGGCATTTGGAGGGCACCGCGGCATACATTGTCGATCCTGGGTTGGTAGCCTTCCTGTCGTTCTCGCGTTCCGACGCTCACTGAAAGTTCATTCCTACCGCTCCTCCAGGGAGCTGCACCCGGGTCAGTGCCTCCTGAGCCCGCCCTGGCTGCGACTGCGCGTCGAGCGCGTCGAACGTCGCTGTCGGCGCAGTACACTGGAGGGTATGTGACGTCGTTTCCGAGTCCGCGCGCTGTGTAGGGTACTAACTACGTGCCAACAGCATAACCTCTGGGCCGGCGCTGCGTCCGTGCACTTGATGTGGAGGCGGCGACGGACCAAGATCGCGAGGTTCCGGGAAAGCGCCGACCTTTGTCCTGGCTCCGTCGTCCACCCCGTTCACCAACGCCGATCACAGCGGGCTCGAGGCTCGAGGGTGGGGCGTCGGTACATGAATACATACGCCTTGGGGTACTTGTTCATAACTTACCGAGCAATTCGGCGCCAGATCGGAGACTTTGTGCAAAGATCACAACGTAGCTACAGCCAGATGTCTTTCTGCCGGAGTCTGCGGTAGAAATTTCCGGGTCGGGAAGGTATTTGTTGAAGAGCGGGATCAATCGGACCGGGACTCCTAGGTTCGGCGGGAACGTGGATGTAACGTGACCCAGGTGTCGCGCTGCTTTGCCATTGCTATCCGATGGCATATCCCACCACGCCTTTCCCCCCTCTCTCTCGCGGCACACACAGCAACTCAGAATGTCTTCTCCATCTGTATATCCCCATCGACTTCCACCGTCCTCGATGAGATCTCGACCGGTACCAACCGAAGTCGCTGAGAGGGTCCTCGATGACCTCGGCATCCAGGAAGATGTCCGTACGCTCTCCACCTGCGCTCGTGTGTGCCACTCCTGGGTTCCGAGGGCAACCTTCAATCTCTGGCACAAAGTCACCATCCATGGCAAGAACGGCCTCGATTCCGTTCGTACAGCGCTTGAGCACTCTCCTCAGTTGAGTCGGTTCATACATGCCGTCCGGCTCGAGGACGAAGACCCCGACGACTTTCCCCACACGGCGCTCGCATTTCTTTTCCCCTTCATCGGATCCCGCATCACGAGTCTAGAAATGTACTCGAAATACGACGGCATCCGTTTCCCGAGCGCTGTGTTCTCTCGTCTCCAGCACTATACCGCACTCAAAACACTCATGGTTTACTACCAAATCTTTCCCACTCACCATCACGTCCGTCGGATTTTCCGCGCCCTGCCTGCCCTCGATACACTTGAGCTATCCGAGTTCCACGACATCGACAATAGACCAGTGCACGATTGGAGTTTCGTCCCTGGTAAACAGCCCAGCTTGAAGAATTTTGTGGTGAGATAATTATATCCAGACATCTGAGTGCGAGCTAACTTGATGTGTTACGAAGATAAGAAGACAGTACTCAGAATGGATTTCGCGCGGTGAGAAGATTTCCATCGTAAATACGTCTAAGTGGTTGACTACTCCAGGTACTTTTGCAGTGCCTGAGAGATGAGGGAGCTTTCAGCTGAATGTATTCTTTACAGCCGTCCGCCTAACGGGATTCTCCAACATTAGTTGTATTTCCCTGGAGTTAACCGCATATGGGCTCATGTGTTCACTCCGAGAAACGCAGCTTCGGGAAGAGCTAGGGCTCAACGTTCTGATCATCAAGGGTGGAGACTTTCCAAAATCTCTGTGTTCTCTGCAGATCATTCTAGACAGCGATTTCGCATACTTATTTCACTTCGACATCGACCAGAAATACGCTGTGGATACTTCCCTTGACCTTTCACGGCTTGTGCAAAATCACGCGAAATACTCGAACGGGAACTTCGGTATCACTTTCATCATCAAAAACTCGACCATGAACCTCCGTGATCGGTTCCGAATGTGGCTGCAGCGCCTATTGTCTCCTCTGCACGAACAGGACCTTCTCCATATAGTATTTGAGAACTATGGTGCGCCATATTCTGCAAATGTGATCCTTTTCCTGTCTCTGACTCCGTCACTTTCTATTTCAGCAACCATCGCACCAGCATCATATGGTCATCCTGATTGCGTTGATTGCCTCGCCGTCTCTCCAGATGGAAGCTGGGCAGCCAGCAAATCAGTATCGACTCTAGATATCGATATTCGCTATGGAATATCGACGATGGTCTGGGACGCTAGAACCGGGGGTCCTCCCGTGCTTGAACGGTGGCATGATGTGGATGAAGATCTTCCCAATCGACCAGAGGATCATCAAAGCTCGCCGGTATTCTCCCCCTCTGGCACAGTTCTGATCTTTCCCCTCGGAAAACATCTCCACATCTGCGATCTACCCCACGCAGACGAAGTGCCGATCGGCTACAACCGACCGCTGCGAGAGAGGTCGGTTGTGGATATGGGTGACGACATCCTAGCCTCTGCTTGGTCTCCGGACGGCGCATACATCCTCACTTTGATGCGTGGTGGAGACATTTTCGTGGTTGACCCGGAGAACACGAAACACCTCCATTTCAAACGCCCTTGCCGCATGACTGAAGACAAATCTGATCCACACGCCAGGCTATCGGTGCACATTTCCAACGGCCGCCTCTATGCTCTGGTCGAGGTCCTTTGTAACATGGCTAGTGAATACGTCGAGGCTTGGGATCTGAGCTCTGCAAAATACCAGCCGCGGTTTGGTGCGGACGTCGAAGGCCTCCCTGGACACTACGCCGAGATTTTCCAAGCCGTTCTGCGGCGTGAGGAAGGCTGCGGCACACCCGCCGTCCTCGCCGTGACCACTAACGGCACGCTCCTAGTCGACTCCGGGGCGGACGATGAACCCGCGGGAACTCCGCTCGCGGCATACAAGCGGGTCCTTCTAGCACATCAGGAAAAACCCAAATCCCTATTGAGAGGTAAAATATTGGTAAGCCCCTATACGCGAAAATACTGCCGCTGTTCCAACTCACCGCAGTTTTTAGACACTACGTTGAACTATTGCCTCCCTAATGGGGTGGATGAGGTATAATTTGACATGTTTGAGTGGGTGTAGTGGATATCTGTACATGCAGTTAGCCAGTTATGATACTTTCGACTGGATCCCGGCCAGTATACAATGATCCCCCACTGTTCAGCGGCCCACACATCAGCACGCATAGATAGATCATTCATTAAACTGTTATTGCTTCATGTTCTAAGTACTACGACAACCTTGCCTTGTGCGACAAATGCGATCACGGGCTGGGCGCGGTGGGTGAGACGGGAGCATTGCAGCCCGACGAGTAGACCTGCTGGTGTGGATCCAACCGCGCGTGAGTGAGTCGGGCGCAGTGATCACAGCGTTGCTCGCGGAGTGCATGTGCGGCGCGTGTTGGGCGTATACAGTTGGTGCGGAAATGCTCAGTGAGGGCGCCGCGCCGCTGTACTGCACGTGGAGGTCGGGCGACGGGTCGTCGTGCGAGGACACGTGCGGGCCGTACGTCGCGCCGTCAGGAATGACTGCGCCCGGGGCGAGCTGGGTATAAGTGTTGAACGTGCCATCACGGCTAAAGCGCTGACGACGATCGGATTGAGGGGGAAGCAGCCATCGCACCCCCCGAAGAAGCCGCACACGAGCGCATTGACGATATTCAGCAGCTGTTGTGGAGCGTCAGGAACTCGCACTCACCCAGGTGCACCCGCGAGTCGATGACCACATCGCTCTTGATCTTCGCACCCAGCATCTGGTGGTAGAGAACCTCGAGGGAAATAAACATGGGAGCCGAACGGGGTCGATGGGGATTTGCTCGACGCGGGGGATGCGACGTCGACATCGACGACTCCGGGGTGTCGGAGGTGCCGGGTGTGCCGCGTGCTGTACAAGCTACGCGAGGAGCTCGCACTATACAGCGGGGCACCAGCGTGGATGGTGGCGGGAGGGAAGATGGGCTTTGGCGGCGAAGTGGAGAGCGGTTGCTGCGTCTTGTTTGTGAGCGCAGGCTGACGCAGACGTGATGATGTAAGGAGTGGTGCACTAGGTAGGAGCGCATTTACCGCTCCATCTGGTTGGTCTCGTGAAGCGCGAACATGCCTTGGCCGGCGATCGTCCACTATGTATTGGAATAGGTGTTGTCGCAGACGGCCGATGAACTGACGACCCTCAGGCGCGGGGAAGCAGGAATTTGGTCGTCGAAGGAGGTAGAGGGAGACTGACGGAGGTGTGCAGTCGCGTTTGATGGAGTGCGTTACGTGCGTAGGCGATGAAGGCTGCAAGGCAACTCACGGCCACTTGGTGCAAGCTCGAGCGGGGGGGCGGAGGGGGCCTGGGACGAAGCCAGATGGTGGTTGTGGCAGTCGAAGTACGCAAATGCGGGGAGGCTTGATGGACAGGAATAGTGGTATGCTGGGAACGAGATGCGGCAGGGAGCGCTGAGGAAGCGAGAACCAGAAAAAGAGGGCGTTGCATAGGGGAGACTGGACGGGAGTTTGGACAGCGTATCGCCCACTCATGAACGCGTTGAGGACGCGATCACGGGACGCGGTCACCAAGGGTCACCGGTCACCGTCGGCCACACTAGCGCCTATTCCCAACGCGCGACGCGCGTCCCCGCTCGGTGCCGGGCTCCAGCTGTCTCCACGGACCATCATCGACATCTCCGCCTCCGCCTCCGCCGCCGCCTCCTCCATCCTCCTCCGTCAAACTCCCCGTCGTTTTCTCCGCTGAATTCCCAGTTCTCGGACCTCCACCTTGCCCACCTCATCAGCCACGCCCTGGGTCGCACCCTCTTCCTTTTCCTCCACGGCCTTGAGGACGACAATGAGTCCCAGAGCTCTTCCTTCGCCGCCGCGCGCACCCCGCAGGTATGTCTCGCGCTTCCGCAAGCTCCCTTAAGTTACTAATCTGCCAGGTTGGTCTCATTCGCGCTACCGTTGACGTCCACCTCTCTGCCCGAGGCCAACGAGTCTTCGACCGCGGCGGACCATCCGTCTATCTTGGGAATCAGTGAGTGCCCCTGTCGCAACCTCCCGCCCGTGCCCCTTTTCACCGCGATGTACCGCCGCTGCATCTGGGGAGCGCAGCCAGCGGCGTGTGTCCGCTCTCGTCTTGCGGTCATTTCGTGCCCGGCAAATGCCCAGAAGGGAAGGGCTCGCACTGTATTTGAAGAGTGCGACGGATGGATTGAGGCGCGACGGTCACGGTGTGCCCCCCGCCGGTTTCTGTCTCGAACAAGGCTGACGAAAAGCACGACCCGGACGACTCACGCGGCGAGCCTGACGGACCTGGTCATGGTCATCAAGCGGATGTGGTCTGGGATCACAAACATCTATGTCACCGGTGAGGTAGCATACTTCACCCCGTCCGCTCTGCTTGCTGATCCGTTTTCTCCCCTATACATGCCCTCACGCACGCACAGAACCCCGCGTGATACGCGCTGGCCTGGCGCGAGTGCGCGCTCCACGGCCGCGTCCGCCCCCAGGACGTCATCGTCATCGTCATTCACATCCACGTCCCGCCAGGGGTCACGTTGACAGCAGCATCCTCCCCACCGTCTCCCGCGGGTACGTCGTCAGCGAGCGTGAGCGCACACGGTCCCGCTCGAGGGCACGTTCGTCGTCTCCAAGGTCGACGGCCCGCCCGCTGCTGTCCCAGGCGCAGGCGCGGGAGCAGGTCCAAACGCAGACAAGGGGAGGGCCGGTTCGTGCGCCGTCAGACGGTGTGCGAAAGGCTTGAGAGGGCCGCCCTTGCGCTGGTCGCGGCAGCGGTGGGCGCGAGTGGTCGTCTCTAAAACGAGCGGCGTGCACACTATTCGCGTGCGCACCCAACTGGCGACCTCACGAAGGAGGCCCACACGCTCGGCGAAAAGCACCAACAAGACCATGTGCGCCAGCACCTGTTCCACATGTGCTTCGGGATGCGGCGTCCGCGCTCTGCCGCTCGCGCGCACGCGCCGGACCCAGCCCCACCCTCGTTAGTACACGGCTTCTTCGTCTTGGTATTCATCCCTCCCCGTGCACGCATTCTCGGTCGTGCACTTCCCCGTCTCTACGCGCGCACCTACGGCACCGTTTGCATTGCATCATCATCGCTCATTGATATGGACTTCTATATCGCTGTAGCTAGGTACTGGTCTAGTCTGGATGTCAGATATTGAATCAATGCTCATCCGTGATTGCGCTATATTCTATGTGTGATTAGTGCTACTACTCGATATCCAGTGCTTGAAGCAGCGATCTATGGACATGAGTGAGACTAAATGCACGTGGTGAGAGCCTGCTCTTGCGACTAATATTTCCTTCTCCGTGTAATGGTCTCTCATTAGCAAATGGGTAAGCGAATAATAATACTTCTGAATAACGCAATAATCGGGCTCATTAGCCCTTATAAGCCTCAGTAACGTCTCATTATAGATTTGGGTTTTTCCTGATGCAGGGTTCGGGGTGATAGCCCTATCCGAGGACGGGGAGCGCGCCTTGTGCGTCGCGGACGCCGAGCCGTCTGAGACCACATGGTCGTGCTGCGTCGTGGAGACACGGACCGGAGGTTTTCTTTCAGATATCGTCGAAGGCGACTTCCCGGTGCGGATCTTCGTGGAGAACGGCACCTACCGAGACGTGGGCCAAGAGGACGCAAAATACCGTCGATCGTGGTTTTGGAGCACGCACAACGGGTGCCTCTACCGTCTCCTGCCGACGCTGGACTCCAAACACGTGAGCACGGTGGTGGTGTCGCGCGATGGGTCGAGGGTGGTATGGGCGGATTGGGGTGGTGGAGTGCACTTTGGTCGGAACGAAGGCGACGTGGTTCCTGCTGAATCAGACTGATGGCGGCATGTATGTATAGCGGGGCTGGATAAGTAACGCATCGCGTTCATCTCAGAAGTGACCGTGCGTGCCTAGAGAACGAAGGAGACGAAAGCTGTCCAAGACCGAGCACGGTTCGTATTTGCAGTTGAGCCCGCGCCGTATGGCATGTCGGAAAACTCAAATCGGCCTCGCGAGCCGAGATTCTCGTAGCCGCCTTGTGATTAGATTGCAATGCCTCCCGTGATGTGACAGCGGCATCGCAATCCCTTGAGCGTCTTGCGGTATGTTGCGAGACGGGCGGCAGATCTTGCGATGATATCGCGAGATCTGGATGCTGTTGCGATAGCTCTTGGCCCCTCCTCTTTCCTCACTCCTCCCCTCTCCTTCTCTGCTGTACCCTTCCTTATACTTTGAAGTCGGTGCGTTCTCTCTATTCACCCTCGCTCAGGATGGTGTGTTTAGCACCTCAACTAGCTTATGTCATCGCGCGGGAGAGGTCGCCCTCGCGCTCCCCTTGACTCTTACCTCCCGTGCTCGATATGCGGCAAGAAGTACGCTCCAAGCGGGATCAAGAACCACGAACGGTCATGCAAGACGAGGGCAGCCCTTGAAGAGGATCGTGCCGACCTCGTTGAGGGGATCCGTCGTGATCATCGTAGATATTGTCTTTCATTGTCGCGGCCGTCTAGGCTTACCCACACGGTCTGGTCGGGGTTGCAGAGGCGTCCTTCGTGAACTACGACTCCTCTGAGGGTGCGTTCCCCCCCCCGTCTGGTTCAACTATGGGTGCGGGTGAGTCCGATCTCAATGCTCACTGCGTCCACTGCCCCTAAATTTCGTCGTTGCTAGACCTCCGCCTGGCCGGCGTTCCTACTATTGGAATCGTGCGAGCTCCAGGTGAGCATCTCTGGGTATGGGAGTAGCTAGATTGTTTTTAATCCTGTTTGTGGTTGTGAAGAATGTGATACCCCTACCACTGTACCTATGGACG